>NW_023601851.1:13617472-13649678 GCF_014898055.3 Talpa occidentalis | reverse complement strand
CTCATAAGCGCTGCAGGGCCAGGTGCGGACTCTTCCCCTTTGAGTATGCTGGCTTGCCCGGGCTTTTTTTCCCAGCCGGCTGTGTGCCTGCAGTTTTGGAAGAGGTCGTGGTCGCCGCTTATCCCTGGCTTCCAGGGGTGCCCTCCCCTGACCGGTACCTTTGCCCTCAATCTAGGGCGTCTGCGGGCACATGTCCCGACGCTGGGGATGTGAGTGCGAGAGGAGGGTGCAGCGAGCCCTGGAGGAAGGTTTTGGGCTTCGTGAAGGGAAGAGGGTCCCGTTCCCCCATGGGGGAGGACAATCCGTACCCCCATGGGTGCAGATGTGGCCCCAGCCCGGTGGGGCTGAGTGTTCCCGAATCCCCTCACCAGCGCCCCTAGCGGCGGCCCTAGGAAGTGCCCATCTGTGCAAGTCAGAATAGGTGGGCGGGGTCAGGCTCCGTCCAGGGGCGGAGACTGGGGCTAATCAGCGTTTTTGGCCAGGTGCAGACTCTTCCCCTTTGAGTGTGCGAAAGGAGGCTGCCCGGGGCTTTTTTCCGTGCCTGCCTGTGCGCCTGCAGTTTTGGAAGAGGTCGCGGTCGCCTCTTGTCCCTGACTTCCAGGGACTGCCCACCCCTGACCGGGACCCCGGCCCTCCGTCTAGGGCATCTGCGGGCGCACGGCCCCGCCGCTGGGGCTGTGAGTGCGAGTGGAGGGTGCAGGCGTGAACCGGGATGAAGGTTTTGGCTTCCCGCGAAGGGGAGTGGGCCCCGTTCCCCCATGGGGAGGACAATCCCGATCCCCATGAGTGCAGGGGTGGCCCAGCCCGGTGGGGGCTGAGGGTCCCCGAACCCCCTCACCAGCGCCCCCTAGCGGCGGCCCTAGGAAGTGCCTCTATGCTCAGCCAGAGTCAGGTGGGCGGGGTCAGGCTCCAGCCAGGGGCGGATCCTGGGGCTCATCAGCGCTGCTGGGCCAGGTTCGGACTCTTTCCCTTTGAGTGGTGCTGGCTTCCCCGGGCCTTTTCTCCGCGCCAGCTTGTGTGCCTGCAGTTTTGGAAGAGTCCGCGTTCGCCGATAGTCCCTGGCTTCCAGGGGGTGCCCTCTCCTGACCGGGATCCCAGCCCTTTGTCTAGGGCGTCTGCGGGCGAACATCTCCGCTGCTGGGGCGTGAGTGCGAGAGGAGGGTGCAGGCGTGCCCCAGGAGGAAAGTTTGGGCTTCCGGGAAGGGGAACAGGGCCCCGTTCCCCCATGGGGGAGGACAATCCCGTACCTCCATGTGTGCAGGGGAGGCCCCAAGCCTGTGGGAGCTGAGGGTCCCCGAACCACCTCACCAGCGCCCCTAGCGGCGGCCCTAGGAAGTGCCTCTATGCACAGCCAGAGTCGGGTGGGCGGGGTCAGGCTCCCGCCAGGGGCGGAGTCGTCGGCTCATCAGCGCTGCTGGCCAGGTGCGGACTCTACCCCTTTAGTGGTGCTGGCTTGCCCGGGGCTTTTTTCCGCGCTGGACTGTGTGCCTGCAGTTTTGGAAGAGGCCCCAGTCGCCGCTTGTCCCTGGCTTCCAGGTGTTGCCCTCCCCTGACGGGACCCCGGCCCTACGTCTAGTGCGTCTGCGGGCGCTCGGCCCCGCTGCTGGGGCTGTGAGTGCGAGAGTAGGGTGCAGGCGTGCCCGGGAGGAAGGTTTGGGCTTCCGCGAATGGGAAGAGGGCCCCATTCCCCCATGTGGGAGGACAATCCGAACCCCCAATGGGTGCAGGGTGAACCCAGCCCGGTGGGGGCTGAGGGTCCCCGAACCACCTCACCAGCGCCCCCAAGTGCGGCCCTAGTAAGTGCCTCTGTGCACAGCCAGAGTCGGGTGGGCGGGGTCAGGCTCCGGCCAGGGGCGGAGCCAGGGGCTCATCAGCGCTGCTGGGCCAGGTGCGGACTCTTCCCCTTTGAGTGGTGCCTGTCTTTCCCTGGGCTTTTTTTCCGCGCCGGACTGTGTGCCTGCAGTTTTGGAAGAGGCCGCGGTCGCCGCTTGTCCCTGGTTTCCAGGGGGTGCCCTCCACTGACCGGGACCCCGGCCCTCCGTCAAGGGCATCTGCTTGAGCACGGCCCCGCCGCTGGGGCTGTGAGTGCGACAAGAGGGTGTAGGCGTGCCCCGGGAGGATTGGGCTTCAGCGAAGGGAAGAGAGCCCCGTACCCCCATGGGTGCAGGGGTGGCCCAGTCCGGTGGGGGCTGAGGTTTCCTGAATGCACTCACGAACGCCCCCTAGCGGCATCCCTAGGAAGTGCACCTGTGCGCAGCCAGAGTCTGTTGGGCGGGGTCAGGCTCTGGCCAGGGACGGAGCCTGGGGCTCATCAGCGCTGCTGGGCCAGGTGCGGACTCTTCCCCTTTGAGTGGTGCTGCCTTGCCCGGGGCTTTTTTCCGCGCCAACCTGTGTGCCTGCAGTTATCGAAGAGACCGCGTTCACCGCTTGTCCCTGGATTTCAGGGGGTGCCCTCCCTGTCCGGCGACCCCGGCCATCCGTCTAGGGTGTCGAGGGCGCTGGCCCCACCGCTGGGGCTGTGAGTGCGAGAGGAGGTTGCAGGCGTGCCCCCGGAGGAAGGTTTGGGCTTCCGCGAAGGGGAACCGTGCCACGTTCCCCCATGGGGGAGGACAAACCCGTACCCCATGGGTGCAGCGGTGGCCTGAGCCCGGTGGGGGCGAGGATCCCCGAACCCCTCACCAGTGCCACCTATCGGCGGCCCAAGGAATTGCACCTGTGCGCAGCCAGAGTCGGGTGGGCGGGGTTAGGCTGCGGCCACGGGCGGAGCCCGGGGCTCATCAGCGCTGCTGGGCTAGGTGCGGACTCTTCCCCTTTGAGTGTTGCTGGCTTGCCCGGGTCTTTTTTCCGCTTTGGCATGTGTACCTGCAGTTTTGGAACTGGCCGCGGGCGCCACTTGTCCCTGGCTTCCAGGGGGTGCCCTACTCTGACCGGTACCTCGACCGTCCGTCTAGGGCGTCTGCAGGCACACGGCCCCGCCGCTGGGTTTGTCAGTGCGAGAGGAGGATGCAGGCGTGCCCCCGGAGGAAGGTTTGGGCTTCCGCGAAAGGGAAGTGGTCCCCGTTCCGCCATGAGGGAGGAAATCCCATACCCCCATGGGTGCAGGGGTAGCCCCAGCCCGGTGGGGGCTTAGGGTCCCCGATCCCCTTCACCAGCGACCCCTAGCGGCGGCCCTTGGAAGTGCACCTGTGCGCAGCCAGAGTCGGGTGGGGGGGGTCAGGCTGTGGCCAGGGGCGGAGCCTGGGGCTCATCAGAGCTGCTGGGCAAGGTGCGGTCTCTTCCCCTTTGAGTGTTGCTGGCTTGCCCTGGGCTTTTTTTCCGCGCCGCTGTGTGCCTGCAGTTTTGGAAGAGGCCGCAGTCGCCGCTTGTCCCTGGCTTCCAGGGGGTGCCTCCCTGACCGGGACCCCGGCCCTCCGTCTAGGGCGACTGCAGGCACACCGCCCCACCGCTGGGCTGTGAGTGCGAGAGGACGGTGCAGAGGTGCCCCGGGAGGAAGGTTTGGGCTTCTGCGTAGGGGAAGAGGGCCGCGTCCCCCATGGGGGAGGACAATCCCGTACCCCCATGGTTGCAGGTGTGGCCCCATAACGGTGGGGCCTGAGGGTCCCCGAACCCCCTAACCACCGCCCCTAGCGGCGACCCTAGGAAGTGCACCTGTGCGCAGCCAGAGTTGGGAGGTCGGGTCAGGCTCTGGCCAGGGGCGGAACCTGGGGCTCATCAGCGCTGCTGGGCCAGGTGCGGACTCTTCCCCTTTTTAGTGGTGCTGGCTTCCCCTGGGCTTTCCGCACCCGCTTGTGTGCCTGCAGTTTTGGGTGAAGAAGTGGTCGCCGCTTGTCCCTGGCTTACAGGGGGTGCCCTCCCATGACAGGGACCCCGGCCCTACATCCAGGGCGTCTGTTGGGCGCACGGCCCGCCGCTGGGGCTGTGAGTGCAAGATGAGGGTGCTGGCGTGCCACAGGAGGAAGGTTTGGGCTTCCCCCAATGGGAAGAGGGCCCCTTTCCCCCATGGGGGACGACAATTCCGTACCCCCATGTGTGTAGTGTTTGCCACAGGCCGGTGTGGGCTGAGGGTCCCCGAACACCTTGACCAGCGCACCCTAGCGGCGGCCCTAGGAAGTGCATCTGTGCACAGCTAGAGTCAGGTAGGCGGGGTCAGGCTCCGGCCAGGGGCGGAGCCTGGGTCTCATCAGTGCTGCTGGGCCAGGTGCGGACTCTTCCCCTTTGAGTGGTGCTGGCTTTCCCGGGGCTTTGTTCCTGCAGTTTTGGAGAGGACGCGGTTGCCGCTTGTCCCTGGAAACCAGGGGGTCCCTCCCCTGACCGGGACCCCGGCCCTCCGTCTAGGGCGTCTGCGGGCGCATGGCCCCGCCGCTGGGGCTGTGAGTGTGAGAGGAGGGTGCAGCCATGCCCAGGGAGGAAGGTTTGGGCTATCGTGAAGGGGAAGAGGGCCCCGTTCCCCCATGGGGGAGGACAATCCTGTAGCCCCATGGGTGCAGGGGTGGCCCCAACACGGTGGGGGCTGAGGGTCCACGAACCCCTTCACCAGTGCCAGCTAGCGGGGGCCCTAGGAAGTACACCTGTGCGCAGCCAGAGTCGGGTGTGCGGGGTCAGACTCCGGGCAGGGGCGGAGCCTGGGGCTCATCAGCGCTGGTGGGCCAGGTGCGTACTCTTCCGAATGAGTGGTGCTGGCTTACCCAGTGCTTTTTTCCGCGCCGGCCTGTGTGCCTGAGTTTTGGAAGAGCCCGCGGTCGCCGCTTGTCCCTGGCTTCCATGGGGTGCCCTCCCCGGATCGGGACCCCGGCCCTCCGTCTAGGGCGTCTGTGGGCGCACGGCCCCGCCGCTGGGGCTGTGAGTGCGAGAGGAGGGTGCAGGCGTGCCCCGGGAGGAAGGTTGGGCTTCCGCGAACGGGAAGAGTGCCCCGTTCCCCCATGTGAGAGGACAATCCCGTAACTCCATGGGTGAAGGGGTGGCCCCAGCCCGGTGCGGGCTGAAGGTATCCAAACCCCCTCACCAGCGCCCCCAGGCGGCCCTAGGAAGTACACCTGTGCGCAGCCAGAGTCGGGTGTGCAGGGTCAGGCTCCAGGCAGGGGCGGAGCCTGGGGCTCATCAGCGCTGGTGGGCCAGGTGGGTACTCTTCCGAATGAGTGGTGCTGGCTTACCCGGGGCTTTTTTCCGCGCCGGCCTGTTTGCCTGCAGTTTTGGAAGAGTCTGCGGTCGCCGCTTGTCCGTGGCTTCCAGGGGGTGCCCTCCCCTGACCGGGACCCCCGCCAACCATCTAGGGCGTCTGTGGGGCGCACAGCCCCGCTGCTGGGGCTGTGAGTGCGAGAGGAGGGTGCAGGCTTGCCCCGGGAGGAAGGTTTGGGCTTCCGCGAAGGGGAAGAGGGTCCCGTTCCCCCATGGGGGAGGACAATCCCGTACCCCCATGGGTATAGGTGTGGCCCCAACCCGTTGGGGGCTGAGGGACCCGAACTCCCTCACCAACGCCCCCTAGCGGCGGTGCTAGGAAGTGCACCAGTTTGCAGCCAGAGTCGGGTGGGCGGGGTCAGGCTCCGCCCAGGGGCACAGCCTGGGGCTGATCAGCGCTGCTGGGCCAGGTGGGACTCTTCCCCTTTGAGTATTATTGGCTTGCCCGGGACTTTTTTCCACGCCGGACTGTGTGCCTGCAGTTTTGGAAGAGGCCGCTATCGCCGCTTGTCCCTGGCTTCCAGGGGGTGCCCTCCCCTGACCGGGACCCCGGCCCTCTGTCTAGGGCGTCTGCAGGCGCAGGGCCCCGCTGCAGGGGCTGTGAGTGCGAGAGGAGGGTGCAGGCGTGCCCCGGAGTAAGGTTTGTGCCTCCGCGAAGTGGAAGAGGGCCCCGTTCCCCCATGGGGGAGGACAAACCCATAACCCCATGGGTGCAGTGGTGGCCCCAGCCCGGTGGGGGCTGAGGGTCCCCTAACCCCTCACCAGCGCCCCCTAGCTGTGGCCATAGGAAGTGCAACTGTGCGCAGAAAGAGTCGGGTGGGCGGCGTTAGGCTCCAGCCAGGGGCGGTGCATGGAGCTCATCAGCGCTGCTGGGCCAGGTGCGGACTCTTTCCCTTTGAGTCGTGCTGGCTTGCCCGGGGCTTTTTCCGTGCCGGCCTGTGCCGGTCATGCCTGCAGGCCGACGGGGTTCAGGAACACGGCGGAGGGCTGGGGATGAAAAGATGCTTCTACTCACAAGGATGGCTGCTGGTACTCTCTTTATTTTAGGGGAGGGGCTATTTCTCCGAAAGCCTGCGCATGCACTTTACGTGGATTTGCAACATCCGGTTACTGTTGCATCAGCTTCCGCTTTGGGCGGAAGTGACTCATCTTTGGGCGGAAGCGACCACCACCCCAGGTCCCCCTGCTGGTGTAAGCCTGGTACTGACATCTCCCCCGTTTTTACTTTATTGATGGGGGGGGGCACACACTGGGCCTGTCTTAGGTTGTGGCAGTCGTATTCACGTGCTTACCTGTCATAGCCACCCACCACCAGGATCCTAGGTAAGGTAGTGGAGCTGTCTTAGGTTGCTACGGGTACACCGCCATCTTACCCGTCATTGGCCTACAGGTGGTCAAGGGCAGTGTTTATCCACACCCTGGGATTTTCAGTGGGCTGTAATGGAGAATAGCGCACATTGTGGAGAGCTACTTGCAGATTTTTCGTCTATTCCACTGGCACCATGTCTATTCCACTGGCACCACAGGATGTAGAAAATGATTTCCAGGCAGAAGAGGATTGTACCTAGGAGTGATATTGCTTCCCCCAAGGATTTTGTACTGAAGCTCGGATGTTGTTATTGGTTAGAATTTGATTAGCCAGTTGTGCAGTAAAATTGAGAAAGCTTTGGTTCCACGGGCCACGCAGGTAGGCATTAAGGGTATGAACTTGAAAGGAATAGTTGAAAAGGATGGCAGTTGTAACACACAGGAAGGCATAGGTAGGAATACAAGGAACATGAGCAGTTAAAGTCAGTAAGTCAATTTCTTCCTGTATTAAGGAAACTTGTGGATTCAACTGGAGTAGTCCGACTGCGAGATGGTTGTTGATGGAATTTTGTGTGAGAAAGGTGCTGGAGACTCTGGAGTAGTCCAACTGGAGATGGCTGTTGATATCTGCGTTGAGTACGGAGTTGGATAGAGCCAGGCCACTGACCACCTCGGCCGCAGCTGCCAGCGTCGAGAAGATGGAGATCAAGGTGCCAACAACCAATGCCGGACCTGCTTATCGATTTCGGATGATTACCTGAGAAGTAGACTCAGACACATTGACAGGCATAATAAAGATCTTAGGGAAACGCATGACAACAAAGGAATTGCTGAGGGTTCTGGACCAACAAGAGGAAAGGTGACAGGTACAATTGAGGAAGGATTGTTTGTTGAACGATAGATTGAAAGACACTATAGAAGGAAGTCCAGTGGTGGAATTGGTAGACAAGAGTGAAAGGAGAATACCCCCCTTTCTGGAAACTTGCAGAAGGAAAGGGGGATTATTAACTATTGTCCAATGAATCATGTTGCAAAGGAGGGGGGGTGCTTGCAGTTGGAGGTGGAAGAGTAGTAGCAGGTGGAGGATCATTTTCAGAAGGTTTGGAAAGCGCCTCTTCATTGGGCGGATCGGAGGGCGGACTATGAAGTAAGCGAGTCAGCCGGAAGAGAGATTCATTTACTAGACCCAGATGCCGTTGCTCGGTTTAAGCAAAGGCATCCAGATTGTATCATTTCTAAACCTAAGAATCTCTGAAGCACTTCCTCAGAGCTAAGCAATTTAAGGCCATGGCTTTACAGGCTGCACCTGAAGAGTAATATTGTACAGTAGTCTTTTTTCCTTATTTAAATAAAATTTGTATTGTGGTTGGGATTTTGAGGTCAAATTTTGGCTTTGCTATTTAACAGTGGTGTTTTTGTGTAGCTTATCTCAGTCCGACTCATACATAAAATGGGATTATTGCCTACCTCATGGGTTGTTGTGAGGGTTTAAACTAAACAAATGCATGTAACACATTAAAACATCGATTATACACTACAGGATCAAAGTGACTAGCAATCAGTACTATGTGAACATGGTGGTTAATACGGAAGTTTTCTGGAATAGCATTTCTTAAGGTGAAAGGTTTGGTTGAATTTCACTTAACGTATCACTGGGGACTATTACCCTCTGAATATTTTTTTATTATGTTAAAATTTTGTGGCTCTGTTAGTCTATTTTTTAACTTACATTTAGAAAAGAAAAAAAAATGAGCACACTGGGATGAAATAAGTAGCAGAGGTATGCAGAGAACTAATCTATATGACGGCTAGGTGAAAACACCTTTTGCCTATTTTTTAAGATACTTTATTAAATATAAGTGAACAGACTTTTTTAGATTATGGTAAAGCTTATTACATAAATTTAAGTATGTAGATAGCCTTTTACAGCTATGGTAATACAGATAGAGGGATATCAACTACAGAAATAATATGTAAAGAGAAACTCCTAGGTGTTTTCCTCGCGGGATGTTTGAGAAGGGCTTGAGGAGGTGAATTTTGAAAGAGCAGAAGTGAGGGTCTGCACAAGCCCCCGGAAGTAGAGCCAGAAAGGGAGGGATACAGGTGAAATCATATCATCCTAGAGTTTTCTTAGTTGAGCATTTTGGGGGAATTTTGTGCGTGTGTTTGTTTTTTTTTTTTTTTTTAAATTGCTGATTCAATCTCCTTACTAAAAATCTATCTGTTCAGATTTTCTATTTTTTTTTTTTGAATCAGCCTTGGAAGAGTACATATTTCTAGGAATTAATCTATTTCTTCCAGATAGACAAATTTGTTAATGTATATTTGCTCATAATAGAATATTATGATCCTTTACATTTCTGTAGTATCAGGTATGTCTACTTTTTCATGACCAATTTTATTTGAGTATCTCTATTTTTCTTGGTTAATCTAGCTAAAGTTTTCATATTTTATTGTTTTTTTTTTGTTTTGTTTTGTTTTTTTTGTTTTTTTTTAAACTTAGTTTTGCTGTATTTTTATGGTCTTTTTAGTCTCTATTTCATTTGCTTTCATTATCATTGCCATATATTATTTCCTTCTACTAAGTTTTAGCTTAAATTGTTCTCATTATCTGTGTATAATTTCTTCAAAGTCATGTGAAATTTAAAGGCAATTTCTTTCTCATAAGGAAGATATTTAGATATTAAATGCTGATTTATTTAGATATTAAATGTATTAAGTTTGTACATTAGAGTAAATGTCCATGGTATTTTGAAGGAAAGAATGGAAGGAGAGGAAATGAGGAAGGCGAGCTACAAAGTCAGCAAATGGCTCTGAGGGGCCCTGGAGGATTTTTGTAAGGGATTGGTGAGGCTATCCCCTGGATCCCAGTGCCTTCCAAGCTGATTTTGCAGCCAAGTCTACTTGTGCAAAAACAACAGGGTTATATAAACATTGTTGCTGATTGGTACTAAAATTGGGACCCTCCCCGGTTAACATTTCTTTAGTTTGTTGGGGAAAACCTCTTTGAATATTGGTTTGAGCATACTGGTCACAGAATTCTGTAAACTGACCCTTCCACAAAAGATAATACCCCGGGCTCAAAACCGCGCGGAAAGTGTCCTTCCAGTCATTAGGTGTCATAATAAATGTTTCAAAGGTGTCTAACATTTGGTGAATAAAAGGGCTCTGAAGTCCATAGTCTTTGATAGATTCTTTTAAGAGCTTGAGGTCTTGGAAAGGCAGTGCCGAATGTTGCCGGACCTGCTGTCCCTGATCATTTTGAACAACTGAGACCGGGCAGGCCAGAAGGGATTCCCGAGAATTTTCAGAGTTGGAGGGTACAAATCTTGAAAGAACAGAAGTTAGGGACTGTATAAGCCCAGGAAGGTCTGGGTCAGAGCCATGGGAGTTAAGTGGAGGGGCAGAGGGGAGAGTGGTGGGGGAGGGATGCCGCCGATTTTTGGTTGATGGATTTTTGGTTGATGGGGGTGGTCTATCATAGGGAGGTGGATAGTTTGTATTGTCCTCCACATTCCCCTCGTCTGAAGAGGAATCTACCCCCGGATTTGAGGATTGAGAAGGGAGGGTTTCTGTGGCTGAGCTTGCTGCAGCCGAGTATGTGGCAGGCTTTTTGCTTTCGGACTGAGCTGCAGAGTGCAATACCTCAGCCACTAGTTCATAAGCAGCTGCTCCCCCATCACTAAGGGCATCATGGACTAGCTGCCACACAGAAAAAATACAGGGGGGGATAGTTTGGGGTCCATAAAGGTCCCTGTAAAGAAGGAAGTCTGCTTTGACCATTTCCCAGTTTCTTACTGAGACGGTGTCCTGCTGAAAGAACCATTTGCTGGTATTTGCGAGGACTGAGAC
The DNA here is from genome assembly GCF_014898055.3 of Talpa occidentalis. Taxonomy (NCBI): domain Eukaryota; kingdom Metazoa; phylum Chordata; class Mammalia; order Eulipotyphla; family Talpidae; genus Talpa; species Talpa occidentalis. Next base: position 13,639,343 of record NW_023601851.1, on the reverse strand, counting down.
TAGATCATTAAGGGTTTGGACCTTAATGGGAGTTCCATAATGTTTAAGCAGAAGCTGTAGGGCTCTAACAAGTTGGCCCTTGGACATGGTATTGCCCATGATGCCGACCACTTACCTAATCCTTACCTTACTGATTGATCGGTCCCTCAGAGGATCCCTCGTACTCGTGTCCCAGGTTCGGGCGCCACTTGCAGGTCCTGCCTGCAGGCCGACGGGGTTCAGGAACACGGCGGAGGGGCTGGGGATGAAAAGATGCTTCTACTCACATGGATGGCTGCTGGAACTCTCTTTATTTTAGGGGAGGGGCTATATCTCCGAAAGCCTGCGCATGCACTTTACGTGGATTTGCAACATCCGGTTACTGTTGCATCAGCTTCCGCTTTGGGCGGAAGTGACTCATCTTTGGGCGGAAGCGACCACCACCCCAGGTCCCCCTGCTGGTGTAAGCCTGGTACTGACAGGCCTGTGTGCCTGCAGTTTTGGAAGAGGCCATGTTCGCCGCTTGTCCCTGGCTTCCAGGGGGTGCCCTCCCCTGACCGGTACCCCGGCCCATTGTCGAGGGCATCTGCGGGCGCTCGGCCCCGCCGCTGGGGCTGTGAGTGCGACAGGAGGGTGCAGGCGTGCCCTGGGAGGAAGATTTGGGCTTCCGCAAATGGGAAGAGGCCCCGTTCCCCCATGGGTGAGGACAATCCCGTACCCCCATGGGTGCAGGGGTGGCCCCAGCCCGTTGGGGGCTGAGGGTTCCCGTACCCCCTCACGATCGCCCCCTAGCGGCGCTCTAGGAAGTGCACCTGTGCCCAGCCAGAGTCGGGTGGGAGGGGTCACACTCCGGTTAGGGGCGTAGCCTGGGGCTCATTAGTGCTGCTGGAGCAGGTGCTGACACTTCCCCTTTGAGTGGTGCTGGCTTGCCCGGGCTTTTTTCGCGCCGGCCTGTGTGCTGCAGTTTTGGAATAGGCCGCGTTCACCGATTGTCCCTGGCTTCCAGTGGGTGCCCTTCCCTGTCCGTGACCCCGGCCCTCCGTCTAGGGCATCTGCAGGCGCACGGCCCGCCGCTTTGGCTGTGTGTGCGAGAGGAGGGTGCAGGCGTGCCCCGGGAGGAAGATGTGGACTTCCCCCGAGGGGAAGATAGCCCCGTTCCCACATGGGGGAGGAAAGTTCCGTACACCCATGGCTGCAGAGGTGGACCCAGGCCGGTGGGGGTGTAGGCTACCCAAAACCCCTCACCAGCGCCCCCTAGAGGCGGCCCTAGGAAGTGCACCTGTGCGCAGCCAGAGTCCGGTGGGCGGGATCAGGCTCCGGTCTGAGAAGGGGGTCTGGGGCTCATCAGCGCTTCCGGGCCAGGTGTGGACTCTTCCCCTTTCAGTGGTGCTGGCTTACCCGGGGCTTTCCGCGCTGGCCTGTGTGCCTGCAGTTTTTGAAGTGGCCGTGGTTGCCGCTTGTCCCTGGCTTACCGGGGGTGCCCTCCCCTGACAGGGTCCCTGGCCCTCTGTCTAGGGCATCTGCGGGCGCACGTCCCCGTCGCTGGGGCGGTGAGTGCGAGAGGAGCGTGCAGGCGTGTTTCGGGAGGAAGGTTTGGGCTTCCGCGAAGGGGAAGAGGGCCCCGTTCCCCCATGGTGGAAGACAATCCCGTACCCCCATGGGGCAGAGGTTTCCCTTCCCAGTGGGGGCTGAGGGTCTCCGAACCCCCTCACCAGCTACCCCTAGCGGCGGCCCAGGGAAGTGCACCTTTGCACAGCTAGAGTTGGGTGGGCGGGGTTAGCCTCTGGCCAGGGGTGGAGCCTGGGACTCATCATCGCTGCTGTGCCAGGTGCGGACTCTTCCCCTTTGAGTGGTGCTGGCTTGCCCGGGGCTTTCCGTGCCGGCCTGTGTGCCTGAAGTTTTGGAAGATGCCGCGGTTGCCATTGTCCCTGGCTTACAGGGGGTGCCCTCCCCTGACTGGGAACATGGCCCTCCGTCTCCGGCATCTGCGGGCGCACGTCCCCACCGCGGGGCGGTGAGTGCGAGAGGAGGGTGTAGGCGTGTCCCGGGAGGAAGATTTGGGCTTCTCCCGAGGGGACGAGAGGCCCGTTTCTCCATTGGGGACGACAATCCTGTACCCCCATGGGTGCAGAAGAGGACCCAGCATATTGGGGGCTGAGGAACCCCGAACCTATCCGCTCGCCAGCACCCCCTAGAGGCGGCTCTGTGAAGTGCACCTTTGCACAGGCAGAGGCCGGTGGGCGGGGTCAGACTCCGGCCGGGGGCGGGGCCTTAGGCTCATCAGCGCTGCTGTGCCAGGTGAGGACTATTCCCCTGTGAGTTGTGCTGGGTTGCTAAGGTCTTTCCCCGCCAGCCTGTCTGCCTGCAGTTTTTCAGGACGCCCAGGGCGTCGTCTGACTGTGGCTTACAGGGGTTGCCCTCTCTTTGACAGTGACTCCACCACTTCGTCTAGGGCGTCTTGGGGCACACGTCCTGCCCCTGGGTTTGTGAGTCCGAGAGGAGGGTGCAGGTGTGCCCCTTGAGGAAGATTTACCGTTCCCCCAAGGGGAAGTGGGCCCCGATCCCCCATGGGGGAAGAGGGTCCCGTTTCCCCCTGGGTTAGAGGTTCCCCTACCCCCGTGGGGGCTGAGGGTCCACGAACCCCCTCGCCTGCGCCCCCTAGCGGCGGCCCTGCGAACTGCACCTGTGCTCAGGCAGAGTCTGGTGGGCGGGATCAGGCTTCGGACGAAGGTGGACCCTGAGGCTCATCAGCGCTGCCTGTCTAGCTGAGGACTCTTCCCCTTTGAGTGCTGCTGGTTTGCCAGGGGCTTTCCGGTCCGACCTGTCTACCTGCAGTTTTGGCGGTGGCCGCGGTCTCAGACAGTCCGAGGCTTGCAGGGGTTGCCCTCCCTGACGGTGACCCTGCCCCTCCGTCTATGGCTTCTTCGGGTGCACGGCCTGCCCCTGGGGGTGTGAGTGCGAGAGGAGGCTGCAGGTGTTCCCCGGGGGAAGTTTTAATGTTCACCAAGGGGGAAGTTGGCCCCCTTCCCCCATGGGGGAAGAGCTTCCCTTTCCCCATGGGGTAGGGGTCACACTGCCCCCTTGGGGCTGAGGGTCCACAACCCCCTCACCAGCCCCCCTTCCGGCGGCTCTATTAAGTGCACGTTTGCACAGGCAGAGTCCGGTGGGCGGGGTCAGGCTTCAGCCGGGGGTGGGGCCTGAGGCTCTTCAGCGCTGCCAAGCCAGCTGAGGACTCTTCCACTTTGAGTGCTGCTGGGTTGCCCGGGCCTTTCCCTGCCGACCTGTCTGCCTGCAGCTTTGGAGGAGGCCACGGTCGCAGCCAGTCCGAAGCATACAGGGGGTACCCTCCCTGACGGTGACCCCGGCCCTCCGTCTATTGTGTCGTCGGTGCACTGTCAGCCCCTCAGGGTGTGAGTGCGGAGGAGGTTGCAGTTGTCCCTGTGGGGTAGAGGGCCCCATTACCAAAACGGGCTTGCGGACCCTGCACCTTGTAGGGGGCCTCGGACTCTGTACCCCCGTGGTTGCAGAGGTCCCCCTACCCTCTGGGGGCTGAGGTCCGCGAACGCCCCCGCTCACCAGTGCCCCATATCGGCGGCTCTGTGTAGTGAACTTTTGCACAGGCAGAGGCCGGTGGGCGGGGTCAAGCTCTGGCCGGGGCGGAGACTGGGGCTCAGCAGTGTTCCTGAGCCAGGTGAGGACTCTTCCCCTGTGAGTGGTGCGGGGTTGCTAAGGGCTTACCCGCCGGCCTGTCTGCCTGCAGTTTTGGAGGACGCCGCAGGCGCCGTCTGTCTGTGGCTTAGAGGGGTTGCTCTACCTGACGGTGACCATGCCCCTTCATCTAGGGCGTCTTGGGGCACACGTCCTGCCCCTGGTTTTGTCAGTCCGAGAGGAGGGTGCAGGTGTGCCCTGGGAGGAAGATTTACCGTTCCCCCTAGAGGGAAGTGGGCCCTGAGCCCCCATGGGGGAAAAGGGTCCCGATTCCCCTGGGGTAGAGGTTCCCCTACCCCGTGGGGGCTGATGGTCCCCGATACCCCTCGCCAGCGCCCCCTAGAGGCGGCCCGGTGAACTGCATCTGTGCTCAGGCAGAGTTCGGTGGGCGGGGTCAGGCTCCCGCGGGGGCGGGGCCTGAGGCTCATCAGCGCTGCCTGGCCAGCTGAGGACTCTTCCCTTTGAGTGCTGCTGGGTTGCCCGGGCCTTTCCCCGCCGACCGGTCTGCCTGCAGCTTTGGAGGTGGCCACGGTCGCAGCCAGTCAGAGGCATACAGGGGGTACCGTCCCTGATGGTGACCCCGCCCCTCCGTCTATAAAGTCGTCGGCGCACTGTCAGCCCCTCGGGGTGTGAGTGTGAATGAGTTTGCAGTTGTCCCCCGAGGGGAAGAGGGCCCCATTGCCAAAACGGGCTTGCGATCCCTGTACCTTGTAGGGGGCCTCAGACTCTGTACCCCCGTAGTTGCAGAGGTTCCCCTACCCTCTGGAGGCTGAGGGTCCCCGAACACCCCGCTCGCCAGCGCCCCATAGCGGCGGCTCGGTGTAGTGCACCTTGGCACAGGCAGAAGCCGGTAGCGGGGTCAAGTTCTGGCCGGGGTCGGGGCCTGAGTCTCATCAGCGCTGCCTGGCCAGGTGAGGACTCTTCCCCTTTGAGTGCTGCTGGGTTGCCAGGGGCTTTCCGCACCGACCTGTCTGCCTGCAGTTTTGGAGGAGGCCGCTGTCACAGACAGTCCGAGGCTTGCAGGGGTTGCCCTCCCTGACGGTGACCCCGCCCCTCTGTCTTGGGCGTCTTCGGGCGCAGGGCCTGCCCCTGGGGGTGTGAGTACGAGAGGAGGCTGCAGGTGTGCCCCGGGGGAAGGTTTACCGTTCCCCAAGGGGGAAGTTGGCCTCCTTCCCCCTTGGGGGAAGAGCGTCCACTTTCCCCAGGGGGTAGGGGTCACCCTGACCCCTTGTGATGAGGATCCCCAACAGCCTCACCAGCCCGCCCCCCCCGGCGGCTCTATGAAGTATACCTTTGCATAGGCAGAGTCCGGTGGGCCGGGTCAGGCTCCGGCAGGGGGCGGAGCCTGGGGCTCAGCAGCGCTGCTGAGCCAGGTGAGGACAATTCCCGTGTGAGTGGTGCTGGGTTGCTAAGGGCTTTCCACCCCGGCCTGTCTGCCTGCAGTTTTGGAGGTAGCCGCGGGCGCCGTCTCTCTGTGGCTTACAGGGGTTGCCCTCCCTGACGGTGACCCCGCCCCATCTTCTAGGGAGTCTTGGGGCACACGTCCTGCCCCTGGGTTTGTGAGTCCGAGAGGAGGGTGCAGGTGTGCCCCGGTAGGAAGATTAACAGTTCCCCAAAGGGGAAGTGGGCCCCGATCCCACATGGGGGAAGAGTTTCACGTTTCCCCCTGGGGTAGAGGATCCCCTACTCCCGTGGGTGCTGAGGGTACCCGAACCCCCTTGCCCGCGCCCCCTAGCGGAGGCCCTGTGAACTGCACCTGTGCTCAGGCACAGTCCGGTGGGCGGGGTCAGGCTCAGCCCGGGGCGGGGCCTGAGGCTCATCAGCGCTGCCTGGCCAGCTGAGGACTCTTCCCCTTTGAGTGCTGCTGGGTTGCCCGGGCCTTTCCCCGCCGACCTTTCTGCCTGCAGCTTTGGAGGAGGCAGCGGTCGCAGCCACTCCGAGGCATACAGGGGTTTCCTCCCTGAGCGTGAACACGCCCCTCTGTCTATGGCGTCGTCGGTACAATGTCAGCCCCTCGGGGTGTGAGTGTTGAGGAGGTTGCAGGTGTCCCCCGAGGGAAATAGGACCACATTGCCAAAACTGGTTTGCGGTCCCTGCACCTTGTCTGGTTCCTCGGACTCTATAACCCCGTGGTTGCAGAGTTCCCCCTAATCTCTGGGGGCTGAGAGTCCACGAACCCGCCCCGCTCGCCAGCGTCCCCTAGCGGCGGCTCTGTGAAGTTCACCTTTGCACAGCCGGAGGCCTGTGGGCGGGGTCAGGCTCTGGCCCGGGGCGGGGCCTGAGGCTCATCAGCGCTGCCTGGCCAGGTGAGGACACGTACCCTTTGAGTGCTGCAGGGTTGCCAGGGGCTTTCCGCACCGACATGTCTGCCTGCAGTTTTGCAGGAGGCCGCTGTCGCAGACAGTCCGAGGCTTGCAGGGGTAGCCCTCCCTGACGGTGACCCCGCCACTCCGTCTATGGCGTCTTCGGGCGCCGGCCTACCCCTGGGGGTGTGAGTGCGAAAGGAGGTTGCAGGTGTGCCCGGGGGAAGTTTTAATGTTCCCCAAGGGGAATGTGGCCTCCTTCCCCCATGGGGGAAGAGCGGCCCCTTTCCACATGGGGTAGGGGTCACACTTCCCCCTTGGGGCTCAAGGTCCCCAACCCCCTCATCAGCCCGCCCCCCACCGGCGGCTCTATGACGTGCACCTTTGCACAGGCAGAGTCCGGTGTGCGGGGTCAGGTTCCGGCCGGGGGCGGAGCCTGGGTCTCAGCAGCGCTTCTGTGCCAAGTGAGGACTCTTCCCCTGTGAGTGGTGCTGGGGTGTTAATGGCTTTCCCCGCCGGCCTGTCTGCCTGCAGTTTTGGCTGACCCACGGGCACTGTTTGTCTGTGGCTTACAGGTGTTGCCCTCCCTGACGGTAACCCCGCCCCTTCGTCTAGGGCGTCTGGGGGCACACGTCCTGCCCCTGGGTTTGTGAGTCCGAGAGGAGGGTGCAGGTGTGCCCCAAGAAGAATATTTACCGTTCCCCCAATGGGGAATTGTGCCCCGATCCCCCATGGGGGAAGAGGGTCCCGTGTGCCCCTGGGGTAGATGCCGGGGACCAGCCTCTGGCAAAACGTCGTGTCACGGGTTCCTGAAAGGATGAGACAGCGTCGGCGAAAACGATAGAACTGAAACTTAAGGGCTGAGAGGTTGAGAAATGAGGGGACACCGACACTTGGTGAGGTGTTAGTATCTTCTGCCGAGAGACTCAGCAGGTCTTTTTTTATTCATTATTAGTAATAATAATAAGGAAATACATTATTATGTGTAAAGCAAAAACAATTGGTATATTATGTTTCCCATAGATTACTGGCCCCTACAGGTCTCAGCTAGACGGCAGCTTTCAAGGTTAACAGATAATAAACCAAACCTAACATTAAAGCTACTTATATTTCATTTACACAATTATTTAAAACAGTGAATAACCGCTAGTGCATCCCTATCAGCTAAAGCCTAAGCATCAAAGGACTATTTTATTCACATGACCTTCAGCCGGAGACCAGCTGCCGTTCAGCTATCAGAACTTTTTCTACCTATAAACTCCTTAACTCAAATAGCTTCATATTAAAGACATTCCCAAGAAACTTCAAGAGAAAACAAAATAGAAGGACCTACTATAATTATTGTATTGTAATGCTTGTCAGGTATGCTCAATAAGTTGTCTTCCATTGTCATGTAGGCCAAATCGTTTAATAATTAGTTTCTAATTTTCCATGCCATTTATTTGCAATATACTGATGCATATAATATAGTGCCTAATGTACTTTTTTAGAATTTTTTTTTTATTTATGACCAAGAAAAAAAAGTGAAGGAATGTTAGATCTTCAACCTCACTGTGTGAGGCACAAGGAATCTTCAGCCCCACGGTGTGAGGCCCTTTGGGCTTCGCTGCTTGCCAGTGTCTTATCTGGCCGGGGCATCAAGGCCTCCTGCAGCACCTCCCCCTTTTTTGTTTTTAGCCATCATTTGTATAGTTTTTTTTTTTTTTTTTTTTTATAGAGGCATGCTTTATTTATTTGTTTGCTGGTTTGTTTGTTTGTTTTGTTTATACATGCACTGGGTACAGTCAGAAGCGCGGGAGGGTGAGAGAATTCACCAGAGCGGGGAGCAGAGCAGGCAGAAGGACCGAAGTACACTGCTGAGGGGAGCAGCGGGCGGCAGGAGAGGTCTGCACGCCATGTGGGACCCTCCTCTGGTGGCCGGGGAGCAGCCGGGGATCGAACCGGCGCCGCAGAGGCCGCGGGCAGCTTCGCAACCCAGCGCTCAACCGCTGCGCCACCGGGGAGGCCCCATTTGTATAGTTTTTAACTCAACACGTGTCTGATTGATAGTATGGAAAAGCAATTTAATAAACAATGGGAAGAGTATTAATATAATTATGGTGACAAGCTAAACAATACATAAAGTAATAAATGATGGGAACCAGGTGGCCTTAGTGGTATAATGTTGCAAGGAAGCCAGGAAGGAAGCAGCAATTTCTGCAGGTGTGGAGGAGGGGGCATGAGCTAAACTAATTGTCTTAATATTTTTTTGCAGAGCAGTAAGGTCCAGGGAAATGTTTGTATTATTCCAAACACCCAGTAAATGATTTTTGACATTATTTCAAGAAACAGAAGAAGAGTTATAAATATGTGGAGTGACACAAATTCATTTGTAATCAGAATGACATTTGGTAGTCAAATGCATTTTTATGTGTTGATTTTGATTGTCAATATGTAAAAGTGATTTCTCAAGAACATTTAAACGAGCTTCAAACTTATTATCAATGTGGTCTTGGATAATCAAAGCGTGTGTGATGTTACGAGACAAATTATTAACATGGGAGGCAGTGTGAACTTGTTGCACGAGAGCAGTAGTAGAAACAGCAACAGAACTTATAATAGCAATAAGTGCTGTAATACCCAGTATAAGTGCCGCTACAAACCTTTTGGAGCGACGCAGTCCCTGTCCCACAAGCTGAAGTGTATACAGTCCAATGTCATTATACCACGGCTGTTGTAAGCTTACAGGGAGCGTGACATAAGGAGGTTGATGTAAGATAACAAAAGTAGCTTTAGACAATGAGCCAACAGAGGTAATACAGTTGGTGAGAATACAGTCAGTACAATTAACATGAAAAGTATGGTGATGATAAGTAATGGTTAAATGTCCGGGGCCCTCAATGAAGAGGGCATGAGGGGGGCCCACACAAGCCCGCACGGTGACAGCATGAACAGAATGTCCAGGTCGGCGAAAAAGCACAGGTGAAGTGGCGGCAAGGAGGCGAAATAAGTCCGGGTTTGCACGGGAACCATTTGAAGTGTTGATGATGTAGGTGGGAGTAATCCATCCCGCTGAATACCATTGAGTGATAGGTTCAAGGGGTGGGATGAGGCGATTCGACCGGTTGCAGATGAGCACGCCCTGCAGAAGAAACCTATAATCCTTGGGGACATTAGTGGCAGATGTAACTGCTCCAAAAACTGAAAAACCATAAATAGAAAGATTAGTTTGGTAAGGCTGGTAACGAATTCCTGCAGAGGGAAACCTACAATTATGCCAGGTGGGAAATCTGTGATTTGTGTTAATAATATTCGGGGAATTATCTGAGTTATAAATTGAACAGGCTGGGAGAGTGGAGGATACTGAAACTCGAGCTATGTTTTCATTAGTGCTGCGAGGACCAAGGAGAGATATAAGCAGTACCCATAAATCACGGTTAGGTCCGGAGGAGGAAGGCGTTGAAGTTACTGTCAAAAAATATTTAGGCAGCCAGGTATTTGAGACTTCATATAGACAGGATTGGATGTAAAACACATAGGAGGCGAATCCATGCGTCCCTGAAAAGAAAAGTTATTAGTGCTTTTAAATAAAACAAAAGAGTCTGAATCTCCACCTAGTAAATCAGAATAATTAGTGAACACATGGGGCGAGGGAAATCCCCAAGGAGTGGGATGGAAAAAGGGGGGATCTGGGATGTAAGCCCAATAGGAAACAGAAGGCATGAGAGAAGCAGGAGAAGCTGGTGATATGCTATATGAGAAGATTGCTAGCACGGCAAGGAACACAATCTCCGGGGTGATGCGTGCATTTTGCTGCATAAGTAGCTGTTCAGAATTAGAGGCCAGATTTTTGAGCAAATTTCAATTGTCATGATGAGACGTCTTACGAACCCGAAGGTGGTGCAGGGAAGAGGACAATCTTCCAACAGGGGATCTGGAGCGATGACATCTTGGAGGAGGTGGGTGGTGTCCCAGAGGGCTGCACCTACGCATCTTGGAGCGTCGGTTGTCTGACGGGGGGCGTGTCGGTGAAGGCTTTTGAGACATGATGTCGGATCAGTCTGTCAGGAATCCAAATCGGGCTGTCCGAATTCTGTGGAAAGATACAAGCATAGCCTTTTCCATTTGCTAATAACACATCAGGGCCTTCCATGTTCCGGAAAGGAGATTTTTCCACATAACTTGAGGTTTAGGGGCCAGTTGGTCAGGATCCCAATGTCTATTAATTGGTGACATCCCTTGAGAATCACAATTTAAATAATTGATGACAAACATAGCATGAGTTAAAATATGATGAGCCGAACTATGTTTAAAATCAGATTGTTGTAGTTTATATATCTGAGACTTTAAAGTCTGGTGGGCTCTTTCAACAATAGCTTGCCCTTGTGGATTATAAGGAATTCCTGTAGAATGAGCAATTTGAAATGAAGCACAAAATTTTTTAAAGGCAGAGGATGTATATACAGGAGCATTGTCAGTTTTAATAGCACGAGGTTTGCCTGCGTAGGCAAAACAAAACATTAGATGTTGAGAGACATTTTTAAAAGATTTTTCTTTCCGGGCAGTAGTCATAATAACATGAGAAAATGTATCTATGGAAACATGGACAAAACTGAGTCTCCCAAAACTAGTAACATGAGTGACATTCATTTGCCAGAGATCATTTGGTCTGAGGCCTCGTGGGTTCACCCCCATCGGAAGTGAAGGGTGAGTGGTGGGGCAAACCGAGCATTTGCGAACAATTTCTCGGGCTGTTTTTCAAGTTAGATGAAATTGTTTCCGCAATGAAGCGGCATTTTGATGATGAAGGGCATGATTATTAATTGCCTCCTGTACTGTGAATACTGCTGCTCGAGTCAACAAATCGGCCAGTTCATTTCCACGAGCTAGAGGAACTGGTAATTTAGAATGACCACGAATATGGCCAACATACACTCTGGATGTCCTAGATCTTATTAAAGTTTGCAGCTCCAATAGCTGTGGAGCAATGGTAGTTTTAGCATCAGCAATTACAGTAGTCTCAATATCAGGAAATAATCTGGTTACATATTGGGAATCAGTAAAAAGTTTAAATCGCTGATTTTGTAAAATTTTAAAAACTGTGAGAACTGCAAATAATTTAGTTTTTTGGGCTGAGGTTTTTGTTGTCTGGATGGACTCTGGTTTGTCATTGATAACGAAAGCAGTTCTACCGTTGGAGGAGCCATCCGTAAACACAAGTGCAGCAGGTTCTGGCAAAGGCACAGCGCTAACAATGGTTGGAAAAATAAAAGCCTGTTTCTTAAAGAAATGAAGCACAGGGAAGGGAGGCAAATGAAACTTTATTTCACCCGAAAAAGATTGCAGGGCTATTTGCCAGTTATCACTTAAACTAAGCAAGTCATTAAGTTGTTTTTTTTTTTTTTTTTGTAAGGTAAAACAAGAACAGGAAATTTTCGGCCAAAAAGCTCAACATTCCTATGCCTTTTTTAACAATTAACGCAGTCACTTGGGAAGCATAGGGACAAACAACCTTTTTTGCAGTAACTGGTAAATGTAACCATTCCAGTGGCCCCTTTTGCCACAAAACACATGTTGGCATGTGTGTGGGGTGGCCAAAATTATGAACTCCCAAGGCTTAGTATAATCTAGCCGCAACAGTTGTTGATTGTTGAGTGCATTATTTACCTTTTGTAAGGCTAGTGTAGCCTCAGGTGTTAATTGCCTAGGGGAGTGAGGATTAGAATTACCTTTTAACACATCAAACAGAGGACATAAATCAGCAGTGGTTAGCTGCAGATGAGTTCTTATTCAATTTATGTCTCCAAGTAGTTTTTGAAAATTATTTAATGTCTGTAAAGAGTCTGTTTGTAGCTGCAGTTTTTGTGGTGTCAGAGTTAAAGAACGAACAATCCTTTCTAAATAATTGATTGGCAGAGAAGTTTGAATTTTTTTTGGTGCCACCACAAGTCCATAACTTTGCAGCAAAGCCACCAGACGGGCCAAGGCCTGATTTAACAAGTCCACTTGAGCATTACTTATTAAAATATCATCCATATAATGAACACAGTAAATGGAAGGGTACTCATCCCTAAAGGATGACAAAACCATATTCACAAATTTTTGACATAAAGTAGGACTGTTTTTCATGTCCTGAGGAAGAACTTTCCATTCATACCATTGAAATAGCCTTTTTAAATTTACTGATGGGACACTAAATGCAAATCTTTTGCAGTCTTGGGGATGTAAAGGGATGGTAAAAAAGCAATCTTGTAAATCAATAACAATAACATGTTTATCTTTAGGGATGGCCACAGGTGATGGTAAACCTGGTTGCAAGCATCCCATATCTTGCATAGTGACATTTATTGCTCTTAAGTCCTGTAACAATCTCCATTTTTTTGATTTTTTTATCACAAATATAGGAGTATTCCACGGGCTGGTAGTAGGGCAAATGTGTCCTTTCATCAGTTGTTCTTGAACCAAAGTTGTTACAGCCTGGATTTTATCCTCTGTCAGGGGCCATTGCTCTACCCATACTGGGTCATCATTTTTCCACACAATTGGGTCGGCTGTTACCTCCGCAATGGCCCTCTTTATAAATTTGATCCATATCCCAGGCCTTGTCGTGGCTCTCTCTGAGCAACCTCAATGGGAAATACTCGGCCCTCCATCCTTCTTCCTAAACCTTGATTTGGGTCAAAGCCCATTTGTAACATTTGAGCGGTTACCTTATCATTGGGGCTAAATAGGAGCACTCCCATTTGAGAGAGTATGTCTCTTCCCCACAATGTCATAGGAAGAGATGGGACAACATAAGGTTGAAAAGTCCCGGACACCTTTCCATCATTCCAATTTAAAATTTGAGAACTTTTTGTCACATTTTGTGCTGATCACAATCCGACCAAAGTAGAAGGCGTAGCCTTTGTGGGCCAGGCATTAGGCCAATCACGCCCTGCTATGCAAGTAACATCAGCACCAGTGTCTAACAATCCTTCAATTGCTTTTTTTTGAATTTTTATAACTTTGGTCGGTCTATTGTTTTTAATTTGTTGGACCCAAAAAGCCATGTCACTGGATTCAAAACTAGAATTACTTTGTGGCTCATTAGATGCAATTTTATCGCCAACTGACACCAGAGGCAGTAAAAGTAATTGAGCATTTTTTTTGTCCTGGATGAATTTGTATAGTTTGTATTGGAGGCTCCAGCATAACTTTTATTTCACCAGTAAAATCAGAATCAACAACAATCGGTATTACTTTTATGCCTTGCAGAGACGCAGAACCTCGGCCAAAAACAAGCCCCATTGTACCCGGAGGGGGGGCCCATACACCCCAGTTGTCAACATGGTGTAAGATTGATCAGAAGTTAATATTGCGGCGGAGGTGGTATGCAAGTCCAAGCCCGCTCCGCCTGTGGCCCTGCGGACGAGATCAGAGATTGTTCGCCGCTCTGGTCGTTTAGGTTCCCAATTATTTGAGGGGCCTGGGTCGGGCCCCTTACCCAGTTTTTTTGACTGTGAGATGTTTTTTGAAAAAACAGTCGGATTGGTGCCCGCAGTAAACTTTTCATTTGGTGGCAACAATGTACCATTTTTATGATATTTAGACCGACAGTCCTTCATCCAATGAAATCCTTTATTACAACGCGGGCAGATAGTTTTTGGAAGTATCATTTGAGAAGGAATTTCAATATTATTTGTTGTAACAGGCGTGTCAGACTGTTGAGGCAAGGCTGGAGGCGGCAATGAGATTACTTTGTTTGGGCAATTTTTACTATAATGCCCTGGCTGTCCGCAAGAAAAACAATTTCCAAAACTTTTGTTTATTTTCCTTTCCTTCTGTTGATCAAGGGAGGCGAACCATTGGCTGTTGGTCTGTCCCTTTAAGGCAGCCGCAATGGCCACACCATGAAGATATGAGGGTGTCACCTCCGAACAGGTTCGAACATATTCATTAATGTTGCCTGTTCGTACAATGGGTCTTAACAATGCCTGACAAGGTGGTGAAGCATTTTCAAAAGCGAGTTGTTTAGTTATAATGTGAGCCGCCTCAGCATTAGGTATAGTTTTTTGGATAGCATCCATTAACCGTGATAAAAAGTTTTGATAAGATTCCTCAGGCCCTTGTTTAATGTTAGCAAGGCCAGAGGTTTTTACTTCACCAGCCGGCAACCGGCTCCATGCAGCAACTGCAGCTTCACGCACGAGACGAAAGACCGGAGGTGGCATACGAATCTGCACATTGTTTTCACACCAATCATCTTGACCCAAAACCATTTCAAGCAGAATTTTATCATCTCTCATTTTCATTTCTCTATCATTATATTTCTTTACCATTCTCCGTGCTTCCTCCTCATAATTTGCCTTCCACAAGAAATAATCTCCACCAGACAGACTAGATCTAGCCGTCATCTGCCAATCAAGGGGTGTGAGGAAGCGACTGGCCACTGATTCTACGAGTTGCAAGGTAAAAGGAGATGTAGCCCCGTAATTGGCAGTTGTTATTTTTAATTCCTTTAAAAGCTCAAAGGGAAGGGGTTCCCATTGAGGCTGCTCATGGTCATTGTCTACATTGAGCACAGGAAAACATCGAATGGTAAAATCACCTTTTTCTTTTGCTTGTCTCACTGCACCAGCAAAACCAGCTCTAGACATACGAACCAAATCACCAGACAACATTTGTGGCATTGACCTGGACACAGGCTCTGTGTTTTCAAAGGGGTCTGATTGTATATTTGCAGAACAAGGTTTGAGATCAGTCTTAGCTCTAGCCAAATCACTGATATATCTTTTAACAATCTCAGCCAAGTCCGGGCTGGAAATTGAATCAGATTTAGGAATAGATTCATGAAAAGGAGCCGACGCTTCAGTAGGGAGGTCAACTTTGGCTCTAGAATCAATTTTTGACTTTTGAGAAACAATTTTATCATCCGAAGAATCTGAATCAATTTCTTTAATGCAGCTGGCCAATTTTTGTTTTACTTTTGGTTTTGCATTTTTTGCTTTACCTCCAGCCTGGCTAAAGCAATTTATTTGTTTAGGCAATTGTTTTGTTATTGACGGGCTGTCAGCCGAGGACACTTTAATGTCCTCCGAGGATAAGGAAGCAGTAGGCTCAGGTAGCTGTAATTCCCTGAGCTTTTTATCTATTTTTTCCAATTCAGACCCTTGATCTAGCATGTCCTGCAACAGACCCCACAATGAAAAGGCATCAATGGGGACCTTCTCTGGTCCATGGAGAGTATAATAGGATGTCATTTTCTCTCCTACTTTGGCCCACGTTTTTGCATCCAGAGTACCGTCCCTAGGAAACCAAGGACAACACATTTCAACAAAATTTAGGAAACTAGCCAATTGTGCATGAAAGTTTTTAAGGCCTCTCTTTGCAAGAGTATACTTAATTATATTAATAAAGAGTCCTCTTTCCTTAGACTCAGTATGGCCCATAGCTTCTCAACGATAAGACACTCACTCGCCTTATCACACAATAAGACACTCACACGCCTTATTACCGTTCTGACTTACTGCACCCTCAAACTGCTTTTTCTACAGGCGGGTATGCGCCCCACTCTATGGAGCAGATCCTAACCCCCCCGCACGGGAAATAAATCTTACCTTTCAAGTCCCTGCTCGGGCGCCACTTGCCGGGGACCAGCCTCCATCAAAACGTCGTGTCAGGGGTTCCTGAAAGGATGAGACGGCGTTGGAGAAAATGAACGAACTGAAAATTAAGGGCTGAGGGGGAGGGAAATGAGGAGACACCGACACTTGGTGAGGTGTTAGTATCTTCTGCCGAGAGACTCAGCAGGTCTTTTTTTTTTATTCATTATTAGTAATAATAATAAGGAAATACATTATCATGTGTAAAGCAAAAACAATTAGTATATTATGTTTCCCATAGACTACTGGCCCCTACAGGTCTCAGCTAGACAGAAGCTTTCAAGGTTAACAGATAATAAACCAAACCTAACATTAAAGCTACTTATTTTTTCATTTAGACAATTATTTAAAACAGTGAATAACTGCCAGTGCATCTCTATCAGCTAAAGCCTAAGCATCAAAGGACTATTTTATTCACATGACCTTCAGCCAGAGACCAGCTGCTGTTCAGCTATCAGAACTTTTTCTACCGAGAAACTCCTTAACTCAAATAGCTTCATATTAAAAACTTTCCCAAGAAACTTTAAGAAAAAACAAAATAGAAGGACCTACTATAATTATTGTATTGTAATGCTTGTCGGGTATGCTCAATAAGTTGTCTTCCATTGTCAAGTAGGCCAAATCGTTTAATAATTAGTTTCTAATTTTCCATGTCGTTTATTTGCAATATACTGATGCGTATAATATAGTGACTAATGTAATTTTTTAGAAAATATTTTTTTATATATGACCAAGAACAAAAAGTAAAGGAATGTTAGATCTTCAACCTCACGGTGTGATGCACAAGGAATCTTCAGCCCCACGGTGTGAGGCACAAGAAATCTTCAGCCCCATGGTGTGAGGCCCTTTGGCTTCGCCCCACGGTGTGAGGCACTTTGGGCTTCGCTGCTTGCCAGTGTCATATCTGGCCGGGGCATCAAGGCCTCCTGCAGCAGGTAGAGGTTCCCCTACCCCCGTCGGGGCTGAGGGTCCACGAACCCCCTCGCCCGCGCCCCCTAGCGGCAGCCCTGTGAACTGCACCTGTGCTCAGGGAGAGTCCGGTGGGCAGGGTCAGGCTCCGGCCGGGGGCGGGTCCTGAGGCTCATCAGTGCTGCCTGACCAGCTGAGGACTCTTCCCCTTTGAGTGCTGCTGGGTTGCCCGGGCCTTTCCCCGCCGACCTGTCTGCCAGCAGCTTTGGAGGAGGCCGCGGTTCTGGCCAGTCCAAGGCGTACAGGGGGTACCCTCCCCGACGGTTACCCCGCCCCTCCGTCTATGGCATCGTCGGCGCACTGTCAGCCCCTCGGGGTGTGAGTGCGGAGGAGGTTGCAGGTGTCCCCCGAGGGGAAGAGGGCCCCATTACAAAAACGGGCTTGCGGTCCCTGCACCTTGTAGGGGGCCTCGGACTCTGTACCACCGTGGTTGCAGAGGTCCCCCTACCCTCTGGGGGCTGAGGATCCCCGAAATCCCCGCTCGCCAGCGCCCCCAAGCGGCGGCTCTGTGAAGTGAACCTTTGCACAGGCAGAGTCCGGTGGGCGGGGTCAGGCTCCGGCCGGGGGCGATCCTGGTGCTCAGCAGCGCAGCTGAGCCAGGTGAGGACTCTTCCCCTGGGAGTGGTGCTGGATTGCTAAGGGCTTTCCCCACCGGCCTGTCTACCTGCAGTTTTGGAGGACGCCGTGGGTGCCGTCTGTCTGTGGCTTACAGGGGTAGCCCTCCCTGACGGTGACCCCGCCCCTTCGTCTAGGGCGTCTTGGGGCACAAGTCCTGCCCCTGGGTTTGTGAGTCCGAGAGGAGGATGCAGGTGTGCCCCGGGAGGAAGATTTACCGTTCCCCCAAGGGGGAAGTGGGCCACGATCCCCCATGGGGGAAGAGGGTCCCGTTTCCCACTGGGATAGCGGTTCCCCTACCCCCGTGGGGCTGAGGGTCTCCAAACCATCTCACCCGCGCCCCCTAGCGGCAGCCCTGTGAACTGCACCTGTTCTCAGGCAGAGTCATGTTGGCTGGGTCAGGCTGGCCTGGGGGCGGAGCTTGAGGCTCATCTGCGCTGCCTGACCAGCTGAGGACTCTTCCCCTTTGAGTGCTGCTGGGTTGCCCGGGCCTTTCCCCGCCGACCTGTCTGCCTGCAGCTTTGGAGGTGGCCGCGGTCGCAGACAGTCCAAGGCGTACAGGGGGTACCCTCCCTGACGTTTACCCCGACCCTCAGTCTATGGCGTCGACGGCGCACTGTCAGCCCCTCGGGGTGTGTGAATGCGGAGGAGGTTGCAGGTTTCCCCCGAGGGGAAGAGGGCCCCATTGCTAAAATTGGCTTGCGGTCCCTGCACCTTGTAGGGGGCCTCGGACTCTGTACCCTCGTGGTTGCAGATGTCCCCCTACCCTCTTGGTGCTGAGGGTCCCCGAAACCCCCGTTGGCCAGCGCCCCCTAGCGGCGGCTCTGTGAAGTGTACCTTTGCACAGGCAGATGCCGGTGGCGGTGTCAGGCTCCGGCCAGGGGCGAGACCTGAGGCACATCAGGGCTGCCTGGCTAGGTGAGGTCTCTTCAATTTGAGTGCTGCTGGATTGCCAGGGGCTTTCCGCACCGACCTGTCTGCCTGCAGTTTTGGAGGAGTCCGCGGTCGCAGACAGTCCGAGGCTCACAGGGTTTGCCCTCCCTTCTGGTGACCACGCCCCTCCGTCTATGGCTTCTTCGGGCACACGGCCTGACCTTGGGGGTGTGAGTGCGAGAGGAGGATGCAGGTGTGTCCAGGGGTAAGGTTTACCGCTCCCCAAGGTGAATGTTGGCCTCCTTCCCCCATGGGGGAAGAGCGTCCCCTTTCCCCATGGGGTAGGGGTCACCCTGCCACCTTGGGGATGAGGGTCCCCAACCCCCTCACCAGCCCCCACCCCCGGGTCGCTATGAAGTGCACCTTTGCACAGGCAGAGTGCGGTAGACAGGGTCAGGCTCCGGCCAGGGGCGGAGCCTGGGGCTCAGTAGCGCTGCTGATCCAGGTGAGGACTCTTCCCCTGTGAGTGGTGCTGGGTTGCTAAGGGCATTCCCTGCCGGCCTGTCTGCCTGCAGTTTTGTAGTACGCCGCGGGCGCCGTCTGTCTGTGGCTTACAGGGGTTGCCCTCCCTGACGGTGACCCCGCCCCTTCGTCTAGGGCATCTTGGGGCACACGTCCTGCCCCTGGGTTTGTGAGTCCGAGAGGAGGGTGCAGGTGTGCCCCGGGAGGAAGATTTACCGTTTCCCCAAGGGGGAGGTGGGCCCCGATCCCCCATGGGGGAATAGGTTCCCGTTTCCCCCTGGGATAGAGGTTCCCCTACGCACATGGGGCTGAGGGTCCCCGAACACCGTCGTCCGCGCCCCCTACTGGCGGCCCTGTGAACTGCACCGTGCTCAGGCAGAGACTGGTGGGCGGGTTCAGGCTCCGGCCGAGGGCAGGGCCTGAGGCTCATCAGCGCTGCCTGGCCAGCTGAGGACTCTTCCCCTTTGAGTGCTGCTGGGTTGCCCGGGCCTTTCCCCCCCGACCTGTCTGCCTGCAGCTTTGGAGGAGGCCGCGGTCGCAGCCAGTCCGAGGCTTACTGGGGGTACCCTCCCTGACGGTGACCCCGCCCCTCCGTTTATGGCGTCGTCGGTGCACTGTCAGCCGCTCGGGTTGTGAGTTCGGAGGAGGTTGCAGGTGTCCCCCGAGGGGAAGAGGGCCCCATTGCCAAACAGGGCTTGCTGTCCCTGCACCTTGTAGGGTGCCTCAGACTCTGTACCCCCTTGGTTGCAGAGGTCACTCTACCCCCTGGTGGCTGAGGGTCCCGAAACCCCCGCTCGCCAGCGCCCCCTAGCGGTGGCTCTGTGTAGTGCACATTTGCACAGGCAGAGGCCGGTGGGCGGGGTCAGGCTCTGGCCGGGGGCGGGGCCGGAGGCTCATCAGCACTGCCTGGCCAGGTGAGGACTCTTCCCCGTTGAGTGCTGCTGGCTTGCCAGTGGCTTTCTGCACCGATGTCTGCCTGTAGTTTTGGAGGATGCCGCGTCGCAGACTGTCCGTGGCTTGCAGGGGTTGGCCTCCCAGACGGTGACCCCGCCCCTCCGTCTATGGCGTCTTCGGGCGAATGGCCTGCCCCTGGGTGTGTGAGTGCGCGAGGAAGCTGCAGGTGTGCCCCGGGGGAAGGTTTACCGTTCCCCAAGTGGGAAGTTGGCCTCTTTCCCCCATGGGGGAAGAGCGTCCCATTTCCCCATGGGGTAGGGTTCACCCTTCCCCCTTGGGGCTGAGGGTCCCCAACCCCCACACCCCCCCCGTTGGCTCTATGAATTGCACCTTTGCACAGGCTGAGGGTCCCCGAACCCCCCGCTCGCCAGCGCCCCCAAGCGGCGGCTCTGTGAAGTGCACCTTTGCACAGGCATAGTCCGGTGGGCGGGGTCAGGCTCCGGCCGGGGTCGGAGCCTGGGGCTGGGCAGCGCTGCTGAGCCAGGTGAGGACTCTTCTCCTGTGAGTGGTGCTGGGTTGCAAAAAGGCTATCTGCCTGCAGTTTTGGAGGACACCGCAGGCGCCATCTGTCTGTGGCTTACAGGGGTTGCCCTCCCTGATGGTGACCCCGCCCCTTTGTCTAGGGTGTCTTTGGGCACACGTCCTGCCCCTGGGTTTGTGAGTCTGAGAGGAGGGTGCAGGTGTGTCCCGGGAAGATTTACTGTTCCCTCAAGGGGGAATTCGTCTCCGATCCCCCATGGGGGAAGAGGGTCCCGTTTCCCACAGGGGTAGAGGTTTCCCTAACCCCGTGGGGCTGAGGGTCCCCGAACCCCCTCGACTGCGCCCCCGAGCGGCGGCCCTGTGAACTGCACCTGTGCTCAGGGAGAGTCCGGTGGGCGGGGTCACGCTCCGGCCAGGGGGCGTGGCCTGAGGCTCATCAGCGCTACCTTGCCAGCTGAGGACTCTTCCCCTTTGAGTGCTGCTTGGTTGCCCGGGCCTTTCCCAGCCGACCTGTCTGCCTGCATCTTTGGAGGAGGCCTCGGTCGCCGCCAGTCCGAGGCATACAGGGTGTACCCTCCCTGGCGGAGACACCGCCCCTCCGTCTATGGCGTCGTCGGCGGATGGTCAGCCGCTCGGGTTGTGAGTGCGGAGGAGGTTGCAGGTGTCCCTCGAGGGGAAGAGGGCCCCATAGCCAAAATGGGCTTGCGTTCCCTGCACCTTGTAGGGGCCTCGGACTCTGTACCCCCATGGTTCCAGAGGTCCCCCTACCCTCTGAGGGCTGAGGGCCCCAGAACCCCACCGCTTGCCAGAGCCCCCTAGCGGCGGCTCTGTGCAGTGCACCTTTGCACAGGCAGAGGCCGGTGGGCGGGGTCAGGCTCCGGCCGGGGACGGGGCCTGAGGCTCATCAGCGATGCCTGGCCATGTGAGGAATCTTCCCCTTTGAGTGCTGCTGGGTTGCCAGAGGCTTTCCGCAACGACCTGTCTGCCTGCAGTTTTGGAGGAGGCAGGCTAAAAAGCCAAAAATGCAGAAGAAATAGAAGAAGATGAAGAAGAAGAAGAAGGACATGTAGAACTACAGGAAGAACAAGATGAACTAGAAGAACAAGAATAACAAGAAGAAGTAAGAGAAGAATAAGCCAAAAAATCAGAAATAACAGAAGAATAAGCCGAAAAAGCAGAAATAATAGAAGAAAAGTACGAAACAGCAAAAATAACAGAAGATTCATTTGAGGAAGAAGCAGAAAAGCAGCAGAAGAGGATGTAATTGAAAAAGCAAAAAAATATAGAAGAAAAAAGAAGATGAAGAAGAAGAAGAAGAAAGGCGATGTAGAACTACAAGAAGAACAAGAAGGAGTAAAAGAAGAAGAAGAACAAGAAGTAGAAACAGAAGAATAAGACGAAAAGTTTAGAAATAACAGAATAAGCCGAAAAAGCAGAAATAGCAGAAGAATAAGCCGAAAAAACAGAAACAAGAGAAGAATAAGCCGAAAAAGAAGAAATAACAGAAGAATAAGCTGAAGAAGTAGCAGAAGTAGAAGAAGTGAAAGTAATTGAAAAAGCAAAAAAAGTAGAAGATGATGAAGAAGAAGGAGATGTAGAACAACAAGAAAAACTAGAAGAACAAGAAGAACAACAAGAAGAAATAGAATAAGAGGAAAAAGCAGAAATAACAGAAAAATAAGCCAAAATGCAGAAATAGCAGAGGGATAACTGAAGATGAATCAAAAGAAACAGAAGAAGAAGAAGTAATTGAAAAAGCAGAAAATGCAGTAGAAACAGAAGAAGATGAAGAAGAAAAAGAGCTTGATGTAGAACTACAAGAAGAACAAGAAGAACTAGAAGAACAAT
>NW_023601851.1:13399492-13617372 GCF_014898055.3 Talpa occidentalis | reverse complement strand
AAAAAAGAAGAACAAGAACAAGAAGAACAAGAATAATAAAAACACAAAGAAGAAGAAGACGAAGAACAAGAAGAAGAAGATGAAGGTGAAGAATATGAAGAACAATGCGAAGAAGAAGAAAAAGAAGAAGAATAACAAGAAGAAGAAGCAAAAAGCGAAGAATAAGCAGAAATCGAAGAAGAAGCAGAAATAGAAGTAGAAGAAGAACAAGGAGAAGAAATACAAGAAGAAGAAATAAGAACAAGAGGATAAAAGTGAAGAATATGAAGAACAAAGAGAAGAAGAAGAAAAAGAAGAATAACAAGAAGAAACAAAAAGCGAAGAAGAAGCAGAAATCGAAGAAGCAGAAATAGAAGTAGAAGAAGAAAAAGAAGAAAATCAAGAAGAAGAAGGGAAAGAACAAGAAGATGAAGGTGAAGAATATGAAGAACAATGCGAGGAAAACAAAAAGAGGAAGAATAACAAGAAGAAGAAGCAAAAAGTAAAGAATAAGCAGAAATCGAAGAAGAAGCAGAAATAGAAGAAGAAGCTGAAGTAGAAGAAGAACAAAAACAAGAAGAACAGGAATAATAAAATCAAGAAGAAGAAGAACAAGAATAAGAACAAGAAGATGAATGTGAAGAATATGAAGAAAAATGTGAGGAAGAAGAAAAATAAGAATAACAAGAAGAAGAAGTAAAAATCGAAGAGTAAGCAGAAATCTAACAAGTAGGCGAAGAGAAGAAGAAGAAGAAGAAAAGAAGAAGAAGAAGAAGAAGAAGAAGAAGAAGAAGAAGAAGAAGAAGAAGAAAGAAGAAGAGAAGAAGAAGAAGAAGAAAGGGGGAGGAGGAAGAAGAAAATGAAGAAGATAAAGAAGAAGGATAAGGTGTAGGAGAAGGAGAATGAGAAGGAGAAGGGGAAAGAGAATGAGACGGAGAATTTTAAGGAGAAGGAGAAGGAGACGGAGAAGGAGCAGGAGAATGTGCAGGAGGAGGAGAAGGAGAAAAAGAAGACGAAGAAGAACAATAAGATGAATGTGAAGAATATGAAGAACAATGTGAAGAAGAAGAAAAAGAAGAAGAATAACAAGAAGAAGAAGCAAAAAGCGAAGAATAAGCAGAAATCGAAGAAGAAGCAGAATAGAACTGGAAGAAGAACAAGGAGAAAAAATACAAGAGAAGAAGAAGAAGAAAGAAGAAGAAGAAGAAGAAGAAGAAGAAGAAGAAGAGAAGAAGAAGAAGAGAAGAAGAAGAAGAAGAAGAAGAAGAAGAAGAAGAAGAAGAAGAACAAGAAGAACAAGAAGAAGAAGCAAAAAGCGAAGAATAAGGAGAAAACAAATAAGGAGAAGAAGAAGAAGACGAAGAAGACGAAGAAGAAAGAAGAAGAGAAGAGGAAGAAGAAGAAGAAGAAAAGAAGAAGAACAAGGTGAAGAAGAACATGGTGAAGAAGAAGAACAATGCGGACAAGAAGAATAAGAACAAGAATATGTGCCCCGGGAGGAAGATTTTCCGTTCCACCATGGGGGCTGAGGGTCCCCGACCCCTCTCACCAGCGCCCCCGACCGGCGTCCCTAGGAAGTGCACCTTTGTTAATACAGAGTTGGGTGGGCGGGGACAGGTTCTGGCCGGGGGCAAAGCCTGGGGCTCCTTAGTACTGCTAGGCCACGTGAGGACCCTTCCACTTTGAGTGGTGCTGGGATTCCCCGGGCTTTCACGCCAAACTGTCTGCCGGCAGCTTTGGAAGAGACCGCCGTCATGTCTTGTCTGTGGCTTACAGGGGATGCCCACACCTGACAGTGACCCCGCCCCTCCATCTAGGGCGTCTTCAGGCGCTCAGCCTACCACTGGGGATGTGAGTGCGGGAGGGTGGTGCAGGTGTGCCACTAGAGGAAGATTTCCCGTTCCCCGGAGGGCGAGGAGAGCCCCGTTCCCCCATGGCAGAAGGAGGTACCGTAACCCCATGGGTGCAGAGGTCCCGCTAACCTAGTGTGGGCTGAGGGTCCCCGACCCCCTCGCCAGCGCCACCTAGCGGTGGCCCTAGGAAGTACATCTTTGCGCATACAGAGTCGGATGGGCGGGGTCAGACTCCAGCCAGGGGCGGAGCCTGGGGCTCCTGAGCTCTGCTGGGCCAGGTGAGGACCCTTCCCCTTTGAGTGTTGCTGGGTTGGCCGGGGCTTTCCGTGCCGGCCTGTCTGCCTGCAGCTTTGGAAGAGGCCAAGGTCGCCGCTCTCTGTGGCTTACAGGGGATGCCCTCCTCTGACAGTGTCCCCGCCCCTCCGTCTAGGGCATCTCAGCCGCATGTCCTGCCGCTGGGATTGTGAGATCAGGAGGAGGGTGTAGGTTTGCCCCGGGAGGAAGATTTGCCATTCCCCCGAGGGGGAAGAGGGCCCCGTATCCCCATGGGGGAAGGAGGTCCCGTACCCCCGTGGGTGCAGAGGTCCCCCTAACCCCGTGGGGGCTGAGGGTCCCAGAATGTCCTCGCCGCACAGCCTGTGGCTTGGGGTGTGAGTGTGGGAGGATTGTGCAGGTGTTCCCCGGGAGGGAGTTTTGCCATTCCCTCGAGGGGGAAGAAGGGCCCGTTCCCCCATGGGGGAAGGAGTTCCCATATCCCCATGGGTGCAGAGGTCTCCCTATCCTCGTGGGGGCTGAGGGTCCCCAAACACACTCTCCAGCGCCATTTAGCGGCGGCCCTAGGTAGTGCAAATTAGCGCATACACATTTGGGTGGGCGGGGTCAGGCTCTGGATGGGAGAGGAGCCTGGGGCTCCTCAGCACTGCTGGGCCAGGTGAGGACCCTTCCCCTTTGAGTGGTGCTGGGTTGCCCGGGGCTTTCCACGCTGGCCTGTCTGCCTGCATCTTTGGATGAGGCCGCCGACGTGGCTTGTCTGTGGCTTACAGGGGATGCCCTCCCCTGACAGTGACCCCGCCCCTCCATCTAGGGCGTTCGGGCACACGGCCTGCCGCTGGGGGTGTCAGTGCGGGAGGGTGGTGCAGGTGTACCACGAGAGGAAGATTTCCCGTTCCCTGGAGGGGGAAAAGGGCCCCGTTCCCCCATGGGGGAAGGAGGTCCGGTACCCCCATGGGTGGAGAGGTCCCCCTATCCCCGTGGGCCCTGAGGGTCCCGGAACCCCCTCGCAAGCATCCACTAGTGGCGCCCCTAGGAAGTGCACATATTTACAAATGCATAGTTGGGTAGATGGGGTTAGGCTCCGGCCGGGGGCTGAGCCTGGGGCTCATCAGCACTTCTGGGCCAGGTGAGGACCCTTCCCCTTTGAGTGGTGCTGGGTTGGCCGCGGATTTCCGCGCCGGCCTGTCTGCCTGCAGCTTTGGAATAGGCCGCTGTCGCCGCATGTCTGTTGCTCACAGGGGGTGCCCTCCCCTGACAGTGACCCCGCCCCTCCGTATATGGCTTCTTCGTGCACACGGCCTGTCGCTGGGGGTTTGAGTGCGGTAGTATGGTGCAGGTGTGCCCCGGGAGGAAGATTTGCCTTTCCCCCGAGGGGGAATAGGCCCCGTTCCCCCATGGGGGAAAGAGGTCCCGTATCCCCATGGGTGCAGAGGTCCCCATAACCCCGTGGGGGCTGTGGGTCCCCGAACACCCTCGCCGAAAGGCCGGACGCTGGGGTTGTGATTGGGGGAGGAGGGTGCAGGTGTGCCCCATGAGGAAGATTTTCTGTTCCCCCGAGGGGGAAGAGAGTCCTGTAACCCCAGGGGTGCAGATGTCCCCCTTCCCCTGTGGGAGCTGCGGGTTCCTTGACCTCCACACCAGCGCCACCTAGTGGCGGCCCTTGGAAGTGCACATTTGCGCATGCAGAGTCGGGTTGGCTGGGTCAGGCTCCGGCCAGTGGAGGAGTCGGGTGCTCATCAGCTCTGCTGGGCCAAGTGAGGACTCTTCCCCTTTGAGCTGTGCTGGGTTGCTTGGGCTTTCCTCGCCGGACTGTGTGCCTGCAGCTTTGGAAGAGACCTCCTTCGTGGCTTTTCTGTGGCTTACAGGGATGCCCTTTCCTGACTGTGACCGCCCCCTTCTTCTAGGGGGTTTTCGGGCACACGGCCTGCCGCTGTGTGTTGAGTGCGGGAAGATTGTGCAGGTGTGCCCCGGGAGGAAAATTTGCCGTTCCCCCAAGGGGCAAGAGGGCCCCGTTCCCCCATGGGGGAATGAGGTCCCGTACCCCGATGGGTGCAGTGGTCCCACTAACACCCTGGGCGTGAGGGTCCCTGAAACCCATCCCCAGTTTCCCCTAGCGGCGGCCCTAGGAAGTGCACCTTTGCACATGAAGAGTTGGGTGGGCAGGGTTAGGCTCTGGCCGGGGTGGAGCCTTGGGCTCATCACCGCTGCTGGCCCAGGGGAGGACTCTTCCACTTTGAGAGTTTCTGGGTTTCCCGGGGTTTTCTGCGCCTGCCAGTCTGCCTGCACCTTTAGAAGAGGCCGCTGTTGCCGCTTGTCTGTGGCTTACAGGGGGTGCCATCCCCTGAAAGTGACCCCGCCCCTCCACCTAGGGCGTCTTCGGGCACTCAGCCTGCCGCTGGGGGTGTCAATGCGGGAGGGTGGTGCAGGTGTGCCACAAGAAGATTTCCGTTTCCCCGTAGGGGGAAGAGGGCCACGTACCACCATGGGTGAAGAGGTCCGGCACCCCCATGGGTGCAGAGGTCCCCATACCCGCGTGGTGGCTGAGGGTCCCCTAAATCCCTCGCCAGCGCCCCCTAGCGGCGGTCCTAGGAAGTGCACCTTTGCGCATGAGGAGTAGGGTGGGCGGGGTCAGGCTTCGGCCACAGGCGGATCTGGGTCTCCTCAGCACTGCTGGGCCTGGTGAGGACCATTCCCCTTTGAGTGGTGCTGGGTTGGCCGGGGATTTCCACGCCAGCCCCTCTCCCTGCAGCTTTGGAAGAGGCCAAGGTCGCCGCTGTCTGTGCCTTACAGGGGGAGCCCACCCCTACAGTTACCCCACCTAACCGTGTAGTGTATCTAGGGAGCACGACCTGCCGCTGGGGGTGCGAGTGCACTAGGAAGGAGCAGGTATCCCCAGGAGGATGATTTTCCGTTGGAGAGGTACCCCTAACACCGTAGGGGTTGAGAGTCCGGAATTCCCTCGCCTCTCGGCCTGACTTTAGGGTGTGAGTGCTTGAGGATTGTGCAGGTGTGCCCCGGGAGGAAGATTTGCCGTTACCTCGAGGGGGAAGAGTGCCCCGTTAAACCATGGGGAAAGGAGGTCCTGTACCCCCATGGGTGCAGAGGTCCCCCTAACCTCGAGAGGGCTGAGGGTCCCCGAAACCCCTCGCCCACGCCTCCTAGCGGCGGCCCTAGGAAGTGACCTTTGCGCATGCAGAGTCATGTGGGCGTGGTCAGGCTCCAGCAGTGGGCGGAGCCTCGGGCTCATCAGCGCTGTTGGGCCAGGTGTGGGCCCTTCCCCTTTGAGTGGTGCTAGGTTGGTCGCGGCTTTCCACGCCGGCCTGTCTGCCTGCAGCTTCGGAAGAGGCCGCCGACGTGGCTTGTCTGTGGCTTACAGGGGATGCCCTCCCCTGACAGTGACCCCACCCCTCCGACTAGGGCGTCTAGGGCCGCACGGAGTGCCGCTGGGGGTGTGAGTGTGGGAGGAGTGTGCAGGTGTGCCCCGGGAGGAAGATTTGCAGTTCCCCCGAGGGGGAAGAGGGCCGTGTTCCCCCATGGGGAAAGGAGGTCCCGTAACCCCATGATTGGAGATGTCCCCCTCACCCCGTGGGCTTGAGGGTTCCGGAATCACCACGCCTCTCGGCCTGCCATTGGAGGTATGAGTGCGTGAGGATTGTGCAGGTGTGCCCCGGGAAAGATTTGCCGTTCCCCTGAGGGGGAAGAGGGCCCCGTTCCCCCATGTGGAAAGGAGGTCCTGTACCCCCATGGGTGCAGAGGTCCCCCTAACCTCGAGGGTGCTGAGGGTCCCCAAAACCCTCGCCATCGCACCCTAGCGGCGGCCCTAGGAAGTGCACCTTTGCGCATGCAGAGTCGTGTGGGCAGGGTCAGGCTCCGGCAGTGGGCGGAGCCTCGGACTCATCAGCGCTGCTGGGCCAGGTGAGGACCCATCCCCTTTGAGTGGTGCTGGGTTGGCCGCGGCTCTCTGCGCCGGCCTGTCTGCCTGCAGCTTCGGAAGAGGCCGCCGATGTGGCTTGTCTGTGGCTTACAGGGGATGCCCACCCCTGACAGTGACCCCGCCCCCCCATCTATGGCCACTTTGGGCGCACTGCGTGCCGCTGGGTTTGTGAGTGCGGGAGGATTGTGCAGGTGTGCCCCGGGAGGAAGATTTGCCATTCCCCTGAGGGGGAAGAGGGCCCCGTTCCCCCATGGGGAAAGGAGGTCCTGTACGCCCATGGGTGCAGAGGTCCCCCTAACCTCGAGGGGGCTGAGGGTCCCCGTAACCCCCTAGCCAGCGCACCATAGCGGCGGCCCTAGGAAGTGCACCTTTGTGCATGCAGAGGCGGGTGGGCGTGGTCAGGCTCCGGCAGTGGGCGGAGCCTCGGGCTCATCAGCGCTGCTGGGCCAGGTGAGGACCCTTCCCCTTTGCATGGTGCTGGGTTGGCCACGGCTTTCTCGCCAGCCTGTCTCCTTGCAGCTTCAGAAGAGGCCGCCGACCTGGCTTGTCTGTGGCTTACAGGGGATGCCCACCCCTCACAGTGACCCCGCCCCCCCGTTAGTGCCTCTTTGGGCGCACGGCCTGCCTCTATGGGTGTGAGTGCAGGAGGACGGTGCAGCTGTGCCCCGGGAGGAAGATTTGCCGTTCCCACAATGGGGGAAGGGCCCAGTTCCCCAATGGGGGAAGGAGGTCACGTACCCCAATGGGTGGAGAGCTCGCCCTAACCGCGTGGGGGTTGAGAGTTCCGGAATCCCCTTGCCGCACGGCCTGCTGCTGGGTGTGTGATTGCAGGAGGATTGTGCAGGTGTGCCCCGGGAGGAAGATTTGCTGTTCCCCCGAGGGGGAAGAGCGCCGCGTTCCCCCATGGTGGGAGGTCACTTACCCCAATGGGTGCGGAGGTCCCCCTACCCCCGTGGGTGCTAAGGGTCCCCAAACCCCCTCACCGGCGCCCGCTAGCGGCGGCCCTAGGAAGTGCACCTTTGCGCTGCAGTGTCGGGTGGGCAGGGTGTGGCTCCGGCCGGGGCGGAGCCTTGAGCTCCTCAGTGCTGCTGGGCCAGGTCAGGACCCTTCCCCTTTGAGTGATGCTGGCTTGCCTGGGGCTTTCCGCTCCGGCCTGTCTGCCTGCAGCTTTGGAAGAGGCCGCCGACGTGGCTTGTCTGTGGTTTACAAGGGATGCCCTCCCCTGACAGTGACCCCGCCCCACCGTCTAGGTTTTCTAGGTGAGCCCTGCCTACCGTTCGGGGTGCAAGTGCGGGAGGATTGTGCATGTGTGCCCCGGGAGGAAGATTTGCCGTTCTCCAGAAGTGGAAAGGGCCCCATTCCCCCATGGGGAAAGGAGGTCCGGTACCCCCATGGGTGCAGAGGTTCCCCTAACCTCGTAGGGACTGAGGGTTCCCGAAACCACTCGCCAAGCTCCCTAGCGGCGGCAATAGGAATTGCACCTTTGTGCATGCAGAGTTGGGTGGGCAGGGACAGGCTCCGCCCGGGGGCGGAGCCTGGGGCTCCTCAGCGCTGCTGGGCCAGGTGAGGACCCTTCCCCTTTGAGTGGTGCTGGCTTGCGTGGGGCTTTCTGCGCTGGCCTGTCGCCTGCAGCTTCGGAAGAGGCTGCCGACGTCGCTGGTCTATGGCTGTCCGGGATGCCCTCCCCTGAGAGTGACCCCGCCCCTCCGACTAGGGCTTCTAGGGCCACACTGCATGCCGCTGGGGGTGTGAGTGTGGGAGGATTGTGCAGGTGTGCCCCGGGAGGAAGATTTGCCGTTCCCCCGAGGGGGAAGAGGTCCCAGTTCCCTCATTTGGAAAGGAGGTCCCGTACCCCCATGGGTGCAGAGGTCCCCATAACCTCGAGGGGGCTGAGCTTCCCCGAACCCCACTCGCCAGCGCCCCCTAGTGGCGGCCCTAGGAATTGCACCTTTGCGCATGCAGAGTATGGTAGACGGGTCAGGTTCTGGCCGGGGGCGGAGCCTTGTCTCCTCAGCGCTGCTTGGCCAGGTGAGGACTCTTCCCCTTTGAGTCTTGCTGTGTTGGCCGGGGCTTACCATGCTGGCCTGTCTGCCTGCAGCCTTGGAAGAGGCCGCAGTCGCCGCTTGTCTGTGGCTTACAGGGGTTGCCCTCCTCTGACAGTGTCCCCGCCTCTCCGTCTTGGGCGTCTCAGCCGCGTGACCTGCTGCTGGGGTTGTGAGATCAGGAGGAGGGCGCAGTGTGCCCCTGGAGGAAGATTTGTCATTCCCCCGAGGGGGAAGAGGGCCCCGTATCCCCATGGGGGAAGGCGGTCCCGTACCCCCATGGGTGGAGATGTCCCCCTAACCCCGTGAAGGTTGAGGGTCCCGGAATCCATTTCCCTAATGGCCTGCTGTTGGGTTTGCGAGTGCGTGAGTATTGTGCAGGTGTGCCCCGGGAGGAAGATTTGCTGTTCCCCCGAGGGGGAAGAGGGCCCGTTCCCCCATGGAGAAAGGAGGTCCCGTACGCCCATGGGTGCAGAGGTCCCCCTAACCTCGAGAGGGCTGAGGGTCCCCGAACCCTTTGCCAACGACCCCTAGCGGCGGCTCTAGGAAGTGACCTTTGCGCATGCAGATTCGAGTGTGCATGGTCAGGCTCCGGCAGTGGGCGGAGCCTCAGACACCTCAGCGCTGCTTGGCCAGGTGAGGAACCTTCCCCTTTGAGTGGTGCTGGGTTGGCCGCGGCTTTCCGCGCAGGCCTGTCTGCCTGCAGCTTCGGAAGAGGCCGCCAACGTGGCTTGTCTGTGGCTTACCGGGGATGCCCACCACTGACAGTGACTCTGCCCCCCGTCTAGGGCCTGTTTGGGCGCACGGCCTGCCTCTGTGGGTGTGAGAGCAGGAGGAGGGTGCAGTGTGCCCCGGGAGGAAGATTTGCCATTCCCCCGAGAGGGAAGAGTGCCCCGTTTCCCCATGGGGGAAGGAGGTCCCTTAACCCCATAGTTGGAGAGGTCCCCCTAACCCCATGGGGGTTGAGGGTCCCCGTTTCCCCTCGCCACGCGGCCTGCTCCTGGGGGTGTGAGTGCGTGAGGATTGTGCAGGTGTGCCCCAGGAGAAAGATTTGCCGTCCCCCTGAGGGGGAAGAGCGCCCCGTTCCCCCATGGTGGGAGGTCACTTACCCCAATGGGTGCAGATGTCCCCCTACCCTCGTGGATTCTGAGGGTCCCCGAACACCCCTCGCCCGCGCCCCCTAGCGGCGGCCCTAGGAAGTGCACCTTTGTGCATGCAGAGTCGTGTGGGCGTGGTCAGGCTCCGGTTGTGGGCGGAGCCTCGGGCTCAACAGCGCTGCTGGTCCAGGTGTGGGCCCTTCCCCTTTGAGTGGTTCTGGGTTGGCTGCGGTTTTCCGCGCCGGCCTGTCTGCCTGGAGCTTCGGATAGGCCACCGACATGGCTTGTCTGTGGCTTACAGGGGATGCCCACCCCTGACAGTGACCTGCCCCTCCGACTAGGGCGTCTAGGGCGCAAGGCGTGACGCTGTTTTTGTGAGTGCGGGGGGATTGTGCAGGTGTGCCCCGGGAGGAAGATTTGCAGTTCCCCCGAGGGGAAATAGGGGCCCGTTCCCCCATGCGGGATGCAGGTCCTGTACCCCCATGGTTGGAGAGGTCACCCTAACCCAGTGGGGGTTGAGTGTCCCGGAATCACCGCGCCTCTCGGCCTGCCGTTGGGGGTGTGAGTGCGTGAGTATTGTGCATGTGTGCCCCGGGTGAAAGATTTGCCATTCCCCCGAGGGGGAAGAGGGCTCCGTTCCCCAATGGGGAAAGGAGGTCCCATGCGCCCATTGGTGCAGAGGTCCCCCTAATCTCGAGGGGGCTGAGGGTCCCCGAATCCCCCTCGCCAGCGCACCCTAGTGGCGGCCCTAGGAAGTGCACCTTCGTGCATGCAGAGTCGGGTGGGCGTGGTCAGGCTCCGGCAGTGGGCGGAGCCTCGGGCTCATCAGCGCTGCTGGGCCAGGTGAGGACCCTTCCCCTTTGAGTGGTGCTGGGGTGGCCGCGGCTTTCCGCGCTGGCCTGTCTGCTTGCAGCTTCGGAAGAGGTCGCCTACCTGGCTTGTCTGTGGCTGACAGGGGATGCCCACCCTTCACAGTGACCCCGTCCCCCCGCTCAGTGGCACTTTGGGCGCACGGCCTGCCTCAGTGGGTGTGAGTGCAGGAGGAGGATCCAGCTGTGCCCCGGGAGGAAGATTAGCCATTCCCCCGAGGGGGCAAAGGGCCCAGTTCCCCCATGGGGGAACGAGGTCCTGTACACCAATGGGTGGAGAGCTCCCCCTAGCCCTCTGGGGGTTGAGGTTCCTGGAATACCCTCACCACACGGCCCGCTGCTGGGGATGTGAGTGCATGAGGATTGTGCAGGTGTGCCTAGGGAGGAAGATTTGCCGTTCCCCCGAGGGGGAAGAGCGCCCCGTTCCCCCATGGTGGGAGGTCACTTACCCCAATGCGTGTGGAGATCCCACTAACCCCGTGGGTGCTGAGGATCCCCGAACCCCCTCGCCAGCGCCCGCTAGCGGCGGCCTTAGGAAGTGCACCTTTGCGCATGCAGTGTCAGTTGGGCAGGGTGTGGCTGGCCAGGGCAGAGCCTTGAGCTCCTCAGCGCTGCTGGGCCAGGTCAGGACCCTTCCCCTTTGAGTGATGCTGGCTTGCCTGGGGCTTTCCGCGCCGGCCTGTCTGCCTGCAGCTTTGGAAGAGGCCGCCGACATGGCTTGTCTGTG
The DNA here is from genome assembly GCF_014898055.3 of Talpa occidentalis. Classification (NCBI taxonomy): domain Eukaryota; kingdom Metazoa; phylum Chordata; class Mammalia; order Eulipotyphla; family Talpidae; genus Talpa; species Talpa occidentalis. The sequence continues at coordinate 13,606,598 of NW_023601851.1, read as the reverse complement.
GCTTACAAGGGATGCCCTCCCCTGACAGTGACCCCGCCCCTCCGTCTAGGTTTTCTAGGGGCGCCCTACCTGCCGCTCGGGGTGCGAGTGCGGGATTATTGTGCAGGTGTGCCCGGGAGGAAGATATGCCGTTCTCCCAAAGTGGAAAGGGCCCCATTCCCCCATGGGGATAGGAGGTCCGGTACCCCCATGGGTGCAGAGGTTCCCCTAATCTCCGAGGGACTGAGGGTTCCCGAACCCAATCGCCAACGCCCCCTATCAGCAGCAATAGGAAGTGCACCTCTGTGTATGCAGAGTGGGGTGGACAGTGTCAGGCTCCGCCTGGGGCTCCTCAGCGCTGCTGGGCCAGGTGAGGACCCTTCCCCTTTGAGTTGTGCTGGCTTGCCTGGGGCTTTCTGCGCTGGCCTGTCTGCCTGCAGCTTCGGAATAGGCCGCCGACGTCGCTGGTCTAATGCTGTCAGGGGCTGCTCTCCCCTGACAGTGACCCCGCACCTCCAACTAGGGCATCTAGGGCCGCACTCCGTGCCGCTGGGGGTGTGAGTGCGGGAGGATTGTGCAGGTGTGCCCCGGGAGGATGATTTGCCGTTCCCCCGAGGGGGAAGATGTCCCAGTTCCCTCATTTGGAAAGGAGGTCCCGTACACCTATGGGTGCAGAGGTCCCCCTAACCTCGAGGGGGCTTAGCTTCCCCGAACCCCACTCGCAAGCGCCCGCTAGCGGCGGCCCTAGGAATTGCCCCTTTGCACATGCAGAGTCTGGTGGGTGGGGTCAGGCTCTGGCCGGGGGCGGAGCCTTGTCTCCTCAGCGCTGCTTGGCCAGGTGAGGACTCTTCCCCTTTGAGTGTTGCTGTGTTGTCCGGGGCTTACCGTGCTGGCCTGTCTGCCTGCAGCTTTGGAAGAGGCCGCAGTCACCGCTTGTCTGTGGCTTACAGAGGATGCCCTCCTCTGACAGTGTCCCCGCCCCTCGGTTGGGCGTCTCAGCCGCGTGACCTGCCGCTGGGGTTGTGAGATCGGGAGGAGGGCTCAGTGTGCCCCTGGAGAAAGATTTGCCGTTCCCCCGAAGGGGAAGAGAGCACCGTATCCCCATGGTGGAAGGCGTTCCCGTTACCCCATGGGTGGAGAGGTCCCCCTAACCCCATGGGGGTAGAGGGTCCCGGAATCCATTTGCCTAACGGCTTGCATTGGGGGTGTGAGTGCATGAGGATTGTGCAGGTGTGCCCTGGGAGGAAGATTGGCTGTTCCCCCGAGTGGGAAGAGGGCCCCGTTCCCCCATGGGAAAGGAGGTCCCGTACCCCCATGGGTGCAGAGGTCCCCCTAACCTCGAGGGGGCTGAGGGTCCCCGAACACCTCGCCAGCGCCCCCTAGCGGCGACCCTTGGAAATGCACCTTTGCGCATGTAGAGTCGTGTGGGTGTGGTCTGGCTCCGTCAGTGGGCGGAGCCTCAGACACCTCAGCGCTGCTGGGCCAGGTGAGGACCCTTCCCCTTTGAGTGGTGCAAGGTTGGCCGCGGCTTTCCGCGCCGGCCTGTCTGCATGCAGCTTCGGAAAAGGCTGCCGACCTGCTTGTCTGTGGCTTACAGGGGATGCCCACCCCTGACAGTGACCCCGCCCCACTGTCTAGGGCCTCTTTGGGCGCACGACATGCCTCTGTGTGTGTGAGTGCAGGAGGAGGGTGCAGTGTGCCCCGGTAGGAAGATTTGCCATTTCCCCGAGGGGGAAGAGGGCCCCTTATCCCCATGGGGGAAGGCGGTGCCGTACCCCAATGGGTGGATAGGTCCCCCTAACCACATGGGCTAAGAGGGTCCCGGAATCCATTTGCCTAATGGCTTGCCGTTGGGGGTGTGATTGCGTGAGGATTGTGCAGGTGTGCCCCGGGAGAAAGATTTGCCGTTCCCCTGTGGGGGAAGAGGGCCCTGTTCCCCCATGGGGAAAGGAGGTCCCGTAACCCCATTGGTGCAGAGGTCCCCCTAACATCGAGGGGGCTGAGGTTCCCGGAACCCTTCTCCAGCGCCCCCTACTGGCGGCCCTAGGAAGTGTACCTTGCACATGCAGAGTCGTGTGGTCGCGGTCAGGCTCCCTGAGTCTGCGGAGCCTCAGACACCTCAGCGCTTCTGGGCCAGGTGAGGCCCCTTCCCCTTTGAGTGGTGCTGGGTTGGCCGCGGCTTTCCATGCCGGCATGTCTGCCTGCAGCTTCGGAAGAGGCCGCCGACGTGGCTTGTCTGTGGCTTACAGGGGATGCCCACCCCTGACAGTGACCCCGCCCCACCAACTAGGTTTTCTAGGGGCGCCCTGCCTGCCGCTCAGGGTGCGAGTGCGGGAGGATTGTGCATGTGTGCCCCGGGAGGAAGATTTGCCGTTCTCCATAAGTGGAAAGGTCCCCATTCCCACATGGGGAAAGGAGGTCCGGTAACCCCATGGGTGCAGAGGTTCCCCTAACCTCGTAGGGACTGAGGGTTCCCGAACCCACTCGCCAACGCTCCCTAGCGGCGACAATAGGAAGTGAACCTTTGTACATGCAGAGTCGGGTGGGCAGGGTCAGGCTCTGCCCGGTGGCATAGCCTGGGTCTCCTCAGCGCTGCTGGGCCAGGTGAGGACCCTTGCCCTTTGAATGGTGCTGGCTTGCCTGGGGCTTTCTGTGCTGGCCTGTCTGCCTGCAGCTTCGGAAGAGGCTGCCGACGTCACTGGTCTTTGGCTGTCAGGGGATGCCCTCACCACACAGTGACCCCGCACCTCCGACTAGGGCGTCTCGGGCCGCACTGCGTGCCGCTGGGGTGTGAGTGTGGGAGGATTGTGCAGGTGTGCCCCGGGAGGAAGATTTGCCGTTCCCCCGAGGGGAAGAGGTCCAAGTTCCCTCATTTGGAAAGGAAGTCCCGTACCCCTATGGGTGCAAAGGTCCCCCTAACCTCGAACGGGCTGAGCGTCCCCGAACCCCACTCGCCAGCGCCCCCTAGCGGAGGCCCTAGGAATTGCACCTTTGCACATGCAGAGTATGGTAGGCGGGGTCAGGCTCTGGCCGGGGGCGGAGCCTTGTCTCCTCAGCGCTGCTTGACCAGGTGAGGACTGTTCCCATTTGAGTGTTGCTGTGTTGGCCGGGGCTTACCATGCTGGCCTGTCTGCCTGCAGCTTTGGAAGAGGCCGCAGTCGCCGCTTGTCTGTGGCTTACATGGGATACCCTCCTCTGACAGTGTCCCCGCCCCTCCGTCTTGGGCGTCTCAGCCGCGTGACCTGCCGCTGGGGTTGTGAGATCAGGAGGAGGGCGCAGTGTGCCCCTGGAGGAAGATTTGCCGTTCCCCCGAGGGGGAATAGGTCCCCATATCCCCATGGGGGAAGGCGGTCCCGTACCCCCATGGGTGGAGAGGTCCCCCTAACCCCGTGAGGGTTGAGGGTCCCGGAATACATTTGCCTAACAGCCTGCCGTTGGGGGTGTGAGTGCATGAGGATCGTGCAGGTGTGCCCCGGGAGAAATATTTGCCGTTCCCCTGAGGAGGAAGTTGGCCCCATTCCCCCATGGGGAAAGGATTTCCCGTACGCCCATGTGTGCTAGGTCCCCCTAACCACGAGGGGGCTGAGGGTCCCCATACCCCCCTAACCAGCGCACCCTACCGGTGGCCCTAGGATGTGCACTTTTGTGCATGCAAAGTCAGGTGGGCATGGTCAGGCTCCGGCAGTGGGCGGAGGCTCGGGCTCATCAGCGCTGCTGTGCCAGGTGAGGACCCTTCACCTTTGCGTGGTGTTGGGTTGGCCGTGACTTTTCTCGCCGGCCTGTCTGCAGGCAGCTTCGGAAGAGGCCGCCAACCTGGCTTGTCTGTGGCTTACAGGGGATGCACACCCCTCACAGTGACCCCACCCCCCAGTTAGTGCCACTTTGGGCACACTGCCTGCATCTATGGGTGTGAGTGCAGGAGGAGGGTGCAGCTATTCCCCAGGAGGAAGATTTGCCGTTCCAACGAGGGTGCAGAGGGCCCAGTTCCCCCATGGGGGAAGGTGGTCCCGTACCCCAATGGGTGGATAGCTCCCCCTAACTCCATGTGGGTTGAGGGTCCCGGAATCCCATCGCCGCACGGCCTGCTGCTGGGGTGTGAGTGCAGGAGGATTGTGCAGGTATGCCACGGGAGGGAGATTGGCCGTTCCCGTGAGGGGGAAGACAATCCCGTACCCCCATGGGTGTAGAGGTGGCCCCAGCCCTGTGGGGGCTGAGGGTCCCCAAACCCCCTCACCAGCGTCCCCTAGCGGCGGCCCTAGGAAGTGCACTGTGCGCAGCCAGAGTCGGGTGGGTGGGGTCAGGCTCCGGCCAGGGGCGGAGATTGGAGATCATCAAACATGCTGGGCCAGGTGAGGACGCTTCCATTTGAGTGGTGCTGTCTTGCCCAGGGCTTTCCGTACCCGCATGTGTGCATGAAGTTTTGGAAGAGGCTGCAGTCGCCGCTCGTCTGTGCCTAACAGAGGGATGCCCTCCCATGACAGTGACCCCGCCCCTCCTTCTAGGAAGACATTGGGCCCCCGGCCGTCCGATGGGGGTGTGAGTGCTGGAGGAGGGTGCAGGTCGTGGTCGCCGCTTGTCCCTAGCTTACAGGGGGTGCCCTCCTCTGACAGGGTCCCAGGCTCTCCTTCTAGGGCATCTGCAGGCGCACGGCCCCGCCACTGAGGCTGTGAGTGGGAGAGGAGGGTGCAGGCATGCCCCGGGTGGAAGTTTTGGGCTTCCCCCGAGGGGAAGAGAGCCCCGTTCCCCCATGGGGGTGGAAAGTTCAGTGCCCCCATAGGTGCACAGGGCCCCGTAGACCCGAGGGGGCTGAGGGTCACCGAACACCCTCACCAGCGCCCCCTAGCGGTGGCCCTAGGAAGTGCACCTGTGCGCAGCCAGAGTCGGGTGGGCGGGGTCAGGCTCCGGCCAGGGGTGGAGCCCGGGGCTCATCAGCGCTCCTGGGCCAGGTGAGGACTCTTTCCCTTTGATTGGTGCTGTCTTGCCCGGGGCTTTCCGTGCCGGCCTGTGTGCCTGCAGTTTTGGAAGAGTCAGCGGTCGCCGCTTGTCCCTGGCTTACTAGGGGTGCCCTCCCCTGACAGGGACCCCAGCCCTCCATCTAGAGCGTCTGCGGGCGCACGGCCCCGCCGCTGGGGCTGTGAGTGAGAGAGGAGGGTGCATGCGTGCCCCTGGAGGAAGATTTGGGATTCTCCGAGGGGAAGAGAGCCCCGTTCCCCCATGAAGGAAGACAATCCCGTACCCAAAAGTGTGCAGATGTAGCCCCAGCCCCGTGGGGACTGATGGTCCCCAAAGCCCTTCACCAACGCCCCCTAGCGGTGGCCCAAGGAAGTGCACCTGTGCACAGGCAGAGTCGGGTGGGTGGGGTCAGGCACCGGCCAGGGGCGGAGCTTGGGGCTCATCAGCGCTGCTGGGCCAGGTGAGGACTCTTACCCTTTGAGTGGTGCTGGCTTGCCCGGCGCTTTCTGCGCCGGCCTGTGTGCCTGCAGTTTTGGAAGAGGCAGCGGTCGCCGCTTGTCCCTGGCTTACAGGGGGTGCCCTCCCCTGACATGGATCGCGGCCCTCCATTTAGGGCGTCTGCGGGTGCACGGCCCCGCCACTGAGGCTGTGAGTGCGAGAGGAGGTTGCAGGCGTGCCCCGGGAGGAAGGTTTGGGCTTCTGCGAAGGGGAAGAGGGCCACGTTCCCCTATGGGGGATGACAATCCCGTACCCCTATGGGTGCAGATGTGGCCCCTCCCCGTGGGGGCTGAGGGTGCCCGAACCCCTCACCTGCGCCCCATATCGGTGGCCCTAGGAAGTGCACCTGTGCGCAGGCAGAGTCGGGTGTGCGGGTTCAGGCTCCGGGCAGGGGCGGAGCCTGCGGCTCATCAGCGCTGCTGGGCCAGGTAAGGACTCTTCCCCTTTGAGTGGTGCCTGCTTGCCCGGGGCTTTCCGCGCCGGCCTGTGTGCCTGCAGTTTTGGAAGAGGCCGCGGTCGCCGCTTGTCCCTGGCTTACAGGGGGTGCCCTCCAATGACAGGGACCCCGGCCCTCCGTCTAGGGCGTCTGCGGGCGCATGGCCCCGCCTCTTGGGCTGTGAGTGTGAGAGAAGGGTGCAGGCGTGCCCCGGGAGGAAGATTTGGGCTTCCGCGAAGGGGAAGAGGGCCCCGTTCCCCCATGGGGAAAGACAATCCCGTAACCACATGGGTGCAGAGATGGCCCCAGCCCCGTGGGGGCGGAGGGTCCGCGAACCCCCTCACCAGCGCCCCCTGGCGGTGGCCCGAGGAAGTGCATCTGTGCACAGCCAGCGTCGGGTGGGCGGGGTCAGGCTCCGGTCAGTGGCGGAGCCTTAGGCTCATCAGCGTTGCTGGGCCAGGTGCGGACTCTTCCCCTTTGAGTGGTGCTGGCTTGCCCGGGGCTTTCCGCGCCAGCCTGTGTGCCTGCAGTTTTGGAAGAGGCCGCGGTTGCCTGTTCTTCCTGGCGTACAGGGTGAGTCCTCCACTGACAGGGATCCTGGCCTCCGTCTAGGGTATCTGCGGGCACACGGCCCAATCGCTGGGGCTCTGAGTTTGAGAAGGAGGGTGCTGGCGTGCTCCGGGAGGAAGATGTGTGCTTCCCCCGAGGGGAAGAGAGCCCCGTTCCCGCATGAGGGAGGAAAGTTCCGTACCCCCATGGTTGCAGAGGTGGACACAGGCCGGTGGGGGCGGAGGGTCCCCGAACCCCCTTACCAGCGCCCCCTAGCGGCGGCCCTAGGAGGTGCACCTGTGCGTAGCCAGAGGCGGGTGGGTGGGGTCAGGCTCTGGCCAGGGGCGGAGCCTGGGTCTCATCAACGCTGCTGGGCCAGGTGCTCACTCTTCCCCTTTGAGTGGTGCTGGCTTGCCCGGGGCTTACCACGCCGGCCTGTGTTGCGGCAGTTTTGGAAGAGGCCGTGGTCGCTGCTTGTTCCTGGCTTACAGGGGTTGCCCTCCCTTGACAGGGACACAGGCCCTGCGTCTAGTGCGTCTGCGGGTGTACGGCCCCACCTCTGGGGCTGTGAATGCAAGAGGACGGTGCAGGCGTGCCCCGGGAGGAAGATTTGGGCTTCCCCCGAGGGGAAGAAGGCCTCGGTCACCCATGGGGGAAGACAATCCCTTACCCCCGTGGGTGCAGAGGTGGCCCCAGCCCTGTGGGGCTGAGGGTCACCGAACCCCCTCACCAGCGCCCCGTGGCGGCGGCCCGAGGAAGTGCACCTGTGCGCAGCCAGTATCGGGTGGGCGGCGTCAGGCTCCGGCCAGGGGCGGAGCCTGGGGCTCATCAGCGCTGCTGGGCCAGGTGTGGACTCTTCCCCTTTGAGTGGTGCTGGCTTGCCCGGGGCTTTCCGCGCCAGCCTGTGTGCCTGCAGTTTTGGAAGAGGCCGCGGTTGCCGCTTGTCCCTGGCTTCCAGGGGGTTCCCTCCCCTGACACGGACCCTGGCCCTCCGTCTAGGGTATCTGCGGGTGCACGTCCCCGTCTCTGGGGCAGTGAGTGCGAGAGGAGGGTGCAGGCGTGTTTCGGGAGGAAGGTTTGGGCTCCTTCGAAGGGGAAGAGTGCCCCATTCCCCCATGGTGGAAGACAATCCCGTAACCCCGTGGGGGCTGAGGGTCTCCGAACCCCCTCAGCAGCTACCCCTAGGGGCGGCCCTAGGAAGTGCACCTGTGCACAGCTAGAGTTGGGTGGGCGGGGTTAGCCTCTGGCCAGGGGTGGAGCCTGGGGCTCATCAGCGCTGCTGGGCAGGTGTGGACTCTTCCCCTTTGAGTGGTGCTGGCTTGCCCGGGGCTTTCCGCGCCAGCCTGTGTGCCTGCAGTTTTGGAAGAGGCCGCGGTTGCCGCTTGTCCCTGGCTTACAGGGGGTGCCCTCCCCTGACAGGGACCACGGCCCTCCATCTCGGGCGTCTTCGGGCGCATGTCCCCGCCGCTGGGGCGGTGAGTGCGAGAGGAGGCTGCAGGTGTGCCCCGGTGGAAGGTTTACGTTTCCGCAAGGGGGAAGTTGGCCTCCTTCCCCCATGGGGGAAGAGTGTCCCCTTTCCCCATGGGGTAGGATTCAACCTGCCCCCTTGGGGCTGAGGGTCCCCAAACCCCTCACCAGCCCCTCGCCCGGCAACTCTATGAAGTGCACCTTTGCACAGGCAGAGTCCGGTGTGCGGGCTCAGGCTCCAGCTGGGGACGGAGCCTGGGGCTTAGCAGCGCTGCTGAGCCAGGTGAGGACTCTTTCCCTGTGAGTGGTGCTGGGTTGCTAGGGGCTTTCCCCGCCGGCTTGTCTGCCTGCAGTTTTGGAGGATGCCGCGGGTGCCGTCTGTCTGTGGCTTACAGGGGTTGCCCTCCCAGACGGTGACCCCGCGCCTTCGTCTAGGGCGTCTTGGGGCACACGTCCTGACCCTGGGTTTGTGAGTACGAGAGGAGGGTGCAGGTGTGCCCCGGGAGGAAGATTTACCGTTCCCCCAAGGGGGAAGTGGGCCCCGATCCCCCATGGGGGAAGAGGGTCCCATTTCCCCCTGGGGTAGATGTTCCCATACCCCCGTGGGTGATGAGGGTCCCCGAACCCCTCGCCCGCACCCCCTAGTGGCGGCCCTGTGAAATGCACCAGTGCTCAGGCAGAGTCCGGTGGGCGGGGTCAGGCTCCGGCCAGGGACGGGGCCTGAGGCTCTTCAGCGCTGCATGGCCAGGTGAGGACTCTTCCACTTTGAATGCGGCTGGGTTGCCAGGGGCTTTCCGCACCGACCTGTCTGCCTGCAGTTTTGGAGGAGGCCGCGGTCACAGACAGTCTGAAGCTTGCAGGGGTTGCCCTCCCTGATGGTGACACCGCCCCTCTGTCTATGGCGTCTTCGGGCGCAAGGCCAGCCCCTGGGTGTGTGAGTGTGAGAGGAGGCTGCAGGTTTGCCCCGGGGGAAGGTTTACCGTTCCCCAAGGGGGAAGTTGGCCTCCTTCCCCCATGGGGTAGGGGTCACCCTGCACCCGTGGGGCTGAGGGTCCCTAACCCCCTCACCAGCCCACCACCCCAGCGGATCTATGAAGTGCACCTTTGCACCGGCAGAGTCCGGTGGGCGGGGTCAGTGTCCAGCCGGGGGCGGGGCCTGAGGCTCATCAGCGCTGCTTGGCCAGCTGAGGTCTCTTCCCCGTGAGTGGTGCTGGGTTGCTAAGGGCTTTCCCCGCCAGCCTGTCTGCCTGCAGTTTTGGTGGACGCCGCGGGCGCCGTCTGTCTGTGGCTTACAGAGGTTGCCTTCCCTGACGGTGACCCTGCCCTTTCGTCTAGGGCGTCTTGGGTCACACGTCCTGCCCCTGGGTTTTTGAGTCCGACAGGAGGGTGCAGGTGTGCCCCGGGAAGAAGATGTACCATTCCCCCAAGGGGGAAGTGTGCTCCGATCCCCCATGGGGGACGAGGGTCCCGTTTCCCCCTGGAGTAGAGGTTCCCCTAATCCCGTGGGGGCTGAGGGTCCCCGAACCCTTCGCCCGCGCCTCCTAGCGGCGGCCCTGTGAACTGCACCTGTGCTCAGGCAGAGACCGGTGGGCGGGGTCAGGCTCCGGCCGGGGGCGGGGCCTGAGGCTCATCAGCGCTGCCTGGCCAGCTGAGGACTCTTCCCATTTGAGTGCTGCTGGGTTGCCCGGGCCTCTCCCCGCCGAACTTTCTGCCTGCAGCTTTGGATGAGGCCACGTTCGCAGACAGTCCAAGGCTTGCAGGGGTTGCCCTCCCTGACGGTGAACCCTCCCCTCCGTCTATGGCGTCTTCGGGTGCACGGCCTGCCCCTGGGGGTGTGAGTGCGAGAGGAGGCTGCAGGTGTGCCCCCAAGGAAGTTTTAACGTTCCCCAATGGGGAATTTGGCCTCCTTAACCATGGGGGAAGTGCGTCCCCTTCCCCATGGGGTAGGGGTCACCCTGCCCCCTTGGGGCTGAGGGACCCCAACCGCCTCAACAGCCCCCCCCGCGGCTCTATGAAGTGTTTCTTCCAGAGTCCGGAGGGCGGGGTCAGGCTCCGGCCGGGGGCGCAGCCTGAGCTCAGCAGCGCTGCTGAGCCAGGTGAGGACTCTTCCCCTGTGATTGGTGCTGGTTGCTAAGGGCTTTCCCCGCCGGCCTGTCTGCCTGCAGTTTTGGCTGACGCCGCGGGGGCCGTCTGTCTGTGGCTTACAGGGGTTTCCCTCCCAGACGGTGACCCCGCGCCTTCGTCTAGTGTGTCTTGGGGCACACGTCCTGCCCCTGGGTTTGTGAGTCCGAGAGGAGGGTTCAGGTGTGCCCCAGGACGAAGATTTACTGTTCCCCCAAGGGGGAAATGGGCCCTGATCCCTCATGGGGGAAGAGGGTACCGTTTCCCCCTAGGGTAGAGGTTCCCCTACCCCCGAGGGGGCTGAGGGTCCCTAAACCCCCTCGCCCGCGCCCCCTAGAGGCGGCCCTGTGAACTGCACCTGTGCTCAGGCAGAGTCCGGTGGGCGGGGTCAGGCTCCAGCCGGGGGCGGGGCCTGAGGCTCATTGCGCTGCCTGGCCAGGTGAGGACTCTTCCCCTTTGACTGTTGCTGGGTTGCCAGGGGCTTTCCGCACCGAACTGTCTGCCTTCAATTTTGGAGGAGGCCGCGGTCGCAGACAGTCCAAGGCTTGCAGGGGTTGCCCTCCCTGATGGTGACCCCGCCCCTCCGTCTATGGCTTCTTCGGGCGCACAGCCTGCCCCTGGGGGTGTGAGTGCGAGAGGAGGCTGCAGCTTTGCCCCGGGGGATGGTTTACCGTTCCCCAAGGGGGAAGTTGGCCTCCTTCCCCCATGGGGGAAGAGCATCCACTTTCCCCTTGGGCTAGGGGTCACCCTGCCCCCTTGGGGCTGAGGGTCCCCAACCCCCTCACCAGCACGCCCCCCCGGCCGCTCTAAGTGCACCTTTGTACAGGCCGTGTCCAGTGGGCGGGGTCAGGCTATGGCCGGGGGCGGAGCCTGCAGCTCAGTAGTGGTGCTGAGCCAGGTGAGGACTCTTCCCCTGTGATTGGTGCTGGGTTGCTAAGGGCTTTCCCCGCAGGCCTGTCTGCCTGCAGTTTTGGAGGACGCCGCGGGTGCTGTCTGTCTGTGGCTTACAGGGGTTGCCCTCCCTGACTGTGACCCTGCCCCTTCGTCTAGGGCGTCTTGGGGCACACGTCCTGCCCCTGGGTTTGTGAGTCCGAGAGGAGGGTGCAGGTGTGCCCCGGGAGGAAGATTTACCGTTCCCCAAGGGGGAAGTGGTCCCCGTTCCCCCATGGGGGAAGAGGGTCCCGTTTCCCCCTGGGGTAGAGGTTCCCCTACCCTCGTGGGGGCTGAGGGTCCTCGAACCCCTTGCCAGCGCCCCCTAGCGGTGGCCTGTGAACTGCACCTGTGCTCAGGCAGAGTCCGGTGTGCGGCATCAGTCTTCGGCTGGGGGCGGGGCCTGAGTCTCATCAGCGCTGCCTGGCCAGCTGAGGACTCTTCACCTTTGAGTGCTGCTGGGTTGCCCGGGCCTTTCCCCACCGACCTGTCTGCCTGCAGCTTTGGAGGAGGCCGCGATCGCAGCCAGTCCGAGGCATAGAGGGGGTAACCGCCCTGACCGTGACCCCGCCACTCCGTCTATGGCATCTTCGGCGCACTGTCAGCCACACGGGATGTGAGTGCAGAGGAGGTTGTAGTTGTCCCCCGAGGGGAAGAGGGCCCCATGGCCAAAATGGTCTTGCGGTCCCTGCACCTTGTAGGGGACCTCGGACTCTGTACCCCATGGTTGAAGAGGTCCCCCTACCCTCTGGGGGCTGAGGGTCCCCGAACCCCCACTCGCCAGCGCTCCCTAGCGGCGGCTCTGTGAAGTGCACCTTTGCACAGGTAGAGGCCGGTGGGTGGGGTCAGGCTCCGGCCGGGGCGGGGCCTGATGCTCAACAGCGCTGCCTGGAAAGCAGAGCATTCTTCCCCTTGAGGTGCTGCTGGGTTGCCCGGGCCGTTACCCGCCGACCTGTCTGCCTGCAGCTTTGGAGGAGGCCGAGGTCGCAGACATTCCGTGGCATACAGTTGGTACCCTCCCTGCCGGTGACACAGCCCCTCCGTCTATGGCATCGTCGGCGCACTGTTAGCCCCTCGAGGTTGAGTGTGGAAGAGGTTGCAGGTGTCCCCTGAGGGGAAGAGGGCCCCATTGCCAAACGGGCTTTGCGGTCCCTGCACCTTGTAGGGGGCCTCGGACTCTGTACCCCCGTGGTTGCAGAGGTCCCCATGCCCTCTGGGGTCTGAGGGTCCCCGAACACCTCACTTGCCAGCGCCCCCTAGCGGCGGCTCTGTGATGTGCACCTTTGCAGAGGCAGAGGCCGGTGGGCGGGGTCAGGCTTCGGCCGGGGGCGGGGCCTGAGGCTCATCAGCGCTGCCTGGGCAGGTGAGGACTCTTCCCTTTTGAGTGCTGCTGGGTTGCCAGGGGCTTTCCTCTCCGACCTGTCTACCTGCAGTTTTGGAGGAGGCCCCGGTCACAGTCCGAGGCTTGCAAGGGTGCCCTCCCTGACGGTCACCCCGCCCCTCCATCTATGGCGTTTTCGGGCGTAGGGCTTGCCCCTGGGGGTGTGAGTGCGAGAGGAGGATGCAGGTGTGCCCCGGGGGAAGGTTTACCGTTCCCCAAGGGGGAAGTTGGCCTCCTTCCCCCATGGGGGAAGAGCGTCCCCTTTCCCCATGGGGTAGGATTCACCCTGCCCCCTTGGTGCTGATGGTCCCCAACCCCCTCACCAGCCCGCCCCCACCGGCGGCTCTATGAAGTGCACCTTTACACAGGCAGAGTCTGGTGGGCGGGGTCAGGTTCCGGCCGGGGGCGGGGCCTGAGGCTCATCAGCGCTTCCTGGCCAGCTGAGGACTCTTCCCCTTTGAGTGCTGCTGGGTTGCCCGGGCTTTTCCCCGCCGACCTGTCTGCCTGCAGCTTTGGAGGAGGCCGCGTTCGCAGCCAGTCCGAGGCATACAGGGGGAACCCTCCCTGACGGTGATCCCGCCCCGCCGTCTATGGCGTCGTTGGCGCACTGTCAGCCCCTCGGGGTGTGAGTGCGGGGGAGGTTGCAGGTGTTCCCCGAGGGGAAGAGGGCCCCATTGCCAAAAGGGGCTTGCAGTCCCTGCACCTTGTAGGGGGCTTCGGACTGTGTACCCCCGTTGTTGCAGAGGTCCCCCTACCCTCTGGGAGCTGAGGGTCCCCGAACCCCACCGCTCGCCAGTGCCCCCTTGCGGCGGCTCCGTGAAGTGCACCTTTGCAAAGGCAGAGGCCATTGTGCGGGGTCAGGCTCTGGCCGGGGGCGGGGCCTGAGGCTCATCAGCGCTGCCTGGCCAGGTGAGGACTCTTCCCCTTTGAGTGCTGCTGGGTTACCAGGGGCTTTCCGCACCGACCTGTCTGCCTGCAGTTTTGGAGGAGGCCGCGGTCGCAGACAGTCCGAGGCTTGCAAGGGTTGCCCTCCCTGACAGAGACCCCGCCCCTCAGAACAAAGTGGCCACTGACGATGTCCAAGCAATAGCACAAACTATGAGGACCTCCCTGGTAGACTAGGGCTTAAGTCTCAGCACTATCATCACAATGGCCCACAATACAGCCTAAGTTAGACCCCCGGCCATGGAGCTAATCCACATAGGGCACAGCAGACCTCTCCTGTTTTACCCACTGCTCCCCTGAGCAGTGTATTTCACTAGATCCCTCTGCTCTGCTCCCCACTCTGTCTCTGATAAATCCTCTCATCACCCGACACCTCTGACTGCACCCCAGGTTTTCTACACAAAAGTAAATAAAATATTTAAACAAAAAGTAAAACAAACTTTGAATTAGAAATCGGTAGAGTTCTTGTATGCATAAATAAATACAAATGCATAAATAAATAAAAAATGAATCTTTAAAATCACCAACAATTCAAAGCAATAAAGCACGACAATGTTACCATGATCCCAATTGTGGACAGTAATGTCTAGTTTGGGGAGCAAAAGGTTCAGAGTGTGGTGGCAGTGAGCACTGGCTACTTCAATGCAGACACATGCATTTACAGGCTGGGGAAGAATTTAGCCAGAAGCCAAGTCATATGTGTTTCCTCTGCAGCTGTTCAATAGCATAATAAAAACTTAACTCCAATTTTCTACTTACAACTGAGATTCAACCAACGATAGCTATAAGTTTTTGACATTTTTAAAGGACCACAATGAATTTTAAAAAGGCTGTGTGTATAGCCCAGTCCCTGGCAGACCGCAGGTACTTAGCTAACCCTTGTTCACTACCTTGAGTGTTCATAGTACTTTCTATAATGGAAAAGAATACACACCCTCCCGGGCCTCCCTGGTGGAACAATGGGTTGAGACGCAGACTATGAGTCTCTCTGCAGCCACTGCAGCATGAGTTCGATTCCCCCTGCCTGCCAGGCAGTGGCCCACATGGTGTGGCAAACTCTCCTGTTTAGCCCGCTGCTCCCCTCTGTAGTGTGTTTCAGTCGGTCTGCCTGTTCTGTTCCCTGCTCTGTCTCTGGTGGGTGCTCTCACCCCCCACACACATCAGGACTGTGCCCCAGTTCTTGTATGCATAAATGAATAAATCTTAAAAAAATACACACCCTACCATGCTGACATAGCTGCTGAAAAAATAGTTATGTACAGGCATCATCATTAAATTGAAGTCCACTTATCCAGATGTGTATACTTTATTAAAACCCAAAGGATCATTCCCAGAAATATCCATAAAGTCACACCCCATCGTGTTTGCTTTGCTTTATCAGATACTGCTTTTCACAGATTGAAGGTGTGTGACAACCTGGCCTGGAGCAAGTCCAGCATCGCTATTTTCCCATAAGTATATGCTCACCTGATGTCTCGGTGATATGTAATTAGGGTATTTTCTAATTAGACAAAATAATATTGCACACTTAAATGACTACACTAGAGAGCTAACATTTTTTATTCACACCAGGAAACCAACAAAAAAGTAGTGACTTGATTGATGCAATGTTAGGTTTGTTGTGGTATTCTGGATTTGAAACAACAATATCTTCAAGGTGTGCCTGTACCACCTTTCATTTGTTGAAGTGTAAGTACATCTATTAAAACAAAGAAACTTATTTTGCTAAGGCTGCTGTTTGGAGCTGGCCCTATGCCCACTATGGCAAAACTAATAAAGATGGGAGGCGATCACAGCCTGTGCTTGGATGGAGAAACACTTGTCACAGAATGCTTAAGAACATGTATCACGATGAAATAGACCTATTTTCAACTCCAGAGAATTTTTTGTACTTTGCGAAAATTTAAAATTGAAGGTAAGTAAAGGACAGTGCACAGACACCAGCGGGCAGAAAGAGCTGCCAACGCAAAAGGTTTGTGAAAAGAAACACCTGCACAGTCACAGGCAGGCAGGAGAGCTGCCTCGATCTCCAGGGCATTTTTTTTAAGTAGGACATATACATCTTTACACTCAACTTTACATTCGGTCCATTGTAATGACAAAAATAATCAAGATCATTTCAGAGAATGGATGTGTGTTCTCCAATACTGAAAGATAATTACGGAGAGCGATAAGCAAGAATCTAAACTTTAGAACTATGTAAATAACCTTTTTTTTAAAAATCTAATCACAAAATGACACAAGTTCACTGATAAACTTGTCAACAGAAAGAACATGAATAACAAAACAATCACCACGAATACCAACATCCTGAGGACACTAGTCACTGCTTCTAGTATGTTTCCCACTTGTATAGATGAGACAGATCTAAACATTAACAATGAAAAGGGGGCTCCTGTCCTCAATATCTTGCAGGCACTGCTGAGGCATCTCTTCTTATCAATTGTTCTAGATGTGCAGGAATTCCCTCTGGTAGGTACAGCAGCTAAGCCTGCTGTATGGGAATAATTACAGAAAAGTCTTTTTTTTGAAATGTGGTGTCTTACAAGTAGAAATCACCTTTGGGATTAGAGCTACTTCTAAAACTATTAGGTAAATCATGTGCAACATTAAAGACAGCATCTGCATGTAACACAATGACACATTAAACTTTTTGTTTTAACCTGAGGCTCCTTCCTTATGGAGGAGGAAGCCCAACACCCATGGAGCTGTTCTGAGTGTGGACAGGGTCACCCACACGCCTCCCTCCCCCTGGAGTTGAGGGGGTTTACCGTATAGCCTCATTTGACAATCTCTGACTCGGACAAAAATATGGAGGCCAAAATCCCTGATCCTTGTCCATATTTGTATGATCTTAACACAGGTTCCTTGTCTCTTTTGGACCTTAGGATTTTCAACTATGGAATAGGAATAATATCTCTATAGTGCCATCAATGAGATCACATAACTTAAGCAATGAACTTGTTGCACAGGGTCAGGTCATGTCCAGCAGGTGCTCAACAAACATCGATTTCTTTCTCCAACCCTTAAGAGTTCAAAGCAAGCATAAAAGGTTTTACAACGGAGGAGGTAACATCAGTTTAACAGATTCTAAATATTAAAAAGTAAGTAGATTATCCACAAAATGTCCACTTCCCAGGTGAATGAGTGATTGTGGATTATTCACTATCTAAAATGGGAGGGATCCTCTTAGTGCCAGGCATCAGTAGAAAAAAGACATCAAGAGCTTAGAAAAGGGCCCTTTAGTGTCTCAGATGATTCCCCATGTAGAAACTTTCCATCCCCATTGGGGATAGCAACCTGCTGACCCTGCTGTGGGAATCTCGGGTGTGTCCTTTAGTCACACAGTGACGGTCACAGGTTTCAGTAGAGTGAATCGGTGACTAAAAACCCATTTTTGAAAACCAAACATTGTAGTCAGAGTGTGGCAGCTGTGTGGCTCTTGGTCATTCAAGGTTCAGTAAAGTCTGGATTCTATTCAAAGAGAGTCTAAAGTTGCCTCCTGAGGCAGTTTCCAGGTGTCAAAGGCCCCTCTTCCAGGCTCTCAATGGCTACATCAGCTGCACAACAGTAAGTGACACCTCAGCCCTCAGATGTGGGCCCAGAACCAGCATGGGCAGCCTCTCAGACCCCATGGGATATGCAGAGCCCCAGGCACCATGCAACCCACTGGGTCAGAACCTGCACCTCGGGGAGACTGGGTCACAGCTCTGCCCTCCTGCCTGCTAGATCTGGGGAAGTTGATGTCAACCCCAGAAAAGATTACAATATGTTCCCCAAATTATAAGTCTACAGAAATAAAACACACAGATCAATGGAACAGAGTGGAGAACCCAGAAAACCCACCCTGGGGGGATCCTCCTAGTGTAGCAGGGCGGAACCAGGAGCAAACACGGGGGACACACTTTCATTGAGGGGCGCTGGGCACCCACAGGCTTACACTCAGGAATGACCTGATTCCCATGTTCCTGCAGGACACAAAATGACCCGCACAGAGCTCTCCACAGCCAGCCCGCCCAGCCCTGGGTCCCCTGACTCACCGCTCTACAGTCAGCCACCTTCAGGGATTTGTCCTCACCTTCCCCCCGCTTTGGGGTGGTTCCTGAAGAAACCAGGTTCCCCAGGCAAGAACTTCACCCTGAGTTCTGGGAAGCAAGTGCCAAGGTGAGCCCAGCAGCTCAACAGGCAGGAGCCACGCGTAGGCGAGGGGCTGCAGGGGCGGGGAGCAGGGCTGCAGGTGAAGGGTCGGGAGCGGCAGCAGGCACGTGGGGTGGGGCTGCAGGTGGCTGCAGCAGGGCTGCAGGGGCAGGGAGCAGGGCTGTGGGTGTGGGGGTACAGGGTGGGGATGTGGGGGCAGAGGCCAGCGGAAAAGCCCTGGGTGCTCACGGGCCCGCGGCCGCTGGTCCTGCTGCAGCTGAAGTTTAGAAAATCAAACTGAAATGCAGGCGAATATCCCACATCCCTGAAAATACTACTAACCCAAAATGTCCACAAGTCATTACAACAGCAAATCGTGTCCATGTGCTTTAAAGACCCGCGACCACAAACCTGCTGCTCACCCCACAGTGAGAGAAGGGGCGTCCGGCTCCACCTGCCCGGCCTGTCCGGCCCTGGCGCCTCCTCACGATTCCCCGCGAAGCCGCACTTCCCCGCCTCGCCACCAGGCGGCGCGCGCTCCCCTCACACCTGCGCGCTGCCCCCGGGGCTTCTCCTTCCTCGGCCTGCGGCCCCTCCGCCAGGGCAGGCGCTCCCGGCTTTTGTGTCTCCTCCAGTTCCGCCGCCACCGCGGCTCCCGCGTCAGTGCGCAGTGCCCTGACGTCAAAACGCAGGGGGCGGGGCGAGGCCGAGGAAGGAGAGGCTTGTGGGGGAAACCATGGCTGGAGCAGCGGCGCGCGCCGCCTGGTGGCGTGGAGGGGCGGTGCGGCCGAGGCGGGGTAATGGTGAGCAGACGCTCCAGGGCAGGCGGGAGGCACGGGAGGCGCGGGAGGGGGGTGGGCAGAGCCGCGGCCAAGGGGCGGGTCGCCCGGGCGAGGGGGAGATGCAACTGCGGAGAGTGGGGTGGGGGAAAGGCCCTCACAGAGGGGGAGCAGGAAGCAGAAGTGTGTGCCACTGTGACGTCAGAGCCTTGAAGATGGGGAGACAGAATGACATGGAGGTAAGAACTAGCTGAAATCGGGATTCTCGCTCTTTCGGAGAAGAGAAAAAATTGGTATCACCCTTCTGCTGGGGATATTTGAATTTAGATATCAGAATCTGGAATATTATCTATATGTGTATGTATTAAAAGAAATAGTAATTCAATAGTAATCCCCAATAGTAATTCCGAAATGACCCAAAAAAATGATTTTGTCAAGGGAAAAGGATGTCCTGAGCTAATTCCATGCAGGCTTTGTGGACTCCACCCCCACTAAGACCAAAGCCATCAAGACATTGGGAAAGGCGAATCCCGTCACCACCAAAGAGAAGGAGGCTGGGACCTGAGAGTGGAGTTAAGCAGCCAGGTTGGGTATCAAAACCAAACACGTGGGCCTTGGGGTGCTCGCTCCCTCTCCTCCTGGCTTCATGGCTCCTGGCTTGCGGCCAGCACTCAGAGTGCCATTTGGGATTCCAGATCCGCGGATCCGGTAGGACACACTTAAAATTTTGTCTCCCACTTTTCTCCCTGAGTTGTACATTTCCTCATTTCCTCATTTGCCCTTCCCTTGTAAATAAACATTTTATTAACCTTTTGTGTGTGCCTGCAGTAGCGTATTGATAAATCATTTTAAGCGTGTGGGTGAGGACCCACAGTCAGGCACCCTGTTTTGTGTTGGGGCTTCCCTGTAACAGTTTGAACACAAATAAAAATCTCTATTTGTAAAATGCTAACCAGCATTTTCTTATACTAACAAATCCTTGGGAACACTCTAAATCAAAACGCCAGGAATCACTAAAATATATTACACTATATACATAAAGCAAATGTAGAAATTAGGTACAATAATTCTGAATAGTATTCAATAACTTGAAAAAAGCATGTATGTTATAATGTTAAATAAAGGAATAAAGATATAAAATTGTAGGCATAGTGTTATTCCAGATATAAACATAATATGATTTATATAAATCTTAAATACCAGACACAATTAAAATTGTGTCTTAAGTATGCATTTATTGATACACACTTAGGTGATGAATTGTCATGACGGGCAAGGAAAATAATTATAATGACAGACACACATTTGTGAGGAAGATTAGTGAGGAAGATGATGATATAGTGTGGTTGTACATTTCCTCACTCAGCTAATGCGAGTTCAATTTGCAATTCTACAATTTCACGTTTATAGTCTCTGCCCATACACATGGGTCTTATAGTTCACAGTTCAAAATACTGAAAATTATGAGGAAAAAAGTAAGCTAACTCACAAAATTATCTCTTAAAAAGATTTATTTATTTATGCATACAAATACTGGGGAGTAGGCCAAAGGTACAGCGTGTAAGTTGACTCACCAGATACAGAGTGGGGAGTACAGCAGGTAGATCCACTGAAATCCACTGCTGAGGGGAGCAGCAGGGAGACAGAAGAGGTCTGTTCTGCCTTTGGAGTCAACTCCCTGGCCAGGGATCAAACTCAGGTCACAGTGGTTGGCAATAGATTGACAGTGCTGAGACTTTAACTCCTGTACCGCCAGGCAAGCACTGAAAGTATTTCTCTTTTGATGAAAAAATCACAGTTCACTGTTCCTCATTGTATTTTATTCTAATGTTCATATTTTCCACAATGTACACAACTCCTTTTCAGTTTCAGAACCAGCCAACCAAAGCTAATAAAAAAATTAGTGCAATCAGTGTTTCAATTAGCCCCCTGTTCCTTGGCAGGTGAAATGTAACCATAGAATATTTTTTTTTAAAACCAGTCTTAAGAATTCTGTTGTGGGCCTCCCTGGTGGTGCAAGGGGTTAGCATGCAGCCTGTGGAGCTGTCCACAGCCACTCAGCATGAGTTCAATCCCCAGACAGGGAGATACCCATGGGGCACAACAGACCTCTCCTGGTTCCCCAATGCTCCCTGAAGCAGTGTATTTCAGTCAATCTGCCTGTTCTGTTCCCCATTCTGTCTCTGGTGAATCCTCTCACCCCCCCAACACACACACACTACTGGCCTGTAAACCAGATCTTGTATGCATAAATAATTAAAACTTTAAAAAAAACATTCTGTTGTGGTTATGTAGCAGGGTGGTGCCCAGGAAAAGGGGAAGTTACAGGTCTTGCCTCACCCAAGGGAGGGTGGAGCTGAGCAGGGAGGACAAAAGCTGGACAGGAGACTGGAGAAGGAAGGAAGCAGTGTGGAGAGCAAGATGGAGACCTGATATTGGCCAAAAATTCTAAGATGCTTATAATTTACAATTAATCAAATATTTATAATAACTGAAATATAAAAAAATAAGAGGTATTTTCCCCTTAAATATTTAAAATAATTGAGGTGAGGGGATTATCTCTATAATCCAATGTATTTGGAGTATTCATATAGTCCAGTGTTATCACAGAGGTCCACATAAGAAGGAAGCAGGAGGATTAGGGGTGGCAACAGATGTGAAGGCAGAAGCAAAAGATGGAAAGGATGCAAGAAAGAGCTCAAGAGTTAAAGAATGCAGCTGGTCTTGAGAAGCTGAAAAGGGCAAGAATAGTCCCCCTTTGAAGTTCCAGAAAGAACAAACCCTGCCAACACCTTAGCCCAGTGAGACTGATGTTCGACTTCTGGCCTCCATAAGGCTTCCATAACTATAAGATAATAAATTTGTCTTTTTTTTTAAAGATTTATTTATTTATGCACACAAAAACTGGGGTATAGGCCAGAGGTGTTGGGGGGTGAGAGGATTCACCAGAGACAGAGTGGGGAACAGAACAGGCAGAATGACAAAAAATACACTGCTGAAGGGAGCAGTAGGTGAGTCAGGAGAGGTCTGCTGTACCATGTGGGTAGCTCCCTGGCCAGGGATTGAACTCGTGATGCAGTGGCTGTGGATAGCTTCATAGGTTTCATCTTAGCCTCTTGTGCCACCAGGAAAGCCCCAAATTTGTCTTGTTTTTAGCAATTATGTTTGCGGTGATTTGTTACAGTAGGAGCAATAGGACTCTAGAGTTGTAGAGTTGGTGATGGCCATTGGCCAGAGTTCTGTTTCCTGCCACACACACATCTCCACCATCTCTATAGGGCTTTCTAAATGTCCTCATGACATGGCAGCTGTTTTCCCTCAGAGTTCTGTCCAAGAGAGTGGAAAACATATTATCTTTCCTGCCTAGCCTTGAATAGGACATTTTTCAATATTCTCCTGGTTAGATAGCTCAGTCCCATACAGGTGGAGGGGACTATACAGGGCATGAATTTGGGAGGCGGCAATCATTAGGATCTATCTTGGAAACTGACTAGTACACATCAATGTTTTAAATGATAATGGAGCTCTGGTTTACAGAACACATGTAGTCACCTCATTTTCATGCCACTAAAGAGCACATACGGCAGAAATGGACAGATAACCACTTGAGATGAAAAGTAAGATTAAGTCTGGGTCACAGGAGGCTCAGCTTGGCTGTCCTGACACCTCTCCTTTCCCCCAGAACTGATCTTGGTTGGGGCAATGTTCCTTGGACACCTGCAATATGAATTCATCCAGCAGCTACATGGACTCTGTCTGAATGTCTGAAAACAGAGCCTGAAACAAAGGCTTGCGTGAGGATAGTTCACTTGGAAAGTGAGTCCAGGGTGAAAGGATTAAGATCTAGGAGCATGAAGTCAAAGGAGAGAAAGTCAATAAACGGATGGGCTTAAAAACTGGCCACCACTAGTGGCCAGGGTTCAATACCACAGGAACTTCCAGGGACCCTTTAGAAATGCATCTCAAAATGATGCCAGGTGATTAGCAGGGCAAACATTGATCCATCAGTTCCCACCCTCTTTTGCAAAAATTGCTCCATAGGCATTTATTAATTTTCCCCATGCTCCGCACTGTGCATACATAAATGCCAGGCTGATTCTATAGGATCTCAAAGCGAGGGTCCCTGAAAAGCCCTGGGGCAGGAAGCATAAGGCACACTGAAGAGTCCCAAAGAAGGTGCTAACAGGTTGCACCTATGGGAAGCTGATAAGTCTGTGTAGAACTGATCCCCATAGCAGTGGCTAAGTAGGTAGAGTGAGAGGATGTGGAGTGATCTACAAGTAGTCTTTAATATTGGCCCTTTGTCAAGGATGCATAGTCTACAACTGGCCGGTGAAGTAGACAGGTAGATGTCCAAATATGGCAGAGCACCACCTTGGCCTGGCTGGGCATGCATTATGGTGGCAGACTAACAAGTTTTTCTCCAGGGGGACTACCTGGAACTCTCTCTTCCATCGGAAAGCAAAAGCAAAACTATTAGGCAACTTCTTAAGTCTTAATTAGTGTACCTAAGGCCTACAAGGCAGCCATCTAAAATGGGAGGCACCCATTTATTCTCTGTTTTGGAACTTAATTATGAATTTCAGAGACTAAGACAAATATCTAAGTTATTACCATGAAGTATATTCGGAATCATTTAGATGATGACCAGATCAACAATAAAACAAAAGTTTTACTTAGCGTCTCATTTGTGTATTTGTGTTTAGCACAATAAAATATCATATTCTTTGGTGATTTTTTAGAGTGAATGAAAATTCTTTGATGATCCTCTCTTTGAGACACAGGACCCTTGTACCCTCCTCCTGAATATGCACACATTTTGGTCACTGTACTCAGTAGGATAAGTCACTGTGTGACTTCTGAAGTTAGGTCAGAAAATGTAAGGGACACTTGGAGCTCTGAGCTGTCATATAAGCCCAGTCTTTTACTATGAAGAAACTGAGGCTGAGGAATTTCTAGAAGCTCCAGTCAATCACCAGTCAAACAACCAGAATCAGCTCCAGTCAAACAATCAGAATCCAGTCAAACAATCAGCTCCAGTCAAACAATCAGAATCAAGCTCCAGTCAAACAACCAGAATCAGTTACAGGAGTGAACATCTTAAACATCTTATTTACCTCCTGCCATCGAATCTTCTCTGAAGATCCCCCAGATATCTCAGAAGACAAGCCTTTCCTACTATTCCCAATTCCAATAGTATTCCTACTATTCTGAATTTCTAACTCAGAATACATATGCATAATAAAATAGTTGTTTAAGAAATTAAGTTTTGAGGGAGAAAATATAGCCAATGAAGAAAAATTTATATAGATGAATGAGCACAATAGTTTGAATAGCAAAAAAGAAGTGGAAAAATTGAATCATAAAACAACAGTTTTATAGGCATGTTGAACTCTTATGATTAATGAAATTCATCTTTTTCATGAGTTTTTGTCAACAAAACACTATCCTTCACATTAAATTATTGTTAAATGAATTTTAGAATTCATATGGTTTTGTTTTTGTTTTATGTAAATTAATTTTGGCTCTTTAGTTTTATAAAAACTGTAAATGAAAGAAATTTATGTATTACTAAAATTAATACATGTAGGATATATAACAAAAATAATTTTTCAACCCTGAAAAATCCTCTAAAAATATTTCTATTAAAAAATAAAAGTGATGGGTCCCGGGATGCTGAGGGACCTCGAGTTTCTTGAATTCTGTGCAGGAAAGAATTTATGCAGGAGCCAGAGTAGGTAAGTTAGAAGTGAGGCTTTATTGTGCATGAAAATACAGAGTGAGTTCAAGAAGATTCAGAGGAGAATGGAGCCTTGGGCCTTAAGACTGCTGATATAAATACTCGTTTAGTCTGAGGGGGCTGGAGCTCACAGATGGGAGGTGGGGGGTGGCTTGACAACTTTTGCTTAACAAAAGGGGCAGGAATTTATAGGTATGGTGATGATACTGTGATTTCAGGTTTTCAGGTCTAGTCTCCCAGCCAGGAATTGATCCCAGGCTGCAGTGGCAGCAATGAGCCCATCATAGATTGGTGTTTCACAAAGCCACAACAGGAACTTCCCTGATGTCCAGGCAAGCAAGCAAAAAGAAGCAAATTTGTTTAGAGAAATATAAGAATATAAGAAAAAGTTTGTTAAGAAGAAAATGAGCAGGGCCTCTCTGGTGGCGCAGGCGATTGAGCTCAGCGCTGTGAAGCTGTTCACAGCCTCTGCAGTGCCCATTCAGTCCCCACCAGCCATGGAGATGCCCACATGGCACAGCAGACCTCTCCTGTATTGCCAGCTGCTCCCCTCCGTAGTGTATTTCAGTCAGTCTGCCTGTTCTGTTCCCCACTCTGTCTTTGGTGGAGCCTCTCTCCCTCCCACACATCTGGCCTGTACTCCAGTTCTTGTATAAATACATAAATAAATAAATATTAAAAAGAAAAGAAGAAAAAGAGCAGAAATAAAGTGGGCCTCCCAGGCCTGTGGAACCAGGCCAGGAAGGGGCAAGGAAGCCTAAGTGGCGTTGTGCCTCAGGGAATATACACCTTATTTTCCTAATTATTCCAAAGCCCTATTAGACTCTTTGTAATTGCTTAGGTTTTAGGGATCTCACTCAATCTGTTACTGTGCCCAGAATCATGTCTTGTGTCCCAGACCTTATCTTAGAGTCCTTTCTCTTTATTGTCTTTGTTTGGGAATGTCCTGATGTCCCTAGTCCAGCGGTGCTTTGATTAGCCCCCTGTGAAATTTGTAGCCCTTATCTCTGGAACCTTTCTTATTTGCCTGAGGCTTTTCCTATTCTATTCTGTCCCTAGAAGCCATCTGCTTGCTTTAGGACTCAATGAGATTTGGTCAAATTGTTTAACAAAATCTACCAACTCCTTACCTTCTGTTAGATAAGATAGTAGAAGTTTTACAACTAGTGTATGAGATGAACTAAAAGGGTTTGGATTAAACTAATAGGGTTTGAGCCACTTTATTCTGAAATGTCCACAGCTGTTTTTCAGAAATACTGAATAGGGGAAGCAGGAATCTGCAGCCATTGTGCTAATCGCCATTTTACCTCAAGAGGATGCATATAATAATCATATTTGCAAAGCACTGCCTTATACTGTTGTCATTTACTTTCTACTTGAAAACATACCAAAATACCTTGTTGCCCAATGCTTTTGGATTAAGACCAACATCTCTATAGGAACTAAAAGGTCTTTCACAATCCACCCCTAAATTGTCTTAGTGTCTTTCTTTCTTTCATCTTTGCCCTATGTTCCATCTATCCTAAAGCTCTTCCCAGTCTCCTCAGGAACTGCTATACTGCCTTAAAGACACAGCTCAAGAGCCACTGAGCCAAAGGGCAAGATAGCTTCTAGGGTCATTGTAGAAGAGGAAAAAGCCTTGGAGGTAGGCTCCAGGGATAAGGTCAACAAATTCCAATGGAGATTATTCAAACCTTCCCGCACCCCCACCCCCAACTCTCTCCACTACACACACATACTAGGGGCAACAGGACATTCCTGGACAAGGACATAAAGCAAAAGTACTCTAAGATAAGGACTGAGATGCAAAACGTAATTCTGGGCACAGAAACAACAAGGCAGAATGAGTGAGACCACCAAAACCTGGCCAGTCACGAAGAGACTGATGGAGCTTCAGAAGGAAAGGTGTATATTCCCTGAGGCACAACTCCACTTGGCTTCCTTGGCCCTCTCCTCTCCCTGGCCTGGTTCTACCAGCTTGAGAGTCCTACTTTATTTCTTTTCCTAGACACCAACCCACTGGTGATCCAGGCTGCCACCACAGCCTGGGATCAATTCTTGGCTGGGAGACTAGACCTGACAAGCTAAAATTCTGGTAACACCACTTCCTCTGTGAAGACTTTCTGGATTTCCCCATAGGATTCCTTATTCTGCAATCTCACAGTATATCATTTAGTTGGCCAGTTTTATTTAACTATGTGAGATAAACTATCTCTCAGAGCTTGTCAGGAAATAGGAGTACATTCAAATGGGTAATTTGGGGAAATTATCAGTATAGAGAAAATTTTCAGGGAATCTCCCCCTTACCTCCTTTGATTCATCTGGATGACTCAATAATAAACAGACAAAAGAGAGGTTAGCAACAGAAAAGACAAACTTACTTTTGTGTGCAAAGAGGTACATAAGATATGGAACCTAATGAATAACCAAAACAGTTTATGTAGTTTTTAGATGAAGAAGCAATAAATCTTTGAAGGACAGAACCAAGATATTCTTGAGAA
This sequence comes from Talpa occidentalis, assembly GCF_014898055.3. Classification (NCBI taxonomy): domain Eukaryota; kingdom Metazoa; phylum Chordata; class Mammalia; order Eulipotyphla; family Talpidae; genus Talpa; species Talpa occidentalis. The sequence continues at coordinate 13,580,182 of NW_023601851.1, read as the reverse complement.
GTATGGTTTAAACAACTAATTAAGTGAATTAAGCAGATCTGGTTTATAGTCTCCCATCCACGTCTCTGATGACAAGGGTGTCTTTCTACGTAGGGAAAGTATCTTTTACATAGAGATTTATTTCCTGCTTGACAAGAGAACGAGGGGAAAAATGTCAGAGAAAATTCCTGCTTTTAGGAAAAAGCGAGGTTTAAAGTATCAATTATTCATCAAACTGTTTCTTTAATTGAAAATAATCCATATATTACCTCAGTACATCTGGGAGCTGCAAGAACCCAAGCAGAAGTCAAAGAGCAAAGGAACCCACTGATTCATCCATACAGATCAACCTCAAAGGTAGAGCATGGCCTTGGGGGCAGGAGCTGGATGGGTTGACAGCCAAGCTCTTTATTTGCACGTGAATGGCATTTTATTACTATAATCTGAGTATTTTCTCAGTGAACACTAAAGTGCCAACAGTACCTCCATGTTCTCTGCACTTGGTAAAGTATTTGGACCAGAATAGTATCTTAATATTTACTGAATTCATGAATTAACAAGTGAATGGCATAGATGAGAGAATCAGGAGCACAACAGTATGCTTACACAGTCCTCAATTTTTTTATTTAAAATTTTACTTTACAGTTATTCTATTTATATCTTTTCCTTTAATATAGTCTTACATTTTTTTTTACCTAAGTAAGCAGCTATTTGCATTCATTTTTGTTTGAATTTTGTTACTGATATTTTAGTTCTAAATTTAGACCAATTAGGTTTATATTTTATAATAAACTTCACTTTAATCTGTTTTATTTTGTGTATATGATTGGGGTAATCCAGTTTATAAAATAGGACACATTTATGGCACATGGTTGAAATTTTTCCTTTCAGTTTTGTACTGATTTCCTAAATTCCTTTACACAGCTCCCCAAAGCAGTTGAGGCTTTTCCCACCACTCCCACTCTCTTCCCCGTCCCACTGGGTGAAAAAAGACAGCTCCCAAGGACACTAGGAGTGATCTCTGGTATCACCTAGCGACCAGAAAAAAAATCACCAACACCCCATAGAACAGGGACCTTTCTTCAGAAAAGACTACTTGAAAATGGCAGAAGACTCCTGGCGGAGCCAGTGGTGAGTTGGAAATTTCACCCATGCCAGGCCCCTTCTGACCAACATTCCAAGTGCATAGGGGGAGTGGGAACCCATGGACAGGGCACACCGGGCGTGCAGAAGAGTGTGCCCGAGACCGGGCGTGCGGGGAGTGCATCCTGGCATCGCCATTTTAGAACCGGGACATTTCTTCAGTAAAGACTGCCTGAAACCAGCAGAAGGCTCCCAGAGGAGGCAGAGGGGAGCAGGGAATTTTGCCCACGCCAGGCCCCTTCTGGTCTGCAGTCCGAGCCCAGAGGGGGAGTAGAAACCCACTGCTGGGGCAGACTAGGCATTCAGGGGAGTGTGTCCCCGCATCGCCATTTTAGAACAGGGAACTTTCTTCAGTAAAGACTGCTTGAAACCAACAGATGGCTACCAGAGGAGCTAGAGGGGAGTGGAGAAGTTCACCCAAGATGCCGGCCAGTCCCAGAAACACAGTGTCCCAATGCATACGGCAAATTAGAAAACAAACAGTAGGGTGTAGAAAAACCACATGCAACCTAGCAACTCCTCAGGAAAAAAGCAAACCACAAAAAGAAAACCACCCCCCAGATTGCAACAACAATAACTTGGAAGAACTTCTGAGCCTTCCAGATAGAGAACTTTAAATTGCCATGATAAAAAAAAATGACAGAACTCATAAAGGAAAACAATGATAACAGAAAAATAATCAACGATCAGAAGAATGAAATTGAGTCCCTAAAAAGGGAAGTAAAAGAAATGCAGGAGATCAAAGGATTAATGGAGGCACTAAAGAACTCTGGGAAAAGAAATGAAAGCAGAATAGATGAAATGGAAAACGAATAAGCACTCTTGAAGACACAGAAATAAAAAGAACACAAGCAGAAAAGGAAAGAGAAGTACGAAGGAAAAAGACCAAAGAACGACTTCAGGAATTATCTGACTCCATGAGAAAAGGAAATATAGAGTTATAGGAATACCAGAAGGAGAAGAGAGAGATGTAGGAACAGAGAAAATATTCAAGGAGATAATTTAAGAGATCTTCACAAATGTGAAGAAGGATTTGAAAATTGATATACAAGAAGCAAGAATTGATATACAAGAACCAAATTTCCATGATGAAAGGAAAAAAAAAAACAGCAAGACACATAACAGTAAAGCTCCCAAGAATCCAGGACTAGGAAAAGATAATGAAACTGACCAGAGGGAAGAAACAGATAACATACAAAGGAAAATCAATCAGGGTGACATCAGACTTCTCTGAAGAAACACTATGGGCAAGGAGAGAGTGGAGGGACATAGTCAACAGACTCCGAGAAAACAGATGCCAACCAAGAATATTCTATCCCACAAAGCTCTCCTTCCTCTAAGAAGAAAGAATAAGGACCTTCCCAGACAAAGAGAAACTCTGGAATTTCATTACAACTAAACCCCCACTCCAAAAAATACTACAAGGAGTCCTAAAGCCAGAAACTCAGAGGGATGTATAACAATGAAAGAAGGCCAAAAAAAAGTTATTAAAAGAATAAATAAATAAAATCAAAGGAAAGACGAACACAATGGCAAATACAAATGCTAACATATCACTATTAACCTTAAATGTAAATGGACTAAACTCTTCAATAAAAAGACACAGAGTCGCAGGCTGGATTAAGAAACAAAACCCAACCTTTTGCTGTCTCCAGGAAACACATTTAGCTACAAAATATAAAAATAGACTCAAAGTTAAAGGATAGAAAAGAATCCTACAAGCAAATGGACCAAAAAAGAAAGCAGGAACAGCTATACTTATATCAAATAAAACAGACTTCAAACTCAAAAAGGTAAAAAGAGACCACAACGGTCACTACATTATGATCAAGGGGACAAGACTTCAAGAAGAAATAACACCTAATGAAGGAGCACCAAAATATGTCAGACAACTATTGACATCTCTGAAAACAGACATCAGAGAAAACACATACGTAGTGGGAGACTTCAACACACTACTAACAGCAATGGATAGATCAACGAGACAAAAAAATAAGTAAAGACACTAAAGCTCTAAATAAGGACCTAGCACATTTGGCCTTAACATACATCTATAGAACACTAAAACCCAAAAAAAGGGAGTACACATTTTTCTCAAGCACACACGGATCATTCTCCAGGATCGATCACATACTGGGACACAATACAAATATCAACAGATACACCAAGATTGAAATCATACCAACCATCTTTTCTGACCCTGAAGGCATCAAACCAGAAATAAACCATAAAAAGAAGGTAAGGGGTTATCCTACCTCGTGGAGATTGAAAACCACACTACTGGAAGACCACTGGACTAATGAGGAGATCAAAGAAGAAATTAAAAATTACTTTCAATTGAAAGAGAAAGAGGGCACCAATTTCCTAAATGTATGGGATGCAGCAAAAGCGGAAATAAGAGGAAAATACATAGCAATAGAGGCTCACATCAAGAAACATGAAAGAACTCAAAGAAACAACCTAATCCCGAAGGTCAAAGATGTAGGAAAAGAACAACAAAAAACCCAAAACCAGTAGAAGAAAGGAAATAATAAAAAACAAAGCAGAAATAAATGATATCAAAACTAAAAAAAAAAAAAAAAAAACCAAAGATCAATGAAACCAAGAGCTGGTTCTTCAAAAAAATAAATAAAATAGACAAACCCCTAGCCAGTCTCACAAAGGAAAAAAGGGAGAAAGCACAAATAAACAGGATCATCAATGAAAGAGGAGAAATCACAATGGACACAGCAGAAATCAAAAGAATAATCAGTAACTACTATGAACAGTTATATGGAAACAAGTTCAACAATCTAGAGGAGATGGACAAATTCCTACAACTCTACAATCACCAAAAGCTAGATAAAGAAGAAATAGAACACCTAAACAGACCAATTACAAACAGTCAAATTAAAATGGTAATGAAAAACCTCCCCAAAAACAAAAGCTCAGGATCTGATGGATTTACAAATGAATTCTACCAAATATTCAGAGACATATTAGTGCCTCTCCTTCACAAACACTTCCAAAAATTTGAGAAGGAAGGAACAATACCAAACACGTTCTATGAAGCCGACATTACACTAATACCAAAACTGAACACGGACAACACAAAAAAAGGAAAACTACAGGCCAATCTCCCTAATGAACACTAATGCAAAAATCCTCAACAAAATTTTAGCTATTAGAATCCAACAATTTATTCATAAGATAATTCACCACAACCAAGTAGGATTCATTCCAGGGACACAAGGATGGTTTAACATCCGAAAATCAATCAACGTTATCCAACACATCAACAAAAAGAAATATAAAAACCATATGATAATATCAATAGATGATGAGAAAGCTTTAAACAAAGTGCAACACCCATTCATGATAAAAGCCCTTGAGATTCTTGGGATACAAGGAACATACCTCAACATCATAAAGGCCATCTATGACAAGCCAACAGCCAGTATCATTCTCAATGTAGAAAATTTGAAAGCATTTCCATTAAGATCTGGAACAAGACAAGGATGTCCACTCTCACCACTGCTTTTCAGTATAATACTGGAAGTCCTAGCCAGAGCAATAAGACAAAGGAAGACATACAAGGAATTCAAATAGAAAAAGAAGAATCAAACTATCACTATTTGCAGATGATATGATAATATACATAGAGAACCCCAAAAACACCACAGAAAAACTAATTCAACTCATCAATCAGTTCAGTATGTGGCAGGATACAAAATCAACAAGCAAAAGTCAGTAGCCTTCCTACACACAAACAATAAATCTGAAGAAGAAGAAATTTAAAAAAAATTCCTTTTATTATTGAAACAAAAATAAATCAAATATTTGGGAATAAATCTAACAAAAGAGGTAAAGGACCTATACAAAGAAAACTATAAAACACTGTTAAAAGAAATAGAAGAAGACACAAATAAATAGAAATACATCCCCTGCTCATGGATTGGAAGAATAAACATTATTAAATGGCCATCCTACCAAAAGCAATATACATATTCAATTCTATTCCAATAAAAAAATCAACGTCATTCTTCAAAGAAATAGAACAATCATTGATGAAATTCATATGGAATCACCAAAAAACCTGAATAGCCAAACTCTCCTGAAAAAAAAAAAAATAAGGGAATGGAGGCATCACACTCTCAGACTTCAACCTATACTACAAAGCCATAATCATCAAAACTGCATGGTATTGGACCAAGAACAGACATACAGACCAATGGAATCAAATAGAAAATCCAGAAATAAACCCACAGATTTATGGTCAACTAATTTTGACAAAGGAGCAAAGACTATGCACTGGAGCAAAGAATGTTTGTTCAATAAATGGTGCTGGGAAAACTGCAAAAATGGTCAGTAGAGCTAAAAAGAAACTTCTCTGAAGAGGAAATGCAAATGGCCAACAGGCATATGAAAAATGTTCAACATCACTTGTAATTAGGGAAATGGAAATTAAAACTACCATGAGATACCATCTTACACCAGTGAGAATGGTACATATTAAAAAAAAACTAGCAACAACAAATGTTGGCAAGGGTGTGGAGAAAAAGGAATTCTCCTGCACTGCTGGTGGGAGTGCAAAATGGTGCTGGGAAACTGCACTACATGCAAAAGAATGAAGCTTGACCACTACCTCACACCATACACAAAAATCAACGCATAATGGATTAAAGAACTAGACATAAGACCTGAAACCATAAAATACATTGAAGGAAATATAGGCGAAACACTATGTGATATGCACATCAAAGACATCTTTATAGACACATCACCCAAAGCAGTGATAGTGAAGGCAAAGATAAACAGCTGGGACTACGCGAAATAAGCCAAAAAGAAAAAGAAAAATACCGGATGGTCTCACTCATAGCAGGAATCTAGAAAACTTAAATAAGGGACCAGGAAAATGAATAACTATAAGAAAGTGAAAATCAAAATCAACAAAAAACTATGAACCAGAGACACTTTTTGGGGGGTGAGGGGCGGGAGGGGAGGGATTGGGATCAGAATGGGGGGCTGCAATTGTATGGGAATATAAAAATAAAATTTATTATTTAAAAAAAGAAAAAATAAATAAATAAATATTCTATTCTACTCACTAGACCCCAAAAAAAAAATAGATATTACTGAGAAAAAAAAATAAAACAAATTAAAGAGCTTCTGCACAGCAAAAGAGACAATAACAAAAACAAAGATAAACCCCACTAACTGGGAGAACATTTTTGCATACAACACTAATGATAAAGGACTGATCACAAAAATCTGCAAAGAGCTGATGAGACTAAACAACAAAGAAAATAATCCAGTCAAAAAATAGTCAGTAGAGCTAAAAAGAAACTTCTCTGAAGAGGAAATGCAAATGGCCAACAGGCATATGAAAAATGTTCAACATCACTTGTAATTAGGGAAATGGAAATTAAAACTACCATGAGATACCATCTTACACCAGTGAGAATGGTACATATTAAAAAAACTAGCAACAAGAAATGTTGGCGAGGGTGTGGAGAAAAAGGAATTCTCCTGAACTGCTGGTGGGAGTGCAAACTGGTCCAACCACTATGGAGAGCTGTGTGGAGATTTCTGGACCTACTAAACATAGAGCTTCCATATGATCCAGCAATTCTACTCCTAGGTATTTACCCAAAGGACACAGAAACATCAATTCCAAAGAGCATCTGCACCCCTATGTTTATAGCAGCACCATTTACAATAGCTAAGCTTTGGCAACAACCCAAATGCCCAAAAATAGATGACAGGATCAAGAAGATGTGGTACATATACAGCATGGAATATTACTCAGCATTCAAAAAAGATAAACACATGCAATTTGCAGCAACATGGATGGCGCTGGAAGGGATCATGCTCAGCAAAATAAGCCAGAAAGAAAAAGAAAACTACCGGATGGTCTCACTCATAGCAGGAATCTAGAAAACTTAAATAAGGGACCAGAAAAATGAAAAACTATAAGAAAGTGAAAATCAAAATCAACAAACAACTATGAACCAGAGACACTCTGTGGGCGGTGTGGGGCGGGGAGGGGAGGGATTGGGGTCAAAATAAGGGGATTGCAATTGTATGGGGAATATAAAAATAAAATTTATTTAAAAAATAAAATAAAATAAAAACAATTAAAAAAAAGTCTCATGTTTTGTGTTGATGCAGCGGATGGCAGAACCCTATATAGAATAAGCAGGTTTGCTGGGTTTGGGCTGCCCCTCTTCCTGCCCTATAACAAAACTACCCCCTGTATTGTTTTAATTTGGTATCAAAGTGGAATATTAGCAATCATTTGAAAATGCTTCTAGTTTCTTCATTCCTCCAGGCTGCTGCCTCTCCCAGCCCAAATTTACTCCTCCCGAAGGTGGAGAAGGGAATTTGGAGCCTCCCCTGTCTGTGGATGTCGCACTGTTACAGCATCATGTCTCCCTCTCACAGGCTCTGTGTGGTGATGAAGCCTTGATGACCCCACACTCACCCCCATTCTATCTCCCCATTTGGGGGGGGTGGTTGTCCAGGGAAGACAATCAGCATCATCTTGCTCCAGTTACAAAGACTCCAAGGACTGTCCTGGACTCCTTCCCAGTCCCCTAGAAAGAGTGTGATGCCCCTCACCCTCCTGCTGCTGCTCTGGGGGCCCCTGGCCCTGATGGAGCCCCGGGCGGGTGAGTGCGTGTCCTGCTGGACACTGTTGCTCCAGGAGGGAGGAGCAAGGAGCCCACTGTGGGGGCAGGAACCCAGGAAAGGAAAGGCTCATCTCCCCCAACCTCTGTACCCCTTCAGGCCCGTTGTGTTCTGGCCCCTTCTGTCCCTCCGCCTCCCCTGAGTGCTCTGGGCCTTGAGTCTGGGCCCTTCTTAGCCCACCGCCCCTTTCTCTCCTCCAGGCCCATCTCCCTGGGACTTGGGCCTGTGCTGAGTGGATGGTCAGCCCAGGACTCCCCTCCCGCCCCCAGGCCCCACTCCCTGAGGCATTTTCTCCACCGCGATGTCCCGGCCCCGCCCGGGGAGCCCCGCTTCATCGCCGTGGGCTACGTGGCCAACACCCAGTTTGGTCGGTTCGGCAGCGACTCTCCGGGCCAGAGTGCGGAGCAGCTGGCACCCTGGGCGGGGCAGGTGGGGCCAGAGGACCTGGACAGGGAGACTCTGATCCAAAGGGACAACGCGCAGTGGTTCAAAGCGCTCCTGAGGGACCTGCGCGGCCGCTACAACCAGAGCGAGGACGGTGAGCTTCGCGGAGTGGTGCCAGGGTCAGATCACCCCCATTCCCATCATGAGGCCGGGGTGTCCCGAGTTTCAGGGTCCACTGACCCCTCGAGGCTGGAAGAGACCGCGGCACTTTTTGCCTGTCCTTTCATTTTCAGTTTAGGTTTATGCAGGGTAAAAATGCAGTTTGATCTCGGGGTGACCTCGGGGCTGACTGGAAGGGTGGGTTTCAGGGTCTCACACCCTCCAGAGGATGTCTGGCTGTGAAGTGGGGCCAGACCTGAGTATCCTCGGCGGGTGTGACCAGTTCGCCTACGATGGCGCGGATTCCATCTCCCTGAGCGAGGACCTGCGCTCCTGGACCCCGCGGACTCGGGGGCTCAGGTCACCCAGCGCGCGTGGGAGACGGCGGGGAGGGCCGAGCGCGTCAGGCACAGTGTGCAGAGCAGGTGCTTCCCACAGCTCCGCAGACTCCTGGAGACGGGGAAGGAGGTGCTGCAGCGCACAGGTAAGAGGGGCCATGTGGCCTTGGACCTCCCCTCTCCTGGCCCCCACAGGGAAATGGAATAATGGGCAGAACAGCAGCTGCTTTCTGGGCAGAGAGGGAGAGTCCCCCTGGGTTGCATGTTCCGTGCTAGACAGAGACTCGCCCAGAAGACACCACTTTTCTGGGCAGTCAAGGAATCCAGCCTCTCCTGAGGGAGGGGAGGCCATCCTGAAATAACTCTTCCCTGATCCTTTTGACACAGCAGCCATCCTGGGAACCCTAAGATTCTCTTTCAAGGTCTTGTTTTTGGTCTGAGAACATTTCTGGATCTGACTCTTGCCTTTCTGTGTCATTCACCCTCCACTCAGGTCAGGAGCAAAAGTCTGTGTTCTTGGAGACCTGCCTCCTCCTACCCTGGGCTCTCACCTGATTATACCAGAGGAGGCTGGTTTCTGGGTTTTGTGCTTCCTCCCTCCAAACCAATCGTCATGTTCATTCTGAGGACGGTCAGTGAAGCTACCTCAGTGTCCAGGAAGGAAAAATCCAAAGTGTGATTTTTTGACCCTTCTCAGATCCCCCAAGACACACATGACCCTCCACCCCTCCTCTGACCATGATGTCACCCTGAAGAGCTGGGCCCTGGGCTTCTACCCTGTGGACACCACGCTGTCCTGAAAGCATGATGGGGAGGACCTGACCCAGGACACAGAGCTGGTGGAGACCAGGCATGTTGGGGTAGGACAGAACCTTCCAGAGGTGGGTGGCTGAGGTGGTGTCTTCTGGAGAGGATCAGAGATACACGTGCCATGTGCAGCATGAGGGGCTACTGGAGCCCCAAGTCCTGAGATGGGGTGAGGAGAATCATGTGGGCACTGAGATTTTGCTCAGAGAAATCAGGGGTCCTACTGGACTCCTTCAGATGAGGCCTGGGGCTCAGGGTCTCCCCTTCCCTTCCTTTCCAGTGGCCCCTCCTCAGTCCTCCATCTCTACCACGGGCATCACTGCTGGCCTGGCTCTCCTTGGAGCTGTGCTCACTGGAGCTGCGGTGGCTGCAGCTGTGATGTGGAGGAAGAAACGCTCAGGTAGGGAAGGGAGTGGGGGGATCTTGTCCACTGGGTGCTTTCAGGTTTCTCTGGTGTCCTAGGGGGCTTTCAAGGCAATACTGGTTGCCTTTATTGGTTAATGGGAAGAACCACCCAAACACGTGTGTTGCCCAGAGAGCATTTGGTCCAGTCCCCCTCACCTCCTTTCTTCATTTTCCAAGTCCTGACCTGGGTCTTTAGTCACAGTTCTGGAAACTTCCCTGTTCTGCAGGATTTGAAGATTCCTTTAGGCTTCTGAACTGACTGCTCCCTGGTATCACATGATGTTTCTTCTCACAAGTGGACAAGGCGGAAGCTACACTCAGGCTCCAGGTGAGCATGGATAGGAGTTTGATCCCTGAGACCCTGGGGACAGTGTAGATGGAGCCCATGTGGAAGTTACACTCATCAGTTCCTCCTGTGGTCTCATCTCTGACCAAGATTTGTTGTGTTCTCCCCTGGGCAGCAGCAGTGTGGGTGGGGGTGGGGGTTGAGCAGAGAGGCTGGCACTAGGTGATATGGATGCTTACAGGAGGACATCTTGAGAATGCAGTGGACCATTGATAATGATAACACTCAGGTCATTCACCTGAATTTCTTCATCATTATTTTCTTTCACAGTGAGAGACAGACTTGTGTTGGCCTGAGTGTTACAGGATTTCTTTTTGCCCACAGTTTGTGCCTTTATGATCCCCTGTTTTAAAACACTTTACACCTGTGAGAACGGCCCATATCCAAAAGACTAGAAACTCAAGTGCTGGCAAGGATATGGAAAAAAGGGGACAGTCCTGCATTGTTTTTGGATATAGACTGAGCCAGCCCTTATGGAAACAGTACTGAGGTTTCTTAAAAGAGTGAATGTGGACCCATCAATTGGACCCAGCAATTCTACACTGAGGATCTACTTACAGAGGATAAATGCACTCCTGTGAAGGGACCTGCACTCCCGTCACCACTGCAGCACTATTTACAGTAGCCAAGCAATGGACACCACCTTAATGCCCCAGACAGGTGGGAAATCAAGAAGAAGCTGGGATTACATATATACATGTATGTACATATACAGGTAATGTATGTCCCTGTATAATGAAATAGCATCCATGGTCAGAAAACATAACTCATGCCACTGCGACAACATGGATGGAAGAGGGGTACATGAAAAAGATAAAGAGAAATCCTCATGTATGGATGAGGAGAAAGCAAACGAAGGGCCAGATTAAGTCAAACTTCAAAACTAAACCTTGAGCCCCACCAGGCTTCGCCTATTGCTGACCAGGGCTGCAGACCAGCCCAGGCTTCCTGGCCCAACAGTGCTGAGTGGTGGACAGACCCTCTCTAGTTTGGCATCAGACTCATTTGACGACAAAGCCTGACTGCTGCTGGCTGAGTCCCCCATTTTGTCTTGTTGCACCTGCACCACCACTGGGTCCCCAGCCTCTGCTGTTTGCTGGGTCTGAGATGGATCTTGTACTTGATGCTGCAGGTTATGACTTTTTTAAGCCACTTATATATCCCCCACATGGCCAGAAGGTAACATCTTCCAACAAATTGTTATTCTCCTGATGTAACAAATCTAGGTGACTTTAACCTTTATTTTCTTTTTGCAACAATGAGTTATTATTTATCTATAACTCCCTAATGAAACATTCACAATTTTTTAAAGGTGTTTTTTTTTTTTTAATTTTTTGGTAGAAGTACTGGGGTGAAGGACAGAGGTATGGGCGGTGGGGGGTGGGCGCGGAGGGAGGTGGTGAGAGAATTCACCAGATACAGAGTGGGGGGCAGAATAGGCGATATACTGAAATGCATTGCTAATGGGTGTATTGGGCAAGATGAGGAGGCCTGCTGCGCCATGTGGATCAGCTCCCTGGGCCAGGATCCACTCAGGCTGTTGCACTGGGCCTTCTCGGTGGCAGTGCTGAGGCTTAACCCCTAGGCCACCAGAGAGGCCTAACACCCACAATTTTTAAAGAATCAAACTTGCAATAAATTGTGTACTGTTATGTCATTACCATGGATTAAGTATTCCCACCATCTCACTGTTCTTGCTAAAGCTGAGAGGATACAGCAAATTATATGACAAATAGGATAATTCCCAAATGGCTAGATTCAACTCATTATTAGTGTATGGTCCACAAGCTGGCTTATTTATGTGCTACATCTTGGTCAATATCTGGAAAATTTCTATCCATGATGATGACTTTTGTATCGTCAAATCTTTTTTTAAAAATATTTATTTATTTATGCATACAAGAGTTGGGGTACAGGCCCAAGATGCGGGGGGTGAGAGGATTCACCAGAGACACAGCAGGGAACAGAACAGGCAGACTGACTGAAATCCACTGCTGAGGGGAGCAGCAGGCAAGACAGGAGAGGTCTGCCTCACCATGTGGGTTTCTCCCTGGTTGGCCAGGGATCGAACTAGTACTGCAGAGGCTGCGGATAGATACATAGGGCGGTAATTAATTCCTTGTGCCACAAGGCCCTGTATCTTCAAATCTTAAGGCCATTTATTAATGGCTCAGCTCAACATACACACCTTCACCTCTTCTTTGACTATAACTCTGAGCAATATTTTACATTGCGGGATTGGATTGGAGGCTCATTTAAAAATTCTTACTCCTTTCAAGGGAAAGGCCCACAGATATGTGAAGAAGGAGTCAGAAGAAAAGCACAGCAGCCAGCAGGGAATGGTCAAAATGAACGTTATTCCATGGAGAGGCTACAGAGGTTGAGCAGATTATTTCACAATTATTAATTTTTAAAAGATTTATTCATTCATTTATTTATTTATTTATTTATTTATTTATTTATTTATTTATTTATTCAAGCACTGGATATAGTCAGAAGTGCAGGAGGGTGAGAGAATTCACCAGAGCCAGAGGGGAGAGCAGAGCAGGCAGAAAGACCGAAGTACACTGCTGAGGGGAGCAGCGGGCGGCAGGATGGGTCTGCGCGCCATACGGGACCCTCCTCTGGTGGCCAGGAAGCAGCCGGGGATTGAACCAGCGCTTCAGAGGCCTCGGGCAGCTTTGCAAGCCAGCGCTCAACCACTGCACCACCAGGGAGACCCTATTAAATATTTTTAATGAGGTAAAATAATCTACATCCAGCTAGGAGATTTGGGAGCATTTGAAACTCCGCATTGAGGGTCCTGCTGAGAGATGGTCATGCTGAGAGACCAATAGAAACCAACCTCCTGCATAAACACCAGGGGTGACCTAAGAGGTGACTGTGACTTTCCAACCAGTGAATATATAACTCATATTGTCTGAACACTAATTTTTAAAAAGGTGGGGAGAAAGTAAATGATTGAGGGGACCAGGTTATGTCCTTTTGTGTTAACCCACCACGTTCATTAAGAAAATCGCATTGTGTTTAATAACACCAAGGCTCAGCGCCATAACAAGGAAACACAAATACATGATTCAGGTGGCACCTGGTGTCAGGAGTGAGCTCCATCTTCCCTGCTGGCCCGACAGTGACCACTTGTCATACTTTTCTCATGGGGAAGCCTCAGCATGACAGCAGGTCTGATAGAATCCAGTAGGACTGTGCAAGTGACCCACTTCCTAGCAGGTGTGATGACACTGTCATCTCCCTACACACAGGAAGCTTCTTCTCTGATCATTGTCAAATGTTATATGTTACTGATCAATAAATAAACTGGAATTTTAAAAATTATCCATACTACCATGATTCAGTCCAGATGTGGGATTATTTAGCTAAAGATTTTGATGGGATTTATTTAAAACCTTTATGTAATAAGCTTAAAATTATGTGAATCTAAATGTATTTTCAAAGGGAAACTGACGGCCACATAGTATATTTGGCTGCTGGATTTTTCACTAAACTGATACACTGGGCTTTTGCTATGTTTCAAGGTGAAAAACCTACACTTTTCTATAAAAGGAAATAATTGCCAAATATTTGGGCTTGTCACTGAAGATTGGTTTGGAACTCATCATCTTTTCTTTGAGTAAGAATTGGGATTAACAGACCTTTCTGGACAGACATGGTGCAACTTCTCTTCAGAAGCCTCCGTCTGGCTGCTGTGCAGAATCAAGAGCTGAAGGTGAGAGATGGGAAGATAGATGTAGGAAACTATCACAGATTCTAGGATGGAAAATTTGGTAGCTTTATGGGGTGTGATCAGGAAAATAACACAAAGTCGTTTGATCTGGATATATTTCGAGGTGGACATTACAGCATATCCTAATGTAACATCTGGGTTGTAAGAAAGGGGTGAGGATGCCACCCAACATTTCAGACTGTGAAGCATGTGAAGTAAAGATGTGGAGGGCCTGCTACTATCCCTAGATGGATTTCTCACTCATTTGATACAAATTTATGATGCATTTTTTTTCAAGTAAAATATACTAAAGGCATGAATAGATGTGTGAATGTGTGTATGTTTGTATATAATAGTATAGTGTGTGACACTGACTCCAGACCCCTGTGCCTTAACCAGCTCTGTCCTGCCCCCTGAGTGGTGGGACATGCGGGCTTTGTTGGTGGGGCTGCCCCAGTGGGCATAGCCAGAGGCCAGTGGGAGCAGGCGGCTGAAAAGGCTGGCAGCAGCAGTGGGGGTTTCCTGCCCTGGCACCCTGTGTGTGCAGGTGGGAGCTGGTGGGCACAGCTCTAGAAGTGATGGCAGAGGGGGGTTTCCTGCCAGTGGCAGGCAGCCTTCAGACGGCCCCTCCCCCAGAGCAAGTCAGGGTTAAGCACAGGAGCCCCTAGGGCTTAGGCTCCCCCTCCCCTGCCCCCAGAGGAGTTGTTTCTGGGCAGCACCAAGGCCGCCCTGCAGTGGGTGCCACAGGACAGCTTCGCTGAGGCCACCTCGTGGGCTAGGGATGATTGCTGTGGGGGCCTCAGCTGGGTTTGAATGGACCCCACCCGCCCTGGCAGGCTCCAGGAGGCCGCAGCTTGAGGACAGGGCACAGGCCACCCTGACAGCTGTGTCCACTGCAACCAGCAGAGAGAATGGCAGAGGGTGACAGTAGGTGGGCACTTCACCAGCAGCCCCCATTAGTGTCATGGACAAAAGCCACAGCCAATCTGGCAGTAGAGACTCTCTGTCCCCCCACACCACCCCAGGGCATGCAGCCCACTGGGGCTACAGCAGGAAGTTCCCCTTTGAGACCTGTCATGCTGTTGTCTGTGTGGTACCACCTCCTGCTGCTTTTGCCTCCTTCCAGTCCAGCCTGGCATTCAGACTATGGCTGTGCCTGTTGGGGTGTCACCTCAGAGGGGAGCACCCCCTGCAAGCAACTCCCGATGCCACTGTGAGTTGGATCCTGGCCCAGTGCTTGTGGCTGTGCCCCACCTTCCAGTCCCTCCCTGACAGGACTGTACCACCTTGCACGGCAGCCTTAATTTGGGACTATTGGACACTGTGGACACTATCTGGGGTGAACAGCTGCCACTGAGCCCTTAGAAACTCTTTATTTCCCTACTCTCCTGTTTGTTAATGAAACCTCATTGCTGTTCCCTGAGCCTGAGAGGTTGCAATTGAGCACATGGGTGAGAACCACAGACAGTGCCCTGTGCTCTACCTCAGCTCTGTCCTTCTGAGAGGGTGCCAGGGAGGAAGGGCCCATACCTAGTACAGGAACCTGCAAACACACAGGCTGCACGCACATGCTACATGACTCATGATCTGTTTTCTTTGAAATAAAACTCTTGTTTTAAACTGAGATCCTGCCCTGCTGATGATCCAAAGATTGCCAGACTGACACCCTCTGATGTACCAGGGGCAGGATACCCAGGAGGCTGATGGCAAGTTCTGGGGCTGAACAGGACGGACACCAGGAGTGTCAGCTGTGATGGGCTGTTCTCGTGGGCTGTTTGCTCGGAACATAAAGGTTTGTCAGTGCAGAGAGCACCTGGAGACACACAGGAGAGAGGTGTGTGGAGAAGGCCCCCTGCTTCTTGGCTTTGGACTTGAACCAAGAACTTAGAGATGTGGAAGGAAACACCTGGGAGAGACACCGTGATGGCCTGAGATGGATCCCCTGCCAGGGAGCTGCCCACATGGTGCAGCAGACCTCTCCCTACTTGCCTGCTGCTCCCCTCAGCAGTGTATTTCAGTAGATCTGCCTGTTATGTTTCCTACTCTGTCTCTGGTGAATCCTCTCACCAGCCTCCCCACCACCTCTGGCCTATACCCCAGCTCTTCTATGCATAAATAAATCGTTAAAAAAAGTTTGCATAAATCCAGTAAATTTCTTTTTCCCCTTCTATTTAATAGACATTTGGAAATACAGATATTTTACCAAGGCTTTGTCTGGAATGTTGTGTTTTCAGAAACCAGACTGATCTCAGGTGCTGCAAGACAACAGTAAACTGGCACCTATTTAAGGGGTGAAAGGATCTGTCATGAGGGTAAAGAAGGCAACCCCTTGGCAGGTCCAGAATCCCCAAATGTCATGGGAGCCTCAAAAGGAATTTTCCCAATGATACAGGTACCGCAGGCCAATTCTGGTGGTGAGAACTTGGCATGGTCCTGAGCCCTGACTCCTGGCTGTTAGGAGCTCTCAGTCTGAGGGTTCCTGTATGAAGGTCTGACAAAGCAAGATTAAAAACTCTACATAAAAATTTCTGTTCCTGATGAATTCATGCAAACTGACTGTGGCAGTGTAGTGTCTGGGTGTGGCCGGGGGCTGATAACCAGTACTGGAGGCTGAACGTAATGGATACCAGGAGCACCAGCTGTGATGGGCTGTTCTGATGCTTGTTTTCTGTGACAGTCTGTGTGTGACTGATTATAACGAGGCCAGCTGGAGATGAGATGGGGAAACAGGCCCTTCAGGGTGCGTTGCCGCCCATTTTCTCAGATCAATGCCCTGTAATCTGAGAAGTGAAAGTGTTACAGGGCAGCGCCAAAATAAAATGGGTTACCTGACTGTGGGTCCTCACCCGCGTGCTTAAAAGGGACTTATTAATACTCCACTGCAGGAACACACAAAGGTTAATAAAAGGTTTATTTACAAGGGAAGGGGAAATGAGGAAATGTACAACTCGGGAGAAAAGAGGGAGATAAAGTCTTAAATGTGTCCTACCCGTGTTCGCTGACCTGGAATCCCAATGGCACGCTGAGACCTGGCAGTGAGTCAAGAGCCATGAAGACAAGGGACCCCCCTTCCCCAAGGCCCACGTGTCTTGTTTGATACCAAACCTGGCTGCTTAATTCCACCCTCAGGTCCCAGCAACCCTCCCTTGGGTGATGGCGGGATTTGTAGTTCCCAGTGTCTTCATGGCTTGAACTGGAGCGGGGGTGGATTCCACAAAGCCTGTATGGAATTAGCTCAGGACATCCTTTCCCCCTAGCAATTCTCCCCTTTCACTTTTTGCCACCATTTCCATGGTGATGAGGATCAAATATATGGATGCTGGGATACAGTCTCAGATGAAAATTTTCCAGGGTTCCAGTGTGAAGGAAAACCAGTCTTTCCAGGTATTGTCCATTGTGGAAAGTAAAAGTCCTCCATTCCTGGAAAAAGAGTTCATCAGTGCAAGCCAAAACAAAAAACAAAAACAAAAAAAATCTGGAGGCATTAGCCAAAACAAGACAGCGAAGACATCAAAATCACAAGAAAAAAATCTTAAAATTGGTTCAACTTATGTAAAAACCATGTTCTCTCAACCTTGAGCCCAAATTCTTTCGACGGTATAGCAAAAGTTTGCAAACAAATCTACTTGAAAGCCATATTACCTATTTGTGCATAAAGTCATAGGGCAGAATAAGTAAACAAAAATTTTAGCTGGCTTTTGGAATACTCCATATAGGATCAGAGTGAACTCTTGACATTTGGCCCATTTCGGCTTCAGAAACAACGTTGGTCTCATCAGACTCTACCTGGAATTTCCTCTTCTTGAGGGTACCAGGACTTATTCATTTGCCAGGTAGTCCAGTCCTGCCAATGGAGGCAAGCTTCCTCACCTTCTTTGGAGGTCTCTGGAACACTACGAACAAAACAGTTCTCCTCTTCTTGGTTCAGCTATGCTTCAACTTCCTGGAGAAACTCCACTCAAAGCCACACAATGAAACACATGTCCATTTTTTTTTAGTTTAAGCAGACAAAATCCCTATGTAAGTTATGCAAAATCAGTCTCTGAGATAAGTAGTAAAAAAAAAAAATACTACCACTATTTTTATGCTGTGTTTATATGAAGGGGAAAGAAAATGTGAACATAAGTTAGCTCTGTTGAAAAAAGAAAAAAATTCAACATTGTTGCACGTCCTGGTCAGTCAAAACAAGAATATTTTTTGTGGATTCAGAACAAATGGCAAAAAAAAAAAAAAATACCAGTATTATGTCAAAACTTAGAAAAATCAGGTGAATCTCAAGATCTATTCAGTCCTTTATAGGAAATTTTTACTTTCAACAATTCCATCACTAGGAATCGGTTGAGGCCTTTTATCACTATTTTCTCCAGAAATAATTTCTGTCGATAAACAATTGAAGTATACAATATTACAAGACGACAATCAACATTGACAATTTACATACATAATCAGGACAAGGTGTTACCCATTTTCCCAAGTGACAATGCTTCCCTTCTAGTTTTCTCTACTACGTAAGCCAAATAGGACAAATTCATCTAATACCTTTCCCAGGAGGAAAGGGAGGAAATGAGGAGTATCTCAGGAGCTCTTCTAAGGTTCCACAAAATTTCCTTGCATCGGCCAAATGACAGGCTACCAAATTTGTACTTGAATTTAGATTTCTGGGAAGCTTTGCCATAAATATCAGAAAACAGCAGAAATAACAATATTCGATCTCTATGAAGGCACCAGCTTAGTTAAGTATTACAATGTTGACAATCAAGCCATAACCTTTAGCTTTTCCTCATAACTGGAGACTTTTTTTTCAATGTCTATAGGCACTATGCATACCAATTTGTCTACCACTAGAGGCCAAGACAAGGACACAAAGAAAGGACATACAGACATACAACATATAGACACAACGATCTCTTCAGTAACGATTTATCACAAGTGGGGTATCTTATACAACGCAGTTTCACTCATAGGCCATATATACTGCCAGCCTATGCGTTACTCTAGATGTTATTTCACATTTCCAAAACTTTGAAAGGAAGATAGGTTTGAGCATGTTAGTCATCTTAGGGTTTCTTCAGAAAAGTGAATCCGGACCTCCCCTGGTGGCACAGCAGTTGAGCGCTGGACTGTGTGGCTGCCCGCAGCCTCTGCAGCGCTGCTTCAATCCCCGGCCCCTGGCAAGGGTCCCACATGGCATGACAGACCTCTCCTGCCACACCCGCTGCTCTGCTCAGCAGTGTATTTCGTCAGTCTGCCTCTTCTGTTCCCTGCTCTGGCTGGTGAATTCTCTCATCCTCCCGCGTTTCTGACTATACCCAGTGCTTGTATAAATAAATAAATAAATCTTTAAAAAAAATCCAGAAAAGTGAATCTTTGGACATCCTGCAACAATAACTGGAAAAGAAGTCAGTAGCATTCAAGTTTTTTGTCTTTTTCTTAAATAAATATCTCAAGTCCTCAATGGGTTCACAAGACCAGTGGGACTTTGTCTCTGGGTCAGTTCCTTCTGTTGCTTGCTTAACTCTGGAATTATGTACCCAGGGTTTTATGCCTGCCAGTTTCAAAGAAGTATGTGTGCTCTTGGCATCCGCACTCTGCCAAGTCTTGAGTAAGACCTGCTCTCCAGGTCTGAAGGGATATAATGGTCAATCAGAAGTCATAGAGATCCTCGAGGTTTCAAAGTTGTGAATTACTGACAGAACATCTTGGATATGTTTTGCATATTGTATGATCTGGCAATCTTGTGCTATTTCTGGACTGCCTTTACGAACTGAGGCCTGCAAAAGTCTTCCAAACACAGTTACAAAGGGATTTAATTGTAGCCCACCTCTAGGTGCCACTCTTATCTGGAGGAGGGCAATGGATAGTACTTGGTCCCAAAGAAGGTGTGTTTCTTGGCACAGTTTTGCCAAGGTTTTCTTTAAGGTGTGGTTCATTTTTTCCAGAAGACTGTGGTCTCCATGCAGCATGCAATGTCCAGCTGATCTGTAACACATTGCTTACTGCATGAGTAAAGTCAGAGATGAATGTTGGCCCATTATCACTCTGGATGGAGTTGGGCAACCCAAAGCAAGGGATTATCTCCTTCATTAGCTCTTTTGCCACCTTGGAAGCTTTCTCCATCTTTGTGGGAAAAGTTTCCACCCATCCGGAGAACATGTCCACAAAATCCAGTACGTATTTGAAACTGCCTGTTTTTCTAAGTATTTGTGTAAAGTCCACCTGTCAGTCCTCAAAAGGGCACTTGCCCATTTATTGAACCTCAATGGCTTTAGGGTGGAGGTCAGTCATGGGGTTATTCCTGGCACATAGTTGACAGCCACAGGTGTGCTATTTTATGTAAATATGGGTCCTTCAAAATTGGGCACACTGTTTCTAATAAGGCTTCTCTCCCATAGTGAGATCCTTCATGAAGATGTTTTAGCACCGGATATACCAGGGCCTTTGGGAAGAGTATCATCCCATGGGAGTTTACTCTCCAAGTGGAGCTGGGGTCAAACTCAGTAAATCCCCATGCACGAGCTCTCTCCTCATCCCGCTCAGTGTAGTCAGGAGCATACTGAGTCAGGTCCACAAGAGGGATGAGTGCACTTGGAGGAAAGGGGAAATGAGGAAATGTACAACTCAGGGAGAAAATAGGGAGATAAAGTCTTAAATGCATCCTACCTGTTCTGCTGACCTGGAAACCCAATGGTACTGTGAGATCTGGCCGTGAGCCAAGAGCCGTGAAGCCAAGAAGGGGCCCCCAAGACCCATGTGTCTGGTTTTATATCAAACCTGGCTGCTTAACTCCACCCTCAGGTCCCAGCAACTCTCTTTTGGTGGTGATGGGATTTGTATTTTCCAGTGTCCTGAAGGCTTTGGTCTGGAGTGGGGATGGAGTCCACAAAGCCTGTATGGAATTAGCTCAGGACTTCCTTTCCCCCTAACAATTTGATGGGCACATGTTCTAATATTTGATAATTAAGCATATGGCTTTGACAGGGAATTAGCAATAAAACATAAAGCAACCCTATTCACCCCTTTTGCTGCTTTTAATTTCACCATAACTTACAATTTAATTGCCAGAAATTCTCTCTTAAGAAATTGTAGAATTGCTTCCGTGTTTAGCATTTGGGGATTTGGGCTTCTCTTTTTGGTAATTTATTTGACACTTATTGATGTAAGAGTGTTAAGTCATAAAGTGCATGCTTTGAATTGTCTCTGTCAGTAGAGACTTCTGAATTTAATGGATGCAGGCAAGTGAAGACCAGGAAGAGGGAATGTAAATCGCATATAGGAAAGTATCCACTGTGGTAGGAAAACAGAAACCAAATGGTATCTGGTGGGGTAGTGTTAAATAGGTTAAAATTAAGCCCCTACCCCTTGCCCAGCAGGAAGGGCTTGAACACAGAGAGAATTGATAAGGCTGCTCTGGGTACCAAATCGTAAGATGGATCCTTTTTGACCAGGAATGTGGAGGCAAGGCCAGGACACATTCTGGGTCAAAGATCAACCCCCCAGGATCAGACACCCCTGTACTAACCAGCCCAAAACTTACTCCCCAAAGCAAAACTGACAATACCAGTTATAAATGGGAGCCCCACATCTTTCTTCACTTGCAGATCTTTCCTGTCTCCCAGCTGCTTCTCTTAGCAGTGTATTTGAACAAATGTGCCTTTTCTGTTCTCCAGTCTGCCTCTGGTGAAATTTTTCACCCCTGCACATCTGGCCTGTCAAAGTATTGTTAAGAATTTGAAAACCAAGCCCCCACTCCTTACCCAGCAGGAAAGTATGGGAGGCTGGAATGATAAAGGGAGTGGATGGGACTGCCATGGAAACATGGACCTTAAGCTGGTGAAGCCCAGAACTGATGACCGTCTATGGTGATTCAGATCATCAGTCAGGACACACCCAAGACTAGTCACCCTAACCAGTCAATGGTGTTTAGAGTATAAATAGAGACTTGGGACCAAACTCTGAACAGTACACCCCTCCTGTTTCACCTTCTGCTTCTTTTAGCAGTGTATTTCAATAAATTCACCTGTCTGTTCTTATCTGTCTCTGGTGAATTCTTTCACCCCTGTAACAGGGCCTCCACCTTGATTCTTTCCCAAAACATTATATATCAATAAATCTTTGTTACATATAGTGGCGTGACTTCTTATAAAAGAAGATGGAATCTAACCTATTCAACTACACCAATCTTCTATTTACCCAAACCTCTACTCTTTGTTCTCTGAATTCAGCAAATAAAAATAAAACTTAAAAAAAAAACAAAAAACAAATAGCAATTACATCTACCAAGTTGCTCAAGATAGAATGTTTGGCAGCATCTTTAATTTCTGTCTTTCCCTCACTTTCTATATCCATCCAAATCAGCCCTATTAGCTAACATCCTAAGCAACGTACCACTCTGACCCACTCCTCTCTCTTTGTCTACTGCAAGTTTCTCAGTTGTTTTCCCAGTTGCATTCTTGTTCTCCTACAATCTAGTTTCCCCAATGCAAAGAGATTTTTCTCAAACACAAACTATTCAATTCACTCCACTCTCCAACATCTCTCTCCATTTTCACAATTAGCATGAAGTTCTGAGTGACTAGATTCTGTGAATATCTGTGACCTTATTTCACAATTATTTTTTCTTTGTCCACATGAAACAGTGACCTCCTTTTTCTTACTGCAGGGTTATTCAGTCATTTCTGCCTCTCTGTGCTCCCCTCTGCAATTGTGATTTCTCCCAAACTTTGCTGTATGCATCCTGGCCTGTAAATAGAGTTCATATTGTCATTTATTGAAGTCTTATAATTTCCATTAAAGAATAATGTTTTCATAGCTTTACAGATATATACATTTTATTAAAAATATCCTGAAGGGTTTCATATTTTGATGTTATCCTAAATGGTATTGAAAATTCAATTGGTTTGTTTCGATCCTTTGTACAGATCCTATCACCATTTGTTATTTCTATGTTGGATTATTTTAAAACTTACTTATATTGTTTTTATTCCCTGTCACTGAAAAGTCAGTTTTATCACAACATTCTTTCTATATCTTGATCACTAGAACACTATCAATTCTACAAAAGTACATTGTAGTTTCTCAATTATTAGTCATTGTTTCTTTTGAGTGAATATCATATATAGGCAACATTGGAAAAAATGATTAAGCTCTCTTCTCACAATCTCCTTCCTCAGATACTTATTAATATATTTGTAAGTGCACATACTGATATATGTAATATATATAGAATTAAAACAATGATACTTATACTTCCTGATATTTATCACTATTAAATCAATTTTGGCAAAAGTGTTAAAAGCAACCTAAATAACGAAATATTCTGAATTACCTAACATTTTTATTTAGTTTTTAAGCACATTGGTATTATTATGACCTATTGTATTTGTAGTTTGTTCCTTCTCAAAGTAACTATTGTGTATATAGTATTATTATTTAATGTTATTTTTCTACTAAACTAGACTCCATGACAAAATTATAGCCCCCAAAAGAAAGAAATGCTGAGAAAGAAATCTGAAATTACCTCTTGAAAATTTTAGAATTTAAACCTTACTAGTTCATTCCAATACTAGTAACTGTGCCTCCTATTTTTCATAATTTTTTAAAGATTTATTTTATTTATGCAAGCACCGGGGTGCAGGCCAGATGCACAGGAGGGTGAGAGGATTCCCCAGAGAAAGAGCCGGGAACAGAACAGGCAGACTGACTGAAATCCACTGCTGAGGGGAGCAGCGGTCTGCAGGAGGGGTCTGCGCACCACGTGGGCCCCTCGAAGGCGTGGCAGAGGCTGTGGACAGCTCCCCAGCGCACACCCAACCGCCTGCGCCCCCTGTTTGCTGTTCTCTCCACAGTGTGAGCGCGACAGTAAAGCATCCGCACAAGGCAGGGCCAGGATGGGGACGCCTTGAAAAACCAAAACCCAGGACGGGATTTCTCAGGACAGATGAAAGGGCCTCTCGGGCATTCCAAGGTTGGTCGTTAAGCGGCAGCTTTTTCGTTAAGGCTGAGAAACCGCTGGGGGTTCCCTCTGCCAATGGCTGTGGCCTCTGGCTCTGACACCACAAAGAGCCATTGTGACAGCACCAGCACCGCCTCCATCAGGCCCGCCCGGACTGCGCCTGTGTCCTCAGGAGCTGGGAAGCCTTGGACAGTGACCTGTGCACTCCGGACGCCGACAGAGAGAGTGAGCGTGTTTTGGAGTATTTGATTTTCTTTGGGTTTATTTATTGCTTTACTTATTTAGTTGTTTGTTTAGGCTATTTTAGTTATTTTATTTTTCTTTCTTTGTTTTTTTTTTTTTCCTTATCTTCCTTGATTTTTTTGTATTTGCTTATGTTTTTTTCTTCTTTTTCTGTTTCCTTTTATTTCTTTGTTTTTTTTATTCTCCTTTATTTTTTTATTATTGGCTTTTATTTTATCTTTATTCTTTTATTTATTTATTTTTTTATAGAGGCATATTTTATTTATTTATTTATTTATTTGTCTGTTTGTTTGTTTTGTTTATACAAGCACTGGGTACAGTCAGAAGCGCGGGAGGGTGAGAGAATTCACCAGAGCCAGAGTGGGGAGCAGAGCAGGCAGAAGGACCGAAGTAAATTGCTGAGGGGAACAGCGGGCGGCAGGAGAGGTCTGCGCGCCATGTGGGACCCTCCTCCTCCGGTGGCCGGGGAACAGCCGGGGATCGAACTGGTGCCGCAGAGGCTGTGGGCAGCTTCACAACCCAGGGCTCAACCGATGCGCCACCGGGAGGCCCTTTTCTTTATTTTTTTACTTCAGTTTTTAGTTTTTGATTTTTATTTTTCTAGAGATCTACCCCATCTTCCCTACTTTTCTTGTTTCATTGTTTGTTCTTTCTTCCCTTTTGTCGTTTCTCTGGGTTTTTATTTTGATTTGTTTGTTTGTTTTTTCAGGTTTTAGTTTCTAATTGTTGTTTGCTCTGTTGTTTGTTCTATTGAGCTTTCTTGTTCTGTTTTATTCTTAAATTTAGTAGTTAGTTTTTAATTGGTTTGTTGTTATCATATTTTGCATTTAAATCTCATTTTTCATTTTTTCTTTGTGTAGTTTCATTTATTTGTAGTGTAGTTAGTATTGCTAGTAAGGTGAGTGAAGTTAGTATTGTTGGTAGAGTTAAGTTAGCATTGTTAGTATTTAGTGAGGTTAGTGGATACTTTTTGATTACTATTAATACTAGATTAATAGAACATTTGTTAATATCTTAGGAGAGTCAGCTGTCAGCGGAGGTAGCACAAGGGCTGGGAGCACAGTCAGGGCTGGTGAGTGTAGTCAGCGTAGTCCAAGTGCATAGGCGCTATGCATAGGGCACCTCCCTGCTAACCTCCGCAACTTTCAGAGGGAAGCAAGCCACTCCTGGGGGTCGGGAGGGGACCCCAACCCCAGAGACCCTGAGCTGGTCCTCAGCCTGCCCCTGCCTATTGCCCCCAGGCACACCCAGGAGCCCTAGGTACGTGCACCTGTCAGGTGTGTTCACTCTGTAGTGGGTGCCTGGTGTGCACTCTGTGTCCCAGAGCACGGCTCCCGCCTGGAGCCATGCACCACCCGCCCACCCCTTTGGCCACCCCCACTCTGCTGTCAGGTGCCTGTCCCTCACCCCAGCAGTGAGGCAACACCTGTCTGACCTCAAGAGCAGCTCCCTTGCTCTTTTAAATGATTCAATGATTCAAGAATGTCTCCTGTGCATATTTTATTCAGAGGCCTCTCTGGCCGGTGTGCTGCCAGGGCCAGCAGGGCTTCAGGGGACAGCACTGCAGGCCGTGTCCTGAGGGACAGCCCGTGTTCCCGCGGACTGTGGGGCCAGCCCCACCTGGGTATTGGACACCAGCCAGCGCGGCCCAGACACCAAACCCTGCCTGCCCGCAGGCACTGCCCTGTGCCCCGCCTTCTCCCTGTGGGGACCACAGCCTGGCCGTCGGGGCACAGCCCCTGCTCACCTCAGTGAGCACCGAGAATGGGAACCCCAGGTCCTCCAAAACCCAGCAGGCGAGCATGGGGGTGCAGAGAGAAGCCATCCCCACTGCAGGACGTAAAGGGAGAGCGACTGGCCAGCTGGTGCGGAGGTGGTGACCTAAAAAGACGGTTTTCCAAGAGGCACATCAGCACAAGGCAAAGCAATGAAAAAGTGTACAAGTTTAGGGCCTCCCCGGTGGCGCAGTGGTTGAGCGCTGGGTAGTGAAGCTGCCTGCGGCCTCTGCAGCACCGGTTCGATCCCCAGCTTCTCTGGCCACCGGAGGAGGGTCCCACATGGCGTGCAGACCTCTCCTGCCGCCCACTGCTCCCCTCAGCAGTTTACTTCGGTCCTTCTGCCTGCTCTGCTCCCCGCTCTGGCTCTGGTGAATTCTCTCACCCTCCCATGCTTCTAACTGTACCCAGTGCTTGTATAAATAAATAAAGATAAATCTTTAAAAAAAAAGTACAAGTTATCTTCAGTTATTTTGCTTAGAAATAAGCACATTTTCAAAGTTTGTAAGAAGTAATGTGATCAGAGCTGGACCCTTAAAAAGCAAAATCAAAAAATCCTTTTTTGGAAATTGAAGGTGAAATCCTAACCATTACCGGTGCGGGGTGCACGGCCCTGCTCTGACTTTCTTTCTGGGTGAGGCCAGGGCCTGTGGCCGCTGCCAGAGGCTTTTGGGTGGGGAGGTACCAATGGGCGGTCACTGGGCAGCCCCGGGCTCGCAGGCACTCTCTGGGGGCTGGGGACTTGACTTGTTGGGCTGCTGTGCGGGGCTCCCGGCTTCCCTGCTGTGGGAACCAAATGTCCTGGTAGTTTCACGCTTTTCCTGGGGAGAACCTGATGAATGGAAAGCAGCTCCCCTAGGTGGACGTGGGGCCGGCACAGGGTGCACCCCACCCGTGAGCAGGCTGCTAGGCCCACAGCTCAGCTGACAGGCTCCGATCTGCCCTACCCATGTGCAGCGGCATTTATGTGTGTGATTCCTTGGTGGCCCTGTGAGCGGGACCCAGCTATCGCCCTGCAGTTACCCCGAAAGCCTGCATGATGGTGAAGGACCTGGAGGCAAGACTGCCCTTCTGACCCTGGTCCTTGGGCTGGCCTGGGTGGTATGGCGGGGTCTGGCATCTGACCTGCATTGAATAAACACAAACCTGTCACCCCCGCACACACTGTGCCCCAGAGGAAGGAAGGAAGGAAGGTGGTACCCTGGGACTTGCCTGCCAGGGCTAATTGTTCTCCTCCCACTGGGTGCTTAGCCTGGGGAGGAGGGAGGCCCCAGCCTGGGGAGGAGGGAAGTTCTCCCCTTAATAACTTGGTGGGGGGCTGGTGAAGATGTTACCCCCGTGGCAGCCTTGGAAGTCGTGCCCATGCTTCACTCGCTTGATTCCAGAGGGGGTTTGAATGATAAAAGAAGTCTCTCTCGTTGGGCCTCAAAGGGCCCAAACTGCAGAATCCCCCAGGGAGAGGGAGCAGAGAGGCCTCTGGCTCCCCTGAGGCCCAACCCCAGGGCCCTCAGCGCTCTGGGGAAGCCACATCTGAGGTAACAAGCAGGCCTGGGGTGCTGGACCCTCCCCGGCGCCGAGCCCACGCCCAGGGCCTGTGGGAGTGGTTCTGAGAGCAGGTCTAGACAGACCATCGGGGCACCCCCTCACCCTGTTCAGAGGTGGGGTTTGCACTGCTGGAGCTGGATCCAGACTTTGTCCACACTGTGCTCTGATGAATAACTGTCATCTATGATACTTCTGAAGAAACGCAGGAGTTTTATAATCATTCCCTTTTTCATACCGAACCCAGTGATGCTCCATGCAGGGCTTCAAGTATGAGTCTTAGAATTTCCTTCCACGGACCCGGAAGACCTCCTTCTGAAGTCCCGTCTGGAGCGGTGCCTCTACCCTTACAGGTAGAGATTCCACCCCTCTTGTAACTGCCGAGTCCCTGGAGTACCCCCACGAGAAAGCCCCTGGCCCGGCTTCCTCCGCTGACTGTCCCGTCCCCAGCGAGCACAGCACACCTCGGCCCCCAGACCCTGGCCTGGGCCCGCGGGGTGACTGCCCCCCCCAAGCTCGCCAGGGCTCCCCATGGACTCCTGCTTCCCCTTCCCTGCCTCACAGACCTGCCCCTGCCTTGGCGGCCCTCCCACCCCTGGGCCTGGTGCACCCCACATGCCCCAATCCCTGGACTCCGGCCACGTTGCTCTGGGGCCCGCCATGGGATGAGCAAAGCCCCAACTCAGCCGCCCCAGGAAATGGCCTGCCGGGACCACGCACCGCTGCGCCAAGGGGGCAGGTCATTTTGCCTAGACTGAGGTGACTTCAACACATCTGGTCAGCGTGAGAGTGACCAGCGATGGCATTTTCCGGTGCCCCTGCCTGGCCCCTGTGCGGGATGGAGGGGCTGCCCATGTGGGCGTGAGGAAGTGTCCCATCAACTGCGTGGGGAAGAGGAAGGAGGGATTCTGGAAGGTACTTCCAGGTGAGGATTTGAACATCTCAAAGTATCTGTGAGCTTGTCTAGCTGGGGACGGATACACAGATGCTGACTCGTCACCGACGGCGCACCTGCACCCAGGGGCGCCTGCCTGAGTGAGAGCAGGCCGCTGTGCCGGGGACGAGGGCGCATGCCAGGGTGAGGACACTTGCCGGAGTTGTGCTGCGGGGATGGCAAGGGCGCCTGGGGCTGGCGCTGGTCAGGCAGTGGAGGCTGGGGCCTGGGGAGTGGGGAGGACAGCTTGGGGTGCAGAGAGGTCTTGAAGCCAGTCCTGGGCCTGTGTGTGCTCCCAGGGCCGGGCCTGAAAGCCTGGGGAAGCCTGCTCTGGCCGGCTGGCTCAGGACGCAGCTGGGGCGCGCATCTGCCATGGCCCTGCTGCCTCTTGGTGGTGACGTTTTCCCACCTCTCCTCCGTCACACATCTGCTGGGGCGAGGGGCCCCTCGGATGTCAGCACACCTGAGCCCGGCGCCCCCCAGGCTCCTCAGGCCAAGCCTCAGGCTGGTCGCCTGCTGGCACGTGAGTGCTGGGGTGACCTTGTGGGGCTTGCGTGCCAGTGCCCTTTGCCGGCCACCATCACGTGGCAGCGCTGATGGGGTGGGTGGCCTGGGTGTCCCCAGGTCCCGCTGTACCCTGTGCTCTCACCTGCTGGAACCCGCCCACCTGCCTGCTCGTCTGCTCCCTGGGCGCCTGCACTGCTCTCCTCCCCTGTCCGCGGTGTGCCAGGCAAAGAGTGGGGGCCCAGTGTGAAGACCGCCCGGAAGAAGCCTGCCCACAGGCCAGGGTGCAGCTTGTTTTCTTCCCCACCTCTAGCAGTGAGAACGACCATGATGGAGAGGGGCTAAGGCCAGCCAAGGCCACAGCGGCAGGGCACATGCTGCCCACAAGGAACAGGAGAGCTGGGGGGTGAGCCATCAGGGGGCCAACTCGGGTGGAGCGTAATGGGCCCCACCCTGCCCAGGACCCTGCCCGGGACCCCGTCCGGGAGCCTGGACAACTTCCCTGCAGCCTTGCCCCCATGAACTCAGGATTCCTGGCGCAGCAGGCACCCCAAGACCTGGTGGTGCCAGCTAGAGCTTGCAGCGGCTCCTCACCCAGTGCCCCAAAATGCACCTGTGTGTGTGAAGCCGCCCGTGCCTCTGAGCGTGTTCACAGCAGGCACATGTGCACTCGCTGCGCCCTGGCTGTCTTCTGTCTCCGATTTTTCTGAAAAATATACACACGGATCACATTATTTTGGAAAATAAGTTATTAATGAAGTCAAGCACAAGTGCGTCACGGGGCAGTGCCACTCCATGCAGCGGCCTCTGGTCCTGCTGGTAAGAGCGGGGCGGGGGCACGTGGAGGGCTCTGCTCAGGCCTTTCCTGGCTCAGATGCTGCATTTTCTTTGTGGAGTTGGGAGATGCCCTGGGCGCAGGAGCTCTGGTTGCTGGAAGTTGGCCTGGGTGGGGGTCTCACCATGTGGGTGCATGGATGTGCTCTCGTGGGTGCACCTGAAACCACAGTGTGAAGCGGAAGGCCTCTGGCACCCATCTGTCCTCAGGATGGGCCCCTGGGTACCTGCTCCCTAGACTTTCAAGAAACACCCATTTGTTTGTGTCAGTCCAGTTCAGCATCTCCGGGGCCATCCTAAGCTACATTTTAAAATTTTTTTCCAAAGAACTGCTTGGGTCCCAGGTGTGCCGCTGTGCCTGAGCCCCCTGGGCAGCGGGGACTCTCAAAAGTTTGCTTTTGTTGCTTATTAACTCGGTTGGCAAATCATGGAAGAATACCTGGGAGGAGGATTCCCCGAAGGCCAGGCCCCAGAAGACCTGGGTTATTGAAAGGTGGAGCGTGTTCCAGCCGTGTCACCCGCAGAAGATGGCCAGTCGCAGCTCGCAGGAGGAAGCCAGGGCCGGCATGCGGGGCGGAGGGCAGCAGGGCCGAGCCAGCAACAGGGAGGACTGTGGGCGTCGTGTGCCGGGGAGGCGGACAGGTAGGCCCAAGGCTCAGAAGGCCACCAGGAGAGGTGTGTTTGGAGCCAGAGGCCATGCCTGTGGGCGAGGGGCTGCGAGCCTGAGGCTGCAGGTCCTGTGGACACTCCATCCAGGTGGGATCGCCCGCCCTGTGGTGCCTGGGGAGCAGCAGGAAGGCCCTAGCCCAGAGGTGCCTGGTGGCCCTGGATGGCAGGAGGGCTGTGGTTCTGGGGCATGTTTATTTCCATAAAGGCTCCAGGGAAGCTGTGAAATCAGATGTGGGGCTGGCACCTGGGAGGTTCTGCCTCGGGGCGGGTCTTATTGACTGAGCTCATTGTAAATCAGGTGATCCGGTCCCCGGAATAGCCAGGACTTGATGTCAGCCCCGAGCAGGTCTGCACCCCCCCGTCACCCCAACAACTGCTCGCACCCTCACCCCTGCCACCCCCACCCCCGCCAAACCCCCACCCTGTCACCCTGGCACCCCGTCCTGTTGCAAATGGTTATGCCCAGCAGGTCCTTTTTCCCTTGTGTCCTTGACTGTGTTTGTAGGAACTTTAGGTGACTCGGAAATGGGGCCAAATGCCCTGTGACCACAACCACGTTGCCCATGCTGACCCCGTCAACAAGGCCCTGGTGGTCTCGGCATTTAATTCTGCCTTTTTTCCGGTCACTGCTCATGTCGCGGAAGTGGGAGCAATGGCAGGAAAGGTCCATGTTCCAAAGTGAATCGTATCACTCGCTGCCCTGTGGGGTCACGCTTCCCCTCAGCCTGGGCTCCTGGACTGGCCTGGGGTCAGCCTGTCTGGGGGAAGGGCCCAGGAACAGCAGTGAGCAGAGAAGGCCAGAGACTGTGGTCTGTGCTGTGCGCAGGAGCTGAGATGGGGTCAGAACAGAGACCCAGAGGTCTGGTGCCTCTGAGGAGGAGGGGGAACAGCTGGGAGGGATCAGGGCAGGCAGGCCCTAGGCACAGAGAGCAGACACCATGCAGCAGGGCCAGCTCCTGGGCACAGCCAGCAGGTGGAGCCAGGGGCCTTTTTCACTGCAGAGCTCCAGGGACCATGGCTCCAGAGCCCTGAGCTGGCTGCTCCCTGCAGCCTCATGCCCAAGACCCTCGCCAAGGTGTCTGCTTTGCACCCTGGTTTCCAGCCTAGCAGAGGCCTCTGATATGGCAGCTGCTCTGTCCACTTTCCCAGGAGGAAGGATGGACATGCCTGGGGTGCAGGGAGACTGGAACATTCGGGTGGGATGGGCGGCGCTCCTTGGTGGGATGCGGCATTTCCAGGGGGGTGTCGGTTAATTTGGTCAAGAGACCAAATATTGGGTCCAAGGGAAGATACAGCCGGCTCAGGTGCATCCTCTATGGGAGAGGGGGGTGGACGGGGTGATGCACCACCCATGGGCTCCTAGGGAGGCAGGGGCCAGTGAAGGAGGGCCTCTGGGTACTTTAGCTTCATCACTTTCCTACACAAAAAGTCTTGGAAGGTTTTGGAGAAGCGCCTGAAATAGTCACTAGGGGAGAGGGAGGGGGATGGAAGGGCCTGCGGCTGGAGCCCTGGGCCTGGGCTTTACAGAGGTGACATCAAGCTCAGTCCTTGATGAGAGAAGCCCCTGATGGCGGGCAGATGCTGGCTTCATCCAGAATTAGGCTAGACCTCGAAAAAAAGGAGGGGTGACTTGCTGACTGGACACCAAGTCTGATGACTAAGCTGGTGTCCACCTGGGTGAGAAGGTGCCAGTGGAGATGCAGGCTGGCTCAGCCCTGGCCACACACACACACACAGACACACTCAGATGCTCAGGTGCCCAGAGGAGGTGTCTGTAAACACTGAGGGCAGAACACAGTCTCCCGGGGCTGGGAGACAGGCCAGGTGTGCCCTGTTTCCAGATGAGGGTCACCTGTGGGAGGAAAGGGCCGGGGCTCAGGCCCTTTCCAGGAAAACATAACAATTAATTTTTTAAAGGTTTATTTATTTATTTATACAAGAACTGGTGTACAAGCCAAAGGTTGGGGGGGTGGGTGAGAGGATTTACCAGAGACCAGAGACAGAGTGGGAAGCAGAACAGGCAGATCTGCTGAAACACACTGCTAAGGGGAGCAGCAGGGAGACAGGAGAGGACTGCCTCGCCCTGTGGGCCGCTCCCTGGCCAGGGATTGAACTCATGCCTTAGTGGCTGGCAACAGCTTCACAGTGCTGAGACTTAACCCTTGCACCACCAGGGAGGCCCAGCTATTAATTGTATTTCCTGAGTTCAGCTCAGTGAGCCCCTTCTTACCTCTGGTGTTGAACCCGGAACTTCTAGATCTCAGAGAGCCTGGTGAGTGGCGCTTGCTGAGGCTCTCCCCCAACTCTTGTACCCCCTTCGCCTAGTGGGTTGAAACCACAGTGGTCTAAAAGCCAGGTGGAGCTGTGCACATTCTTCCAGAAAGCTGTTGCGGAGACGGCAGTGCTCGAAGACAGTCTCTCACGTTCCACGCAGTACTGAGGAATTTCATGCCTTGCCGGCAGTGCTTTCCAAGGTCTCTTCCCTTCCGCAGGCGATGGAGCCCCCAAATGTGTCTGCTGTCACTGAGTTTCAGCTGCTGGGGTTCCAGAACCTTCTCGATTGGCAGTCCCTGCTCTTTGCCATCTTTCTGTTCATCTACGTGCTCACGGTGGCAGGGAACGTCGTCATCATCGCCATGGCAAGCCATGACCGGTGGCTTCACACACCCATGTACATGTTCCTCAAGCACCTGTCCTTCCTGGAGGTCTGGTACACCTCCAGGTGCCGTTGCTGCTCGCCCGCCTGCTGGCCTGGGGCCGTGCCATCTTCTTCCCCACCTGCATGGCCCACCTCTACTTCTTTGTGTTCTTCATGGCCACCCAGTGCTTCCTCCTGGCCACGATGGCCTATGACCCTGAGACCTGCATCAAGCTGGTGGCTTTCTCCTGGGTGGCCGGGGTGGGCACCGGGGCCCTGCCCTGCCTGATGATCTCCAGGCTGGACTTCTGTGGCCCCCAACCGGATCGACCACTTCTTTTGCGACCTGCCCCCCGATGCGGCTCTCCTGCTCCAGCGTCTATGTCACCGGGATGGTCATCTTCGCCCTGTCTGTCGCGGTGCTGTGCGTGTGCTTCCTCCTCACCCTCATGCCCTACGTCTTCATCGTGGCAGCCATTCTCAGGATGCCCTCCACCTGGGCCACGCCAAGACCTTCTCCACGTGCAGCTCCCACCTGGCCGTGATCACCATCTACTACGGGACCATGATCTCCATGCATGTGTGCCCCAATGCCCACCTATCCCCCGAGATCAACAAGATCATGTCCGTCTTCTACACCGTGGTCACCCCGCTGCTGAACCCCGTCATCTACAGTCTGAGGAACAAAGACTTCAAAGAGGCCGTCAGGAAAGCAATGACGAGGAGGGGCCATGTCTGCGGCCTCAGAGCGAGGGGCAGCTTCCTGCTCAGGTGAGGCCATTCGGTGGGCCCGTGCTGCCCGCTGCTGCCCGCCCTCCCGCCGCTGGCCGCCCGCTGCGCCTCTACCCGCCCCGCTGGCCTTCCCGCCCTCAAGGGGTCCCGCCGTGTGGCCGCGGGCTCTGCGTGGCCCGTCCCTGCACATGGCCGCCCAGCCCGTGCAGCCGGGGATAGAGGCCTCCCTCAGCCCGCGGGGCATCCGCAGCATCACCCCTGCCTACACTGGGCATTGGCTGCAGCGGGAGGAGGCGTGTCCCGGCCGGCCCCGTGGCAGCGGGTCGGGCTTCTGAACGCCAGACTGGGCAGCAGAGCCGGAGATCCCGGCGTTTGTTGAGTGAAATTTTAGGAAAAGAATCTCGGCGGGAAGGCGAGGGCAGGAGGGGGAGGGCAGAGGCGACCTGACCGCCTGACCAGCCAGCCCAGCCGGGAGGCACAGGCGCAGAAAGGGCGCTTAGGCCATGCTGGGCCGGCGTGGGGCGGCGCCGGGCCAGGCCCTATGGGGCAGCGGGAGGGGTAACCTGCCTTGCTGGCCTGGGATGCCCAATGGGGTTGGCGGCCTGCCTGGCCGGTGCTGTGGCCTGTCCCCACCCCTGCCCTGGCGCTGCTTTGTGAGCAGGCGTGGCTCCCTGAGGCCTGCAGCGGGCTGAGGCGGGGCTTCCCCAGGTCAGGTGGTTCTGGGGCTCTGAAATCCCCAGGGTCCCTGGAAAAGGACACCCCCTGAGCTAAGCTGGGGCCCGGACGTGTGTCCTGGGCTTGACTGAGTGCGGGGCGGGGGCGGGCGGCTGTGTGGACCCGCTGTGTGGGGGGATGGGGTGGTGTGGTGGGGATTGGGAGTTAGGGTGCGGGGGTGGGGTGGCGGCCCGGTGGGGTGGCGGGGGTTGGTGTGGGGTGGCGGTGGGGAGACTCCCCAGGACAACGGGGGACAGAGCGGGCAGACAAAGGGCTGAGGCTCCTCTGGGGGGCGGCGGGGCCAGAGCTTTGGCTTCCCCTTGGGTCGGCGCCCCCCTGAGCCTAGGCCCTCGGCGCTCCCCGCCGTGGAGCCGGACTTGGAGACTGAGCCATGTCACTTATCACCCGCCTGGGCGCTGCTTCTGCTGGTTTTCCCTGCAGCCCCCACCCCTTGCCTGGAGAGGACCCTGCAGCGACCACCCCGCCTATGTCAAGTCCTCAGGGCCCGCGTGCGGGGGTGGGTGGTGCGAGGGGAGCCCCAGAGCCCCTCAGAGCGGGGCCTGAGCCTGGGAACTGAAACAGTGGGCGGAGGACTCATGTCTCAGGGGCGTCCCATTCACCCCTCAAGTCGGGCCCTCACCTGACACACCCCCTTCTGCTCACTGGTTCCCCTCACCACCCCTCCCCAGCTCCTGGTGGGACCATCCCCACAGGGGACAAACAGAGGCTGCTGGGGAACAGAGGGGTGTCTGCGGTGTCTGCAGTGCGCGCCAGTGCCTCCTCCGTGGCTCCTCACCCCGGCACCCTGGCGGGGTGAGCAAGAGCATGCACCCCCGCCTGCCCCATCACCCCCCTCCCAGTGCGCCCTGCTCTGGGGCTCCCCTGCGGGGCGCGGCCATGGTTTCGGAGTTGAGGGTGGCCCCACGATGGGTCTCAGGCCCCCAGGGCTCCCCTACATCATAGGTGCCCCCAGGCGCCCGGAGGAGCCCAGGAAGACCCGGGGTGCGCCACAGGCACTGAGGAGGTGCCTGAGGAGCCCCAGGTCTCACAGGGGCAGTTTGGAAATGGGGGGCTCCGCGCCACGCTGTCCCCAGCATGCCTCCCCTGTGCTCCCTCTGCGCAGCCCGGGAGGCTGTGCCCCAGGATGGGGGGGACCCCGGGGACCCCAAGGGTGCCCATAGACACCAGGAGGGCTCCGGGCATGCCTGGAAGGCCACCTGCACCATCCCCGGCTAGAGCTGCTGCCCCGGGTTTCCTGGGGGCTCTGGCAGGGTGCAGGGTGCCCAGCCCAGACCCAGGTCCCGTGGGCGGCAGTGCCCCCCAGCCCCCGGTCCCCACCCGCAAGGGCTGGCGAGGCAGCCTTACCCCGCGCGGGGAGCCAGGCAGGGGAGCAAGCCCTGGGCGCCCAGCAGCGGCCCCTGGGGGATAGTCCCGGGGACCCCGCTGCTGCCCGGGCTCGGCTCCCGCTTCGCAGTCAGCGCAGAGCTCCCCGGCCGTGGTCTCTCTGTCCCCCAAAGACCATAGTCTTTGCGGTAATCCCTCGCGTCCACCATGCCTGGTAATCCCTCGCATCCACCACGCCCCTCACTGGCAAACGGGGGTCGCTGCCCCCCAAACCAGCGCGGGCCCTAACCCGAGGAGGCAGTGTCTAAGCGGACCCGACTCCCGAGGGGGACCAGGCCTGGAGGGCTGGGAGGCCTGAGGCTCCTCCCCTGCCTCCAGTGTGGTCCCGGGCCCCCCACCACTTGGCCCCCAGAAGGCAGGGGGGGTCGGCACCCTGTTGCGCATCCTCCCTTCTAGGGCTCCTGCCCACAACCTCCTCGGCTCCCCGAGAGGGCCGGGTGGGGGCCCGGGGAGCCCTGGAGGGGCCGAGAGCGCTGTAGGCCCAGCACCCAGGGATGGCTGGTCCGCGCCGGCCGGGGTGTCGCATCTGCCGGACGCATTACTGGGCACTCTGGGGCCTGGGCCCGGGGTTGGGGCGGCACAGAGGGCGTGGGGTGCGGCAGGGTCATCCCAGGACGCTGGCGGGCGGAGCTGGTGGCTGGTGGCAGGCACTGCCAGGCGCTGAGCCATGGGGTGGGGAAGGCCTGGCGTTCCAGGGGATTCCAGCCTCAGTCTCCGCAGTGACCAGAGCCCCAGCACGAGAGGAAACCTGAGGTGCTTTCTGCTTCCTGTGTTCCAGCTTCTCGTGGTCAATAATAATCTTCCTTCCCTTTTGGCCTTTGATACTTTCTGGTGAATTTAAGTTTGTAATGCATTTCTTGACCTTCTGGATCAACAGCTGGAATGCACGACTTCTGGCACATCGAGAATTTATAAAACTGTTACTATTGAATCCCCACAACTGTGCCAGCAGCAGGTTACCATGGTGAAAAGAAACAGTGATACAAATCATTTAGTAACACCCAGTAAAAAAAAAAAAAATCAGAAATCAACGGTTTTAATTGTGATTAAATATTTGAATTCATACAGCTTAGAGCACTTAATGTTTTATTAACTTATATATTCTAATTATGTTGTACAAGGTTGGCAAAAATGTTGGCAGTGAAGCACATGTGTTCAGAAAGGTCTGATCCAGTTTCTTGTTCAAGGCACACACTGGGTTCTCATCATATTCCATAATGTTTATTGGCTAGTGTAACAGCATCATGAATTAATATTAACAGAGTCACTTATCGGCACTAAAAGTAAAAAGGCCAATCACTTATCAGAGCAGTAGGCCGTTGTCAGCCCAGAAGTTCACGGGTCAGGATTCTGCCATCTCTTCTACCGCCCCTGGCTGGTCTCCGGATTTGCCTGGTTCCACCTGGAGCTCCTCCGGGCTGGACACAAGGTCAGCCTGAGTCAGCCCCTCCCAGGTGAGTGTTTGAGAGTGACCAAATGTCGGATATCCGATTGGAACTGCATTTCGTCATGAAATATTTGGTGTGAAATTTTCAAATATGGAACGTCACAGGCAGGAAAGCAAAGGACGATGCAGTCAGTGGATTGGAGCTGAGGCCAGACAGAAGCCTCATCCACAGGGCGCTTCACTTCCCAAATGAGATCGTCTTCAAATCCTTTGCATGTCTATGAACACACCAAATGATAGTGTTACCTTTTTGCACATAAATCCAACGACTTTTTTCAATTCAACCTGTTCATAAAAATGCAGACACTCTGTGAGAGATTCCTCTTGATGACCTGCCCTACCAGGGTTTTGTCCTGCCATCCCACCAAATCTAGGGGATGAAATAAATGGGGACAACATTCCTGTGAAGTGTGGGGTGAGGTCATGGATGGCATCCCTAACACATTTCTGGAAATATTAGATGCAAGGCAGGCTACTAGCTATCACTTTGTTTTGAATAGATTGTTTCTCCAAAATTCCCACCCAATATGTTTTGTAATTTTTTAGTAAGTATACTGCACAGGAACTTTACTTTCTTATTTCTGCTGTCCACCAAGTGCTGATTGTGTTTATGGTAAATGCGGCAGCACCCACACCAGAGCTTCCAGAAAGGTCTCTGCCACATCAGGTGTGTGGGTCCTTCTCTACAGTGAATTGCGACTGCTCAGATTCTAAATTGGACCCTACAGCCTTGTTTATGCTGTGAAGGCCTCACTCACTAAGTACAGGGGCCTCTGTCCTACCGTGACCCCTGATCCCACACATGACCGTGAGGGTCAGTGACATTAGTGGGGAAGCCACCTTAGAGACTGGAGATGATGCCCCAGGGACAACTGAGATGACAACAGATGAAACTTCTGCTGACAACTGCTGACAACTGAGAAGAAAACCAACCTTCTCCTCTCTTGTCTGGGAGCTACAGAAATGGAGAACAGCAGAGAGTGGCTGGAAGTTCAGTTACTCCAGTATACACGGGATATCACACGGCACCTAAGAGGTAAAAAGAGCAACAACCAAAACTAAGGGTATATGAAGTTATATTAATATATATTTTATCATTTATTTTATTTAATATTTATTTTATTATTTATTATATTAATAATATGTATTTTATAACTGTAAGAATATATAATAGTATATTGTGAAAATTTAAAATAATAGTCTGGTAAAGAGTAATGAACATATCTTCGCTATTATAATTTGGTGAGTCTCCCCTTCAAGAGTTTCCCCAAAGCCGACTTCATGGCTTGGTTCCTCAGACTGTATACGGTGGGATTAAAGGTCGGGGGTACCACCGTGTAGAACATAGAAATGACCAGGTCAGACATGGACGGAGTCACTAAAATCAGCTTCAAATAAGCAAAGAATGCAGTAGAGACAAACAGCACCACAACCAGCAGGTGGGGCAGGCAGGTGGAGTAGGCCTTGGCCTTACCTTCTGTGGATGGGATCTTCCTGACAGCAGAGAAGATGTGGACATAGGAAATGATGACGAAAATAAAACAGCAGATACACAACACTGATGTAATGAGCAACGGGACAAGTTCATTCATTAAATTTCTAGAGCAGGAAATAGCCAATAACTGGGGGATGTCACAGAAGAACTGGTGGACCACGTTGGACCCGCAGTAGGACAAGAAGAAGGTTCCAGCTGTGTTCATCACAGCATAGAGACCCCCACCCAGCCAGGACACAGCTGTCAGCTGCACACACCTGTCCCTGCTCATGATGACATCATAGTGCAGGGGGTGGCAGATGGCAGCATAGCGGTCAAGGCTCATCACCATGAGTAGGTGAAGCTCTGCAGTTGTTGAAATAACCATCATGAAGACCAGGAGGACACAGCGCGGGAAGGAGATGGTGCTTCTGTGCCTCAGAGAGTTGGCAATGGACTTGGGGACCGTGGCTGAGATGAGGCAGAGGTCAATGAAGGACAGACTCCTCAGGAAGAAGTACATGGGGGTGTGGAGGTGCCGGTCCAGGGTGGTGATGAGGATGATGAGCCCATTGCCCAGCAGGGCACACAGGTAGACCAGGGAGAAGAGCAGCGGGTGCAAGAAGCCCATGGCCCCCTGGGTGGGGAACCCCAGGAGGACAAATTTTTTCACAGCCGTGAGATTAGTCACCCCTGGGGCCATCATCTGCATTAAAAAAATAAAGAGGAAGAAAACATTGTCAAATATTCTAATATTGAACATAAGTTGGTTGTCAGCATAGGATAATGATTCAGTCTATCTACCAGGTAATTACTCCTTCTAGATCTCACGGCATCTATTACCCTCATCTGCATGTGCTGCTGTTTTCACACTTTCATTTCCATCTCATGTGAGGTGACTTTATCACACTGTCCAAACATGTCCTGAAAATAGGTGAAGGCTTGAAAATTTCCACTGACCCTACAGAACTTTAAGAATTACAATCTCAAACCTCTCAACAAACCCGACTGACTGTCCCTCTCGACTGCCCCAGTCTTGCTGCTCCCCCTCCTGACAGGTCCCAGAGCCTACGCCCAGCACACCTCCCATAGGTTGTCCAGGGTACAGCCGCAGAGGACATGTGACCATGCTCAGCCCCTCCCCACCCTGGAGAGCCTGTCCCTGCTCCTCCAGCACAGCCCTGGTCTGGGGAGGCTCCACAGGAATGGGTGTGCAGGGAGATGGGGTATGCGGGTCCCCATTCTCCTGCACCCCGGGACCCGACACTGTCCTGGAACTGAATGATCTGGGCTCTGCGTCCCCATGTGGCGTGTTCTGATGCCTCCTCTGTCAGATTCCTGCCCCTGTGGCCTCACTGCTGACGCCTGGTCCTTCCCCTCATCTCCTCATCTCCCTGCCCTGACTCCTCACATGTGAGGACTCAGAGACCACGTTTCTCGCAGAGTATCCTCCCGGGTCACACCCACACGTCCCTCCTGCAGGATGGGCTCGTCCACCCCCAGGTCCCTCCCGGCCCCTCTGTCCCCTCAGACTCATGCACGTCTGTGGAGGGAGGAAGCCGCTGCGGGGATGAGCCAAATGGTCTGTGTGTGAGGCTGTCCCTCTCGGTCCCAGGGCCCTGGGTCCCCTGGGTGCGGGTTTGTTCCTCCCCCCAGGCCCGTGCGTGAGTGGGGACGTCTGGACATGGGGCAGCCCTATCCTCTCTCCTCCCCTCCCAAATCTCACCCTCTCCCCACTCTGTTGGGTGGTAGAAGGGCAGGTCCTGGGGAGGCAGGATTTTTAAGGCCACATAATAACATAATTACAACACATTGGTGGAATCTTCCTAATAATTTAATAAAAACGGGAAAATAAATCATGTAATGAGGTGGTCCAAGATATAGACATCTTTAGACTGATATTGGTAATGATGACAGAAGCTCTGGCATATTCTCTTCCTGTGCAATATCACTAACGAACCCTGAGTGGTGGAATTGGGAAAAAAAAACCCAAGTTCTTGTCTGTAAAGAGACATTCTTCATCACAATGTAATTCCGTTAACTGTTGTGCTTTTGTACAGTGCCAGAACAACTCAGGGTGCTTAATGCTCAAATGCCAGTTATGAAGCATTAATTGTCACATATACTATGCACCACAATGTTCTGTTCAATCCTTTGAACACTTTAAATTCCAGGAGAGAATATTTCTTCTTGCTGAGACTCATCCAGCATGGTAATGCAGTGGGGCACTGAGAAACTTGTGCACCTTCAGAATTTATCAGTTTTCATGATGTATAAAATGAATATTTTAATTACTGTGAATTCTCAAATCTCTAATGAAGCTTGAAATCTAAAAACAGTCAATTGTGAATGATTTCCACTGTGAAAACTGTTTAAGAACAGAATACCTGCAGTCTGGGGGGAAGTTCCTGCTGCCGTGATGAGTCTCTCTCCTGAGGTTGTCCCCATGGCGGGACAGAGGGCGTCCCGGCCTCTCATTCCATGGTCAGGGCTTGTGGGGACCCTCTGAGCACTCACAGCATGTTCCACCCTGTCCTGTGCTGCCTCATGGACAGAGCAGGGACTCAGGGCTGGGCTATTTGAGCTCTGGAGCTGGCGTCCGGGTGTTGGACATGGTCCAGATTCCAGACCTCAGGGACCTTCCTCCACAGGGAAAGTGTGTGTATACTTGACTGTTAATTTGAGCGTCCTGCACTGTGTCTCAGTGAGTAATTATCATACTCGGTGAGCAGATGTGATGTTGTGTCTGGCTCACGCCTCTATGGACGTGAATAGACAAATCCTCAAGTCTAGGTT
The DNA here is from genome assembly GCF_014898055.3 of Talpa occidentalis. NCBI lineage: Eukaryota > Metazoa > Chordata > Mammalia > Eulipotyphla > Talpidae > Talpa > Talpa occidentalis. The sequence goes on along the minus strand of NW_023601851.1, from coordinate 13,538,573 downwards.
CCATTCCCCACCTGTCGTGTCCAACGTGGTAGGCACCATCAGTCATAACAGTGCCCTGAGTCCCTGTCTAGACAGCTGGACAGTCGCCCGTCGCCCCCGTGTGCCCTTCACAGAGAGGCCCTGGGGATGGGCGTGAGGGGGATGCGGTAAGTCCTGAGGCAGGAGGGAAGGGACACGGAGAGTGGCAGGAGGGAGCCCAGGGAGGGGAGTGGGCTGGAAAGACAATGACGTCCAGCAGAAGTGAGTGACCATGGGGGTCACCAGCCCTGTGGGAAGAGAAACTTTACTCGTCTCTGAAGTTGTGTATCCTGCGGTTCTTTTCCATCATAGCTCCTGTCAATGCACTTGCATTAGAACTGTTATTAGGTTTGAATAATTTTACTTTTAATCTTTACAAAATGGAGTAGAATATTAGGGTTTCTGCTCATGTTGTCATATGCTTAGGTTTGCTGCATGATGATGGTGACGTCACACATGGAAACATGCGTTTACCTGCTTGAGTTTACTCTTCTGTAGGGTGTGGGGCAGGACCTGCTTCACTCTGCTATGTGTGTCTGTCTGCTTCTCCCAGCACCATCTCCCCACTTTCCTGCTCCAGTGCCTGCTCTGGCGCCTCTGCCGTAGAGTCACTGTCCATCCTGATGAGGGTGGGTTCCTGGGCCTCATTATATTCCAGGGGTCTGTGTCTGCTTTTGTCCCAGTGCCATGCTGCTTTCAGTATTAGAGCTTTATCGTATGGACTGGAGTCTGGTGTGAGCTGCCTCCATTATTCCTCTTTTTGTCAGGGTTGTTTTGGGTGTTTGGGGTCTTTTACATTTCAGTATTTTTTTTTTATGTCCTTGGAGTATGCCACTGAAGTTCTTATTGGGATTGCATTGAATCTGTAAACTGCTTTGGGTCAGATGGGCATTTGGTCATTTTGATTCTTCCAAGCCAAGGGCAGGGAATTTCTTTCCATTTCTTTGTCTTTTTTATTTCTTTTAACAATGTCTTTTTTTTTTTATTTTCACCTCCTTTGTTAATTTACTCCATGGTAATTATTCTCATGATTATAAGTGGGATTGTTTTCTTCACTTCTCTTCTAGTTCATTTTGTGCATATAGAAGCCAATTGATTTTCATGTGTTAATGTGTCAGCTTCCAACTACACTGATGTGGCTCATTGTCTTAATTTGTTGTTTTCAGTGGAGTCTTTAGTGTTCTTAGTGTATATTATGTTGTACAACTGTTTAAAATGTGCTTAAATGTTTAAATTCATACAATCTTGAGACCCTTAATATTTTATTAATTTAATTTTTTATTTATTTTATACACAAGTGGCAAAATATAGGCTATGATTAGTCTCACCATATGCTTATAATACCCTGATTCAGGTTCTTAATTCAATGCATGTATTGAATTCTCCTTATATCTCATAACTTTATTGTCATTATATCCCATAAATTTTATTGACCAGTAAACGATGACAGTATCCAGAATTAATTTTAACAAACTTTTTTATCATCAAATAAATAAAAATGCCAATGATTTAAAATAACAGTAGCAAGTTGTCAACCCAGATGTTTATGTATCAAGATGATGTCATCTCTCTTTTTTTTAATTGTAGGACTTTATTTATTCATTTATTTATTTATTTGTTTGTTTGTTTATTTATTTATTTATTTATACAAGCACTGGGTACAGTCAGAAGCACGGAAGGTTGAGAGAATTCACCAGAGACAGAGCGGGGAGCAGAGCAGGCAGAAGGACCGAAGTTCACTGCTGAGGGGAGCAGTGGGCGGCAGGAGAGGTCTGCGCACCATGTGGGACCCTCCTCCTGTGGCCGGGGAGCAATGCGGGATCGAACCGGCGCCACAGAGGCTGCGGGCAGCTTCGCAACCCAGTGCTCAACCGCTGTGCCACGGGGAGGCTCAAGATGATGTCATCTTTTAACCCTGCTGGCTGCCTCCAAATTTGCCATGTGCCCTGTGGGACTTGCCTGGGCTGAAGGTAAGGTCAGCCTGATTCCCTCAGAGGGTGACCTGTTTGAGAAACAGTTAAAGGGCCTGATGGCCAATTGGGACTACATTTTATATTGAAATATATTGGTGTGAAATTTTCAAACCTCGGACATCACGACAGTAAACCAAAGGTGGATGAAGTCAGTAGAGAGGAGCTGAGGCCAGACAGCAAGTGCCTCAGGGGCTTTTTACTTCCCCAATTTAAATCCTCAAATTATTTATGTCTTTATGTCTACACTAAATGATAATATCATTCATGATATGTAAATCTGACGAGTTTCTTGTTTGAAGAACTCCACATGGAAACGCAAACACTCTAGGTGAGATCCCTGTAATAAGGTGCCCACAAGGACACTGTCCTCAAATTCCCAGGTGTTCTAGGTAATTAAATATATGTGGATAATCACACGTGTAAAGTGCAGTGTGATATTGTGAGTGCCGTTCTCAACTGTTCCTGGAAATATTAGAATATTGTGCAGTCCACGAGCTATTATTTTGATTTGACCATTATAGTTTCCTAACTTCCTTTATTGTTTCTTTTTTTTTAAAGATTTATTTATTTATACAAGAGCTGGGGTACAGGACAGAGGCGTGAGAGGGAGAGATCTGGGGTGAGAGGTGTGGGGGGTGAGAGCCAGATGGACCGAAATACGCTGCTGAGGGGAGCAGTGGGTGAGGCAGGAGAGGTCTGCCGCGCCATGTGGGTAGCTCCCTGGCTGGCCGGGAACTGAACCCATGCTGCAGAGACTGCGTACAGCACTGTGCTGTACCCACTGTACCACCAGGGACTCCCCATTTACTGTTTCTTAACAAACCCTACCCACTATATATTTTCAGTTTTCAGTGATTATACTGCACCTGAAAATAACAGCTTTCAAGTCCCTGTCTTATTTCTGGTGTCCACTGTGCTTGGCGTGTTTATGGTAAATGCTGGTGACACCCACACCAGAGCTTCCAGGAGGGTCTCCACCACGTCACATGTGATCCTTACTGACAGAAGGTCATGAATTCTCGATTCACTATGGATCTTCAGGCCTTATTTATGCTGCGAAGGCCTCACTCACCAACTAAAGGGGCCTCTGTCCTACCCATGTCCCCTGATCCCACACGTGACCCTGAGGGTCAGTGACATTAGAGGGGAAGGTGCCTTAGAGACTGGAGATGCTGCCCCAGTGAGAAAACTTCGGCCGGGAGCACAGAAATGGAGAACAGCAAAGAGTGGCTAGAAATTCAAACACCAGCACACACAGAATATCAAAGAACATCTAAGTGTTAACAAAAGAAACAATTAAAGCTATAGGGGTATATGGAGTCATCTAAAATATAATTTAAAAATAAGAATATATCTTTAATTATACAACAGAATTACATGTAACTATAGAAATATAAAGGGGATAATTATGTGAAAATTTAAAATAAGTGTCTCATAATGGAGTCATGACTCATCTTCTCTACTACATTTTGGTGAGTCTCCCCTTCATCAGTCTCCCCACAGCTGACTTAATGGCTTGGTTCCTCAGGCTGTATATGAGGGGATTAAAGGTGGGGGGCACCATCGTGTAGAAAATAGAAATGACCAGGTCAGAAATGGACGGGGTCCCTGAGGTCGGCTTCAGATAAGCAAAGAATGCAGTGGAGAGAAACAGCACCACAACCAGCAGGTGGGGAAGGCAGGTGGAGTAGACTTTGACCTTCCCTTCTGTGGATGGTATCTTCCTGACAGCAGAGAAGATGTGGATATAGGAAATGATGATGAAAATAAAGCAACCCACATCCAATGTCACACCAATGAGAATGGGGACAAGTATATTCATTAAATTTCCCGAGCAGGAAATAGCCAATAACTGGGGGACGTCACAGAAGAACTGGTGGACCACATTGGAACCACAGTAGGACAAGGACAAGGTTCCAGCTGTGAACATCACAACAAGGAGAACCCCACCCAGCCAGGACACAGCTGTCAGCTGCATACACCTGTCCCTGCTCATGATGACGTCATACTGCAGGGGGTGGCAGATGGCAGCATATCGGTCATAGCTCATCACCACAAGAATGTGAAACTCTGAAGCCCCTGAAAGAATCAGCACAAAGACCTGAATGACACAGCCCAGGAAGGAGATGGAGCTGCTGTGCCTCAGAGAGTTGGCAATGGACTTGGTGACCGTGGCTGAAATGAGGCAGAGGTCCGTAAAGGACAGGCCACTCAGGAAGAAGTACATGGGGGTGTGGAGGTGCCGGTCCAGGGTGGTGATGAGGACAATGAGCCCATTCCCCAGCAGGGCACACACGTAGACCAGGCAGAAGAGCAGCAGGTGCAGGAAACCCATGGTCCCCTGGGTGGGGAACCCCAGGAGGATGAATTCTGTCATGGTCGTGATATTGGTCACCCCTGGTGCCGTCATCTGTCTTGAGAACTGAGAAGGAAAGAGAATGTCAAAATTCCAACGTGGAGCATCTGTGTTATCATAACAGAATAATAATTCAATCTATTTTCTTCTAATTACACCTTATAGCTCCTACTGAGTCAACAATATTCATCTGCATAAACTTTATTATTCAGCCCATTTATTTCCACTTCATGTGAATGTGCATTATAACTTTTTCTACAGAAGACCTGAAAATTGGTGAAAATTGAAAATTTCCATTATCCCCTACAAATCTTGCATAAATGAAAATCTCATATCCCTCAACAAACCCTACTGACACCTCTCCCTACTGCTCCAGTCCCTCTGCTCTGGCCACCTGACAGGCCCAAGCATCTCTGCCCTGCACACCTCCCAGAGGTTGTCCAGGGCACAACCCCAGAGGACACGTGACCATGCCTAGCCCCTCCCCACCCTGGAGTGCCTGTCCCTGCTCCTCCAGCACAGCCATGGTCTGGGGAGGCCCCACAGTGATGGGTGTGCATGGAGATGGGGTGTGCAGGTCCTCGTTTTCCTGCTCCCCAGGACCCGACACTGTACTGGAATTGAATGATCTGGGCTCGGTGTCACTGTGTGGCGTGTCCTGAAGCCTCCTCTGTCAGATTCCTGCCCCTGTGGCCTCACTGCTTCCTCCTGGTCTGTCCCCTCATCTCCTCATCTCCCTGCCCCTGACTCCCCACATCTGAGGACCCAGAGACCAAGTTTCCCGCAGAGTCTCCTCCTGGGTCATGCCCACAAGTCCCACCTGCAGGATGGGCTCGTCCAACCCAGGTCCCTCCCAGCCCCTCTGTCCCCCTCAGAGTCATGCACATCTGTGCAGGGAGGAGGCCGCTCTGGGGCTGAGCTAGACGGTCTGTGCGTGTGGCTGTCCCTGCCGGTCCCAGGGCCCCGGGCCCCCCGGGTGCGGGTTTGTTCTTCCCCCAGGCCCGTGCATGAGTGGGGACGCCTGGACACGGGCAGCCCTGCCCACTCTCCTCCCCCTCCCCAATCTCACCCTCTCCCCCCTCCATGGGGTGGCAGAGGGGCAGTCCCTGGGGAGGCAGGATTTTTAAGGTCACATAGTAATATAAAACAATTGCAACACGTTGGTAGAAATCTTCCTAATAATTTAATAAAAACAAGGAAATAAATCAGGATGAGGTGATCCAAGATGTCGACATCTCATGAGTGATATGAAACATACATTTATTTATGACAGAAACTCTGATATTTTCTCTTCCTGTGCAGTGTCAGTCATGACCCCTGAGTTGGGGTTTGGGAAAAAAACCCAAGTCCATGTCTCTAAAGAGACCTGAGTCCACACCCAATTTCCCTTTTGTGCCAGAGCCATGAAATAATCAACGATGTTGCTGTAATATTTGCAGAGTTTATATTTGACTCTTAGGTCTGTCATAATATGTAGGCAAAAGGCATAACAATCTGATTTTTAACAATAAGTATCATATTAAATTTCCCCCAGAATTTGTTCATCACAATGTATTTCCATTAGCTGTTGTCTTTTATAAACTGACCACAACAACTAAGGGTGCTGAATGTGCAAATGGCAGTTATGAAGCATTGTCACGTACATCAAAACCTTCTAATATATAAAGGTATGACAAGTCAATCCTTGAGCACTTTAAACTCAAGGAGAGAATATTTCCTCTGGTTGAGGCTCATCCAGCATGGTACGGCAGTGGGGCACTGAGAATCTTGTGCACCTTCAGAATTTATTCGTTTTCATGATTGATAAAATGAGTATTTTAATTACCTTGCTTTCTCACATCTATAATGAAGCTTGCATTCTAAAAACATTCAAGTCTGAATGATTTCCATTCTGAAAACTGCCTAAGAACCTAATACCTGCAAATTGGGGAGGAAAGTTCCAGCTGCCGTGCCCATCTGTGTCCTGAGGTTGTCCCCATGGCAGGACAGAGTGGGTCCCGCCCACTCACTCCATGGTCGGGGCTCGTGGGGAGCCTCTGAGCACTCACAGCATGTTCCACCCCGTCCTGTGCCGCCTCATGGACAGAGCAGGGTCTCAGGGCTGGGCTATTTGAGCTATGGAGCTGGCATCCGCGTGTTGGACAAGGTCCAGATTCCAGCCCTCAGGGACCTTCCTCCCGAGGGAAAGTGTGTGTTTACTTGACTGTGTTAATTGGAGCGTCCTGCAGTGTGTCTCAGGGAGTAATTATCACACTTGGTGTGCAGACGTGATGCTGTGTCTGGCTCACACCTCTATGGACATGAATAGAAAAATCCTCATGTCCAGGTTCCATTCCCCACCTGTTGTGTCTGGCGTGGTGGGCACCATCAGTCATAACAGTGCCTTGAGCCCCTGTCTAGACAGCTGGACAGTCGCCGACACCCACTGTGTGCCCTTCACAGAGAGGCCCTGGGGATGAGCATGAGGGGGATGAAGAAAGTCCTGAGGTGGGACGGAAGGGACACAGAGAGAGGCAGGAGGGAGCCCAGGGAAGGGAGTGGGCTGGAAAGACAATGGACGTCCAGCAGAATTGAGTGACCACGGGGGTCACCAGCCCTGCGGGAAGAAAAACTTTACTCATCTCTGAAGTTGTGGATCCTACGGTTCTTTTCCACCCCAGCCCCTGTCCCTGCACTTACATTAGAATTGTCCTTTTGTTGGGATAATTTGCTTCTAATCTTTAGAAAATAGTATTTTAGGGTTTCTGCTCATGGTGTCATATGCTTAGGTTTGCTGCATGACTATGGTGACGTCACACATGGAAACAGGCGTTTACCTGATTGAGTTTACTCTTCTGTAGGGTGTGAGGCAGGACCTGCTTCACTCTGCTGCGTGTGTCTGTCTGCTTCTCCCAGCACCATCTCCCCACTTTCCTGCTCCAGTGCCTGTTCTGGCTCCTCTGCCGTAGAGTCACTGTCCCTCCTTATGAGGGTGGGTTCCTGGGCCCTCGTTATATCCCAGAGGTCTCTTTCTGCTTTTGTCCCTGTCCCATGCTGCTTTCAGTATTAGAGCATTATCATATGGACTGGAGTCTGGAGTGAGCTGCCTCCTTTCTTCCTCTTTTTGTCAGGGTTGTTTTGGGTGTTCGGGGTCTTTTACATTTCAGTATTTTTTTAAATCTCTTTGGAGAATGCCATTGAATTTCTTTTTGGGATTGCATTGAATCTGTAAACTGCTTTGGGTCAGATGGGCATTAGATCATGTTGATTCTTCCAAGCCAAGGGCAGGGAATTTCTTTCCATTTCTCTGTACTTTCTATTTCTTTTGACAATGCCTTACTCTTTTCTTGTATCTTCACCTCCTTTGTTATGTCTACTCCATGGTACTTAGTGTAATGATTATAAGTGGGATTGTTTTCTTAACTTCTCTTTTGATTCAATTTTTGCATATAAGAAGGCAATTGATTTTTGTATGTTGATTTTTTTAAGCTTCCAACCACACTGAAGTGGCTTATTGTTTTATTTTCCAGTGGAATCTCTTGTTTTCTTAGTGTGTATGATGTTGTCTATGACAGTTTTAATTGTGCTTAAATGTTTAAATCCTTACAACCAAGAGATAGTTAATGTTTTATTCTTTTAAAATTTTAATTATGTTACACAAAACTGACAAATTGCAGGCAATGAATAGTCCAGGATATGTTCATGATAGTCTGATTCAGCTTCTTCATTCAATATGTGCATTGAATTCTCATTATTTTCCATAACCTTCTTCTCTTGATGCTCATAACTTTTTTTTAAAGATTTATTTATTTATTTATACAAGCACTGGATACAGTCAGAGGCACGGAAGGGTGAGAGAATTCACCAGAGCCAGAGCGGGGAGCAGAGCAGGCAGAAGGACCAAAGTACAGGAGAGGCAGGAGAGGTCTGCACTCTATGTGGGACCCTCCTCCGGTGGCCCGGGAGCAGCTGGGGATTGAACTGGTGCTGCAGAGGCTGCCGGCAGCTTTGCAACCCAGCGCTTAACCACTGCACCACCAGGGAGAACTATCCCATAACTTTTATTGACAGTAAACTATGAGAATATCAAGAATTAATATTAAGAAATTTATTTATCATCAAAAAATCTACAATGACAATAATTTAAAAGAACAGCAGCACATTGTTATTCCAAATGTTCAAAGATGGAGATGTTGCCAGTTGTAACTGTTCCTGGCTGCCTCCAATCTGACATTGTGCCCACATGGGCCTCGCCTGGGCTGAAGGCAAGGTCAGCCTGATTAACACCCTCAGAGCGTGAATGTCTGATAATGAGTTAAATGTCTGATATCCAATGGGAGCTACATTTTACCATGAAATATTTTGGTGTGCAATTTTCAAACATTGGACGTCACAGACAGGAAAACAAAGGAGGATGCAGTCAGCGGAGAGGAGCTGAGGCCAGACAGCAAGTGACAATCATGGGGCCACTTCTCTTCCCCAATTTAAATCTCCTTCAAATTCTTTGTCTTTACATCTACACTAAATGATAGTGTTATTTATGATATGTGAGTCTGATGAGTTTTCTCATTTAACCTACTCCCCATGAAATCACAAACACTCTGAGATTCCATTATAATGTGGCCAAAAGGACATTATCCTCAAATTCCCAGAAATTCTAGGTAATTAAATATATGGGAATAAACACACGAGGAAAGTGTGGCATGCTGTTGTGGGTGCCTTGCCTCAACTATCTCTTCAAATACTAGAACATAGTTCAGTCCACTAGCTATTATTTAGTTTCAACCGTTATAGCTTCCTAAGTCGCTTTACTGTTTCTTCAAAAACTCTACCCAATGTATCTTAGTAATTTTTTAGTTATTATACTGCACATGAAAGTATCAGCTTTCACAGCCACTGTCCTATTTCTGGTGTCCACCACACACTGAGTGACTTTATGGTAAATGCCTGTGGCACCCACACCAGAGCTTCCACGGGGTTCTCTACCCTGTCATGTGTGTGGGTCTTTGTCCACATAAGGTCGTGACTACTCAGATTCCAATTTGGACCGAAGGCCTTATTTATGCTGTGAAGGCCTCTAAGTACAGGGGCCTCTGTCCTACCCATGGCCCCTGATCCCACCGTGACCATGAGGGTCAGTGACATGAAAGGAGAAGCCACTTTCGAGACTGGAAATACTGCCCCAGTGAGCGAACTTCTGCTGACCACTGAGATGAAACCCAACCATCGCCTCTCTCGGCCCGGAGCACAGAATGGAGAACAGCAGGCAGTAGCTGCAGCTCAGTGACCTCCATCGTGCAGAGAATATCAAAGTGCAACTAAGTTAGAAAGCGGAACAATCAATGCTAAAGACTATATGGGCAGCAGAATATATGAAGTCATCATAAATGTATTTTAAAAAAGAACATATGTTTTTAAATTTTACAATGGAATTATATGAACTTAGAAAAACATAAAGGCCAGTATTATGTGAAATTTTAAAATATGTGTCTCATAATGGAGTCATAATGTCAGCTTCTCTATTACATTTTGGTGAGTCTCCCCTTCATCAGTCTCCCCACAGCCGGCTTCATGGGCTTGGTTCCTCAGACTGTATATGACAGAATTAAAGGTGGGGGGCATCACTGTGTAGAACATAGAAATGACCAGGTCAGACCTGGATGGGGTACCTGAGGTCAGCTTCAGATAAGAAAAGAATACAGTGGAGAGAAACAGCACCACAACCAGCAGGTGGGGAAGGTAGGTGGGATAGGCCTTGGCCTTCCTTTCTGTGGATGGGATCTTCCTGACAGCAGAGAAGATGTGGACATAGGAAATGACGAGGAAAATAAAACAGCAGGAATCCATCACCACACTAATGAGAATGGGGACAAGTTTGTTCATCAAATTTCCTGAGCAGGAATTAGCCAATAACTGGGGTACATAGCAGAAGAACTGGTAGACAACGTAGAACCCACAGTAGGACAATGACAAGGTTCCAGCTGTGAGCAACACAGCATAGAGACCCCCACCTAGCCAGGACAGAGCTGTCAGCTGAACACACCTGTCCTTGCTCATTAGGAAGTCATAGTGCAAGGGGTGGCAGATGGCAGCATAGTGGTCAAGGCTCATCACTGTGAGCAGGGTCAGCTCTGAACCTCCTGACAAATCCAGTATGAAGACCTAGAGGACACAGGAGAAGGAGATGGAGCTGCTGTGCCTCAGAGAGTTGGCAATGGAATTGGGGACCATGGTTGTGATGAGGCAGAGGTCTGAGAGGGACAGAATCCTCAGGAAGAAGTACATGGGGGTGTGGAGGTGCTGGTCCAGGGTGGTGATGAGGATGATGAGCCCGTTCCCCAGCACGGTACACAGGTAGACCAGGGATAGGAGAAGCGGGTGCAAGAAGCCCATGGTCCCCTGGCTGGGGAACCCCAGGAGGACGAATTCTGTCACGGCTGTGAGATTGTTCACCCCTGGAGCCATCATCTGTATAAATAAAAAAGAGGAAAAAAACATTGTCATATCTTCCAATATTGGACTCAAAATGGGTTATCAACATATACAATCACACAATCTATTCATATTTTTACTCATGTGAATGCATAATTGATGTACTGACCAAACATTTTTCTATAAATTTGTGAAGAAATGAATTTTTAAATGACCATGATAGAACCTGAATATCAGGTCTCTCAGTGAACTGAATTGACGGACCAGAAGTGCCGAGAATTCCCAGGCCTGAGGCTCCCCTTCCTGCCAGGCCCCAGTGTCTCTGCCCAGCACACCTCCCAGAGGTTGTCCAGGGCACAACCCCAGAGGACACATGACCATGCCTCGCCCCTCGCCACCCTGGAGAGCCTGTCCCTGCTCCTCCAGCACAGCCCTGGTCTGGGGATCCCCACAGTGATGGGTGTGCAGGGAGCTGGGGTGAGCGGGTCCCCGTTTTCCTGCTCCCCAGGACCCGAAGCTGTCCTGGAACTGAATGATCTGGGCTCGGCATCCCCGTGCAGCCTGTCCTGACGCCTCCTCTGTCAGATTCCTGCCCCTGTGGCCTCACTGCTGCCTCCTGGTCCATCCCCTTGTCCCCTCATCTCCCTGCACCTGACTCCCCACATCTGAGGACCCAGAGACCACGTTTCCTGCAGAGTTTCCTCCTGGGTCACACCCACACGTCCCTCCTGCAGGATGGGCTCGTCCACCCCCGGGTCCCTCCCGGGCCCTCTGTCCCCCTCAGACTCATGCACATCTGTGCAGGGAGGAGGCCGCTCCGGGGCTGAGCCGGATGGTCTGTGCGTGTGGCTCTCCCTGCCGGTCCCAGGGCCCTGGGTCCCCCGGGTGCGGGTTTGTTCCTCCCCACAGGCCTGTGCGTGAGTGGGGACACCCGGACACGGGGCAGCCCTGCCCACTCTCCTCCCCCTCCCCAATATCACCCTCTCCCCCCTCCATTGGGTGGCAGAGGGGCAGGCCCTGGGGAGGCAGGATTTTTAAGGTCACATTAATATAAAACAATTGCAACACGTTGGTAGAAATCTTCCTAATAATTTAATAAAAACAAGGAAATAAATCAGGATATGAGTTGATCCAAGATGTTGACATCTTACAAGCGATATGAAACATTCATTTATTGATGACAGAAACTCTGATATTTTCTCTTCCTGTGCAGTGTCAGTCATGACTCCTGGGTGGTGGAGTTGGCGAAAAATACCCAAGTTCATGCCCATAAAGAGACCTGAGTCAACACCCAACTTCTCTTTAGTGCAGAGCCATGAAATAATCAACAATGTTGCTGTAAAATTTGCACAATTTATATTTGACTCTTAGGTCTGTCATAATATGTAGGCAAAAGGCATAATATTCTGATTTTTAGCAATAAGTATTATATTAAATTTCCCCCAGAATTTGTTCATCACAATGTATTTCCATTAGCTGTTGTCTTTTATACAGTGCCCACAACAACTCAGGGTGCTAAATGCTCAAATGCCAGTTATCAAACATTAATTGTCACACATAAGATGCATCTCAATCCTTTGAACCCTTTTAAGTTCCTGGAGAGAATATTTCCTCTGACTGAGACTCATCCAGCATGATAAGGCAGTGGGGCACTGAGAACCTTGTGCACCTTCAGAATTTATTCATTTTCGTGATTTATAAAATGAGTATTTTAATTACCTTGCTTTCTCACATCTAAAATGAAGCTTGCATTCTAAAATCTTTCAAGTCTGAACGATTTCCATTCTGAAAACTGCCTAAGAACAGAATACCTGCAGTCTGGGGGGAAAGTTCCCGCTGCCATGTTGAGTCTCTCTCCTGAGGTTGTCCTCATAGCAGGACAGAGGGTGTCCCGGCCTCTCACTCCATGGCCGGGGCTCATGGGGAGCCTCTGAGCACTCACAGGATGTTCCACCCCGTCCTATGTCACCTCATGGACAGAGCAGGGCCTCAGGGCTTGGCTATTTGAGCTCTGGAGCTGGCATCCGCGTGTTGGACACTGTCCAGATTCCAGCCCTCAGGGACCTTCCTCCTGAGGGAAAGCGTGTGTTTACTTGACTGTTTTAATTGGAGCGTCCTGCAGTGTGTCTCAGGGAGTAATTATCATACTCGGTGTGTAGATGTGATGTTGTGTCTGTCTCACGCCTCTATGGACATGAATAGAAAAATCCTCATGTGCAGGTTCCATTCCCCACCTGTTGTGTCCACCGCGGTGGGCACCATCAGTCATAACAGTGCCCTGAGTCCCTGTCTAGACAGTTGGACAGTCGCCCGCCACTCCCTGTGTGCCCTTCATGGAGAGACCCTGGGGATGGGCGTGAGGGGGATGCGGTAAGTCCTGAGGCGGGAGTGAAGGGACATGGAGAGAGGCAGAAGGGAGCCCAGGGACAGTGAGTGGGGTGGAAATACAATGGACGTCCAGCAGAAGTGAGTGACCACAGGGGTCACCAGCCCTTCGGGAAGAGAAACTTTACTCGTCTCTAAAGTTGTGGATCCTGCGGTTCTTTTCCACCCCAGCCCCTGTCCCTGCACTTACATTAGAATTTTCCTTTTGTTGGGATAATTTGCTTCTAATCTTTAGGAAATAGTATTTAAGGGTTTCTGCTCATGGTGTTGTATCCTTAGGTTTGCTGCGTGACGATGTTGATGTCACACATGGAGACAGGCGTTTACCTGCTTGTGTTTACTCTTCTGTCAGGGGTGGGGCAGGACCTGCTTCACTCTTGTGCATGTGTCTGTCTGCTTCTCCCAGCACCATCTCCCCACTTTCCTGCTCCAGTGCCTGCTATGTTTCCTCTGCCCTAGAGTCACTGTCCCTCCTGATGAGGGTGGGTTCCTGGGCCCTCGTTATGTCCATGTGTCTGTGTGTCTGCTTTTCTCCAGCACCATTCTGTTTTGAATATTAAAGCTTTATTGTGTGGACTGGAGTCTGAAACTGTGATTCTTCTTGTCTTACTCATTTTTGTCAAGACTGTTTGGGTATTTGGCGTCCTTTGTAGTTCCATATGCAGGCTCATCAGCAGTTTGCTCAGGGGAGGCATGGCCTGCGCCAGCTCTGGTGGGCCTGGTGCTGCATGCCCTGAGCACTTCAGGGTATCTGGGCCTGGATGCAGGTACCTCACTGCCCAGCTGAGACCTGGGTCCAGCAGCTGTGCCTGGACTTGCAGCTGCCATGATGACAGGGAGTGCCCTGGGCCTGCTCTCCTGTGGCTCACGCCAGGCTGGGTACACCTGGCTTGCCAGCCCCAGGGCTAGTGCCCAGCCTAGCCACCGTGCCCTGGGCTGCACCTGTGGGCAAGGCCCCTGGAACTCCGAGACTGGGCAGATGGACACTGAGGACTCACAGAGGCTGAAGAGACTCCAGTCCCTCAAGGCCAGCCCTGAGGTCAGTGGGTGGAGTGACCTCGGGGGATGCCCTCCTGCAGCAGGTGGCCCAGAGCTTTGTCCTTGGTCTCTGCCAGATCCGCTTCCTCCCGCTTCTGCCCACGGGGCTGACCTGAGGTGCAGGTCACTGTCCTCCTGCCCATGTCCGGTAGTGCACCTGCCCCACCGAGGCATCCTTGCTTTCTCTTCCCCGCCCCTCAGTGTGGAATGGGCAGTGTCCCCTTGCTGGGACTCCCTGTGGGCACGGGCACATCATTCTCCCCGCCTCCTCCGCAGAGGCCGATTGTTTTGAGGCCATTCCTGAGGACACTGCCCGCCACCCCCTCTGTTGCATCCATGACCGGGCAAGCGGCCCTGAGAGTGGGTGCCGTGGGGACGCTTGGCCGTTGGGGACGGCACCCTCTGTGGATCCCCCTCCCACCCCAGCTGAGGTTTGGTCTGAGGAGGGTCTCTGTGGTGTCTCCCTCCTGCCGGGCTCCTGTTCCGGCCCTGGCATGTCTGTCTTGGCTGTTCCCACGTGCCGCACGCTCTGAGGTGTAGGTATCAGCTGGCCCCGCCATGGACAAGCACATGGACTCCTGACACGGTGCCGGGAACACTCCCTCCACCCTGACGAGCGCACCGCCTGAGACCTCACCCCGGGCTCGGCCCAGCTGCTATCTCAGGCCCCGGGGCCTGGCCCAAGCTGGCAGCCATCCATGGAGTGCAGCCGGGCCCAGCACTCTCAGGAGGAAGAGAATGTACACGTTGTCTGTTGGCATGTGAGCAGGTTTCTCCCTGATGGACACGAGTGTGTGGGAGATGCAGTTAGGGTCCCGCATGTTCTGCCTTTGGAGTCAGCTCCTTTGTCTTGTAAATACTCTGCACGGTCTATTTTCATCCACGATAAAGCAAATGTCTTCCATTTTGTCTCATGTGATGTTCGTGTGACAGGAGAACGATCTGCTGGCTGCTCTAAGGAGACAGGGGCTGGGACGAGGCCCACCCGGGTCAGTGCAGGCCGTGCTGCGGGGCTGCGGGTGGGGCCCCTCGCTTCCCTGAATCGTGTGGGTGCTGTGAGCTTGGAGTGGGATGGGGTCCGGGGTCAGGGGTCGGGGACAGCGGGTGCACTGGCGAGCTGGCAGAGGGAGCTGGTGCCCAGAGGCTGGCGGGGGTGTCGCCTCTAATCTCGGATCGCGGGTGGGCAGCTGTGGCCCCCAAGGCTCACCTGTGACTCCCCGGGGCATCGTGACTGTGAGCACCATGAGGTCAGCAGTTTCTCAAGTCACCTTTGATCAGTGACCATCCACACTGACTTACGGTGGCCCTGGATGCCTCCCGGAGCTGAGGCCCCCGGGAGAGGACATCCCCTTACCTCCTGCTCAGCAGGAGGCCCGGGTGGCAGGGCAGGTGGGGTCAGCGCCCTGGCGGGGTGTCCTTTAGGGGCTCAGGGAGAAGGTACAGTGTCAGGGGGCTGGGGAGCTGCTCGAGGGTGTTGTGAGAACCCGTGAGGTCACCGAGACTGTTGTCCTGTCTCGGCCAACAAGGGAATGACCGTCCTTCCCGCCCATCCTGGCTGGGCATGAACCCATTCCAAATTTTTCTAATAATAAGGGAAATAGAAATCCAAACTGTTGTCACCTGTGAGAAGGGACCAATCCAGAGACTGGACTCAGCAAAAAGGTGAGGGAAGGAGAGAAAAGGCCTCTCACCTCTCCTGGGAATGGCGTGGAGACATCTTCAGACACTAACAACAGGACAACCACAGGATGGAGCAACTTCATCCGGGTATTTGTCCCAGATGCGCAGACTCTACAGTGCAGACCATGCACACCTGTGTTCCCAGCAGCACCACCGTCCGCTTTTGCCGGCCGTGGCCCCAACCCAAGTACCAGGGACAGAGGAGAGAATATATAATGTGGATCCACAGTCCATGGAATACCGCACGGCTATTAAAGAGGTGAACTAGTGTCCTTAGGGACCAAAGTGGACATTGAAGAGTGTATGCTAGTGAGATAAGTCAAAAAGTGAAAGATATTGGCTGGTCTCTCCCACCTGTGGATTATAATATAAAAGTCAATAATTAAAAAATTATAGTGGGAAACAGCAAAAGGAAATGTTGGACTGAGTGCAAAAATTTGCTCATTATGAGACAGAACAGGGGAGGAGATAGGTGTGTGGATGGAGGGGCCAGGCACTACAGGGCATTTATTACATTCTGAGTGGACACTGGTGCCTGTGGGGGAGTGAAGAGTGACCCACGGTGAAAACAGTAAAAGTGAAAATGAGTGTCCTCCTTGATAAGAACAAATAACAAGTTAGTGTGATGTTGTGATGAAACACTCATGGAAAGATCATTTCTCATGGACACTTACTGGATTTGTTCAAGGAAAAACAGAAAATACATCCACAGGAATCCGACCGGGGAATGACGTCATATCCCAAGTGGATGGGGACTGTGCTCTCATGTTTATTTTTTTAAGATTTATTTATTTATACAAGAACTGGGGTACACGCTGAGGCACGGGAGGGTGAGAGTATTCACCACAGACAGAGTGGGGAGCAGAACAGGAAGACGGACTGAAGACACTGCTGAGGGGAGCAGCAAGCGAGATAGGAGAGGTCTGCTGTGCCATATGGGTTTCTCCCTGGCTGGCCGGGGATCGAACTTGTGCTGTAGAGGCTGCGCACAGCTTCACAGCACAGTGCTCAACCCCGCTGCACCACCAGGGAGGCCGTGTGCTCTCATGCTATCACTGAAATGAATATTACTGTGAGTGATTTTCTAGCGCAGGTTTCATTCTGAAATTTGAATGGACGAGTCATGTCTGGTGATTAACTCCATTTTATTATCATAAATAGTTTCATAGACAAAATGTGCTCATCGGTCAGGAGAGTGACCTGCTCCCTTAGAGGAGCAATGTCACCCCCAGCTCACGTTCTCACTATTAGGGAAACAAGAAAGAGAATCTCTGTGACTGCAGTGCAGATGTGTGGAATTATTTCATAAAGTTGCAAATATCACCAAGCTTTAGTTTGCATATTGTTTTACATCATAAAAAAAAAAAAACACAGTTCCCAAGTTGAAGAAAAGTGAACTTAAGTGTAATCTACAAGAAGGTGGAGAAGACCTGGTAGAAGATCAAGATACAATGTGGGAAAGTAAGGGAACGTGAAAATCAACACAATGACAAGTTACAAATTATAAACTTTTAAGTAGAAACGTATCTCTTCAAAGATAATTCATATAACTTTACTTTTGAAAACACCACATCGAGGGGTCCAGTCATGTTGGCATGCAAACAGGCATCACAGAAATTAACATTCCATCAATTCCAGGTTTCACTCATAGATTCCTACTAACCAAGGGAGCGTCCATCCTTCCACCTCTGGCAGAGTCAGGTGGGGTTTCCCTTTGTCCTTTGAGCAGGAACAGGAACTTCTCCCGAGGAAGACGCCCCGTGAGGAATCATGAGGGATGGGGGTTGCTCAACCTCTCCCCTGCCATCAACCAGGACAAGGCCCTCGGAAGAGACACACACAGGCTGTGGGAACCGAGCCCCAGGACTGGGTCCTGTGGCCATGTGGTCCTGAGGACAGACCCCTTTACCAATGTTTCATGTTATGTAAATGTTGGTGAATGTGAGTTCTAGAACATTCTTTCTACACCAAATACAAGTTTTTAACCACAAGGAGGATTCACTTTATGAACATTACACAGGGAGGGCTTGGGGGAAGGATGTAGCAATTTAGGAAACATGAGTCTAGTGAGGATTATGAGAATATGAATTTGTGACAAGGGAATAATCCTAATGCAAGAAATGGATGCTTATAAATGATGACATGTAAGAGTTGGGGGAAAAATCTGAATTAATGAGGGGTTATAATTGTAGATTTGTGATCTCTCACATCTTGTAGTAATGGTCATTAATCAGTCTCTCCACTGCTGTATTCATGGCTTGGTTCCTCAGACTGTAGATGACAGGATTAAAGGCGGGGGGCACCACCGTGTAGAGCATAGAAATGACCAGGTCAGACATGGACGGGGTCCCTGAGGTCGGCTTCAAATAAGCAAAGCATCCAGTGAAGAGATACAGCACCACAACCAGCAGGTGGGGAAGGCAGGTGGAGTAGACTTTAGACTGACCTTCTGTGGATGGGATCTTCCTGACAGAAGAGAAGATGTGGACATAGGAAATGACGATGAAAATGAAAGAGCAGACAGTCAACACCACACTAATGAGAATGGGGACAAGCTTGCTCATTACATTTTCTGAGCAGGAAATGGCCATTAACTGGGGGAGGTCACAGAAGAACTGGTGGACCACGTTGGACCCACAGGAGGACAAAGCGAAGGTTCCAGCTGTGAGGACCACAGCATAGAGCCCCCCTCCCAGCCAGGACACAGCTGTCAGCTGCACACACCTGTCCCTGCTCATAAGGACCTCATAGTGCAGGGGGTAGCAGATGGCAGCATAGCGGTCCAGGCTCAGTACCGTGAGTAGGTCATCTCTACACCTGCTGAAAAATCATCATGAAGACCTGGAGGCCACAGCCCGTGAAGGAGATGGAGCTGCTGTGCTTGAGAGAGTTGTCTATAGACTTGGGGACCGTGGCTGAGATGAGGCAGAGGTCCAAGAAGGACAGACTCCTCAGGAAGAAGTACATGGGGGTGTGGAGGTGCAGGTCCAGGGTGGTGATGAGGACGATGAGCCCGTTCCCAAGCAGGGCGTACAGGTAGGCCAGGGAGAAGAGCAGCGGGTGTATGAAGCCCATGGTCCCCTGGGTGGGGAACCCCAGTAAGACGAATTCTGTCACGGCCGTGAGATTGGTCACCCCTGGAGTCATCTTCTGTGTAAAAGAGGAAGAGCAACAAAATTTTAATTCTTCCAATATTGAAAATGGAATGGGTTATCAATACAAGATAACAACTGAGTGTATTTTCTATATAATTAATCCCTCGAGTTCTATGGACACTAATATCATCTATGTCTGCTGTTTCATTCAACCCATTTATTACCACCTCATGTGAATATGTCATTATTATAGTCTCCACATAAGTCCTGAAAATTGGTGAAAACTGAAAATTTCATCTGTCCCCTACAACACTTGAACATTTAGAATCTCATTTCTGTCAAAATAGTCAATAGACGAAGCTCCCCCACAACCCACCCCAGCCCTGCGGCTCCCCTTCCTGCCAGGCCCCAGCATCTCCGCCCAGCACACCTCCCAGAGGTTGTCCAGGGCACAGCCCCAGAGGACACATGACCATGCCCAACCCCTCCCCAACCTGGAAAGCCTATCCCTGCTCCTCCAGCACAGCCCTGGTCTGGGGAGGCCCACAGGGACGGGAGTGCAGGGAGATGGGGTGTGCAGGTCCCCATTTTCCTGTGCCCCAGGACCCGACACTGTCCTGGAACTGAATGATCTGGGCTCGGTGTCCCTGGGCGGTGTGTTCTGACGCCTCCTCTGTCAGATTCCTGCCCCTGTGGCCTCACCGCTGCCTCCTGGTCCGTCCCCTCGTGCCCTCTTCTCCGTACCCCTGATTCCCCACATCTGAGGACTCAGAGACCATGTTTCCCGCAGAGTCTCCTCCTGGGTCACCCCACACGTCCCTCCTGAAGGATGGGCTTGTCCACCCCTGGGTCCCTCCCGGGCCCTCTGTCCCCCTCAGACTCATGCACGTCTGTGCAGGGAGGAGGCCGCTCCGGTGCTGAGCTGGACAGTCTGTGCATGTGGCTGTCCCTGCCGGTCCCAGGGCCCTGGGTCCCCCGGGTATGGGTTTGTTCCTCCCCCCAGGCCCGTGCCTGAGTGGGGACGTCTGGAGACCGGGCAGCCCTGCCCGCTCTCCAGCTCCCCCCAGTCTCATCCTCTCCCCGCTTGGTGGGGTGACAGAAGGGCGGGCCTTGGGAGGGCACAATTTTTACAAAAGTATAGTAGTATAAAATAATTGCAACACATTGGTGGGAATAACTCCTGAAATTTAATAAAAAGAAGAAAATAAGTAAGGATTCTTGAAGGTAAAGAAATGTACCTGGTTGCTAATGATGTTGATATCTGTTGTGTGACTTTAAATACCTATTTAAAATGGATAAAATAACTTGACATCTATCTCCTCCAGGCTCTGTTTATACTATGACTTTATGTTACAATATCACTAACTGTCCCCGAGTGAGGGCATTGGTGAAAAATCCCAAGTTCTCATCCATAAATGTTCACACGTCCCTGCTAGCCTCATGTCAATGTCAGAGCCATGAAGGAGTCAATGTGTTGCTGTCAGAGTTACTGATATTCTACTTGACTCATTTTTGTCATAATGTTTGGGACAAAAAGGCATGATGTTCTGAATTTAAACAACAAGTTTTATTTTTTTAATTTTGCCTGGAATTTCTTCATTACAATCTCATCCCACTGATTGCTTTGATTTTATTCAGTGCCCAGAACCCACTAGTGTGCTGAAGCTACATCCCAGGTTTGAAGCAATAATCGTCCCATCTCCCGTAACCAAAGTCTAGGATCAATGTATTAAAAGTCAATATCTTTGAACATCTTAAATTACAAGAGAAGACATTTTCTCTCCCTGAGCCTCACCCAGGCTGACAGGGCAATGGGACACGACAACTTGGGCCCTGTCAGCATCAGTTGTTGTGATTTACAAACTGAATTGTTTAACACTCTCATGTGTAAAAATGAAGCGTGAAATCTAAAGTTTTCAAGTGTGAGTGGATGCTCCCCTGCAAATACCTGTAGTCTGGGGGAGTTCCCGCTCTCGTGTCGAGTCTGTGTCCTGAAGTTGTCCGCATGGCAGGGCAGAAGGCGTCCCAGCCTCTCACTCCATGGTCGGGGCTCGTGGGGAGCCCCTGAGCACTCACAGGATGTCGCACCCCATCCTGCTGCCCCCTCATGGACAGAGCAGGGCCTCATGGCTGGGCTATTTGAGCTCTGAAGCTGGTGTCCGTGGGTTGGACACTGTCCAAGATCCATCCATCCAGTGACTTTACTCCAGAGGGACAAGCACCCTTGTGCAGGTCACTGTCTTAATTGGTGTCATCCTGCGGCACATCAGTGATAATTGCTGTCTGAGTGTGTTGGGGTGATTTTGTTGGTGGTTTCTGATGTGGGGAGGAAGGATATTCATCCTCTTCTCCCAGCTCCATCCCCTCCCCTACCACCTTGGGGCCCAGGGGTGGTCCCCGTCATCAGATCCAGGACAAGCCCCGTCCACGGGGAAATTTCAAGTTCCCGCCTGCCTCTGTGAGCCCTCCCGGGGCCTGGCAGGTGGTGGATGGGGTGAGGGCTGTGTGGAGCCTGAGCGGGAGGGAGGAGGAAATGAAGAAAGAGAGAGGAGGGAGGAGGAGGGAGAAATTTCGCAGAAGCGAGAGAGAACAGCCGAGGTCTGGGTCTCCTGGGATGTGAACTAGTTTCTGTCTCTGAGATATTTGACTAGTTTTCCCTTCTGAACCCATTTGTCTGCATTTGCTTGTGTTTTGATTTTGTGATTCTGCAACCTGGGTCTCATAGACAGTGCGTGATTTAGGGGTACAGACTAACATCTCTCACGCAGTCACCCCAGCCCCCCAAGTCCACAGCCCCCCTCTGTCCACATCCCGCACCCCCTACTCTCCAATCCCCACTGGAAATAAAAAAATGTCTGACTATGGGATCGAGGTGCAGGAGCAGCTGGGAAGGAGGGAGGGTCCTGCGTGGAGGGTTTGGTTGTGGCAGGAACAGCCTCCTCTTACCTGCTTTTTCACATATAAACTTTAAAACAGCATTTCCCATAAAAGTGGAAACCATTGCTGTCCCCACCAATATGGAAAGGGGAAGGTATACACCTTCAAGCACAGAATCTGGGCCTCTTCTGTTAAAGTTAGACTTTATTATTCTATTTTTTTTCTTTTTTTTTTTTTTTTTTTATATTAAATTTTATTTTTATATTCCCCCATACAATTGCAAACGCCCCATTCTGACCCCAATCCTTCCCCTCCCGCCCCCCACCCCCCAAAAAGTGTCTCTGGTTCATAGTTTTTTGTTGATTTTGATTTTCACTTTCTTATATTCATTTTCCTGGTCCCTTATTTAAGTTTTCTAGATTCCTGCTATGAGTGACACCATCCGGTATTTTTCTTTTTCTTTTTGGCTTATTTCGCTGAGCATGATCCCTTCCAGCACCATCCATGTTGCTGCAAATTGCATGTGTTTATCTTTTTTGAATGCTGAGTAATATTCCATGGTATATATGTACCACATCTTCTTGATCCAGTCATCTATTTTTGGGCATTTGGGTTGTTTCCAAAGCTTAGCTATTGTAAACAGTGCTGCTATAAACATAGGAGTGCAGGTGCTCTTTGGAATTGATGTTTCTGTGTCCTTTGGGTAAATACCTAGGAGTGGAATTGCTGGATCATATGGAAGCTCTATGTTTAGTAGGTCCAGGAATCTCCACACAGCTCTCCATAGTGGTTGGACCAGTTTGCACTCCCACCAACAGTGCACAAGAGTTCCTTTTTCTCCACATCCTCGCCAACATTTGTTGTTGCTAGTTTTTTTAATATGTGCCATTCTCACTGGTGTGAGATGGTATCTCAAGGTAGTTTTGATTTGCATTTCCCTGATTGCAAGTGATGTTGAACATTTTTTCATATGTCTGCTGGCCATTTGCATTTCCTCTTCAGAGAAGTTTCTTTTTAGATCTACTGACCATTTTTTGACTGGATTATTTTCTTTGTTGTTGCTGAGTCTCATCAGCTCTTTGCAGATTTTTGTGATCAGTCCTTTATCATTAGTGTTGGGTGCAAAAATGTTCTCCCAGTTGGTGGGGTTTCTCTTTGTTTTTGTTATTGTCTCTTTTGCTGTGCAGAAGCTCTTTAATTTGATGTAGTCCCAGCTGTTTATCTTTGTCTTCACTATCACTGCTTTGGGTGATGTGTCTGTAAAGATGTCTTTGATGTGCAAATCCCGTAGTGCTTCGCCTATATTTCCTTCTATGTATTTTATGGTTTCAGGTCTTATGTCTAGTTCTTTAATCCATTTTGAGTTGATTTTTGTGTATGGTGTGAGGTAGTGGTCAAGCTTCATTCTTTTGCATGTAGCGACCCAGTTTTCCCAGCACCATTTATTGAACAAACTTTCTTTGCCCCAATGCATAGTCTTTGCTCCTTTGTCAAAGATTAGTTGACCATAAATCTGTGGGTTTATTTCTGGATTTTCTATCCCATTCCATTGGTCTGTATGTCTGTTCTTGTTCCAATACCATGCAGTTTTGATGATTATGGCTTTGTAGTATAGTTTGAAGTCTGGGAGTGTGATGCCTCCATTTCCTTCTTTTTTTTTTCAGTAGAGCTTTGGCTATTCGGGGTTTTTGGTGATTCCATATGAATTTCATCAATAATTGTTCAATTTCTTTGAAGAATGCCATTGAGATTTTGATTGGAATAGCATTGAATCTGTATATTGCTTTTGGTAGGATGGCCATTTTAATAATGTTTATTCTTCCAATATATGAGCAGGGGATATCTTTCCATTTCTTTGTGTCTTCTTCTATTTCTTTTAACAGTGTTTTATAGTTTTCTTTGTATAGGTCCTTTACCTCTTTTGTTAGATTTATTCCCAAATATTTGATTTTTTTTGTTTCGATAATAAAAGGGGTGGCTTTTTTTTGATTTCTTCTTCTTCAGATTTATTCCTAGACTTTATTATTCTATATTGACATTGTAGCAGACATGGAAAAAGTATCCCGATGTGGAAAAACCTTAATGAGAAATGTCCTGCACCTGCACGTGCCGGCCACTGCCTCCTGCCCCGGTGCTCTTTCTGTCTTAGTTTGAGGGGATAGTAACATGCGTGGGATTTAATGAGAATTAATTGAGAGAACTTTTACTCTTGGATAGAAGAATGCTGAAGAGAACACGCAGTGACCGGGAAAGCATCATGCAAAGATTTTTCCTGGGGAAAATGTAGTTGTCAGACGTCCTCAGTAGCGTCTGCAGTCTCCATGGACACGTCAGTGCCTTCCTCTAGGCACGCCGCCCGTCTAAAGAGGAGGACGTCGAGAACCTTCCCCTCAAAGTCGATAAGCAAATTGACTTTGGGAATAAATTAATATAGTGAAGAGGTGAAGGACTCAAACAGGAAAACTTCCAAGCACTGAAAAGGAATACTGGAAGATGAAAAAAAGTGGGAGGACATGCCCGGCAGGTAGGTCAGTAGAGTCAGTGTTATCCGAAAGCCAGCCTGGCAGACACAAATTCCAGAGCCAGCACCCTTCCCGTGGAAACCTCCATGGCATTCTTGAGAGAAATAGAACGAATATTGCTGAAATTAATCGGGAATCACGAGAAACTCTCCAATAGCCGAAGGTCTCCTGACTAAAGGGAGAGGAAGGGCAGCATTACTCTCCAGACGTCATGCACAGCCACACACCGTAACAGTGAAGAGCAGTGTGGGCGATGCAGCCCATGGGGAAATCTCACCCCAGCACACTGGGCGCATTGGTTCAAAGGGCAAACAGAAAACACACGGTGGGGATCTGACCAGGAAGGGTGTGACGAGCAGGCGGTGGGGACGGTGGTCCCGTCACCCCTGCGGTGGTGTGACCCTCGGGAGCAGCCCTGAGTGGCCGCTCAGGCCATGCTAGGGAGAATCTACACGCGAGCGACTCCCGGGCCATGGGAACGGGACCTGGAATGGACTCGAGCTCGTGGCCACCGGGCCTTCGCCTTGCGAAGCTCACTCAGGGACTGACGACAGTAGAGCCCCCAGGAGAGTGCGAGGCACAGCGACCTGCCCCCGGAGAAAGGGCGTGAGCGGCAGAGCATCACCAGCTTGGTCCTCAGGGTCAGGGAAACATGCGAGAACCTCGGTGGTGCAGGGCAGATGCCGTGTGGAGACAGGAGTCGGCGACCGGCCGTGCTCTCCTCACGGGATGTTTCAATAAGGAACAACACAGTCCCCAGCGCAGATGCACAGTGAGTGCCAGAGTTCTCTGCAAGACAGTCGGGAAGCAGACCTGCCGCAAGTCGAGGGGTAACCTGGAATGCGAGGGGAGCTGCCCGTGAGCCCAAGGACAGCCCACGGCTTCAAAGTCATAAATGTGAAAACCAGAAAGGCAGTTCTTCACAGCCATGCATTCTCCTAAGAGCTCTTTTACTTCCAATACTCCATCAAGGCAGTGGAGAGACTGGATCGGAACAGGACATTATGGAAGTGAACACGCCCGGCAGCCGCAGGCTTCAGTCATCAATTCTGATTCCATAAGTATCACCTTCCCCCAATCTCTGGCAGTGTGGGCTGAGTGTGAGGAGTGGAAGCGTCGTCACCGGCAGCTCAGAGAGGTCCCAGGAAGCAGCAGGACAGTGTCCGCCCAGCTTATTAGACATTAACACTGAATAATGACATGATCATGCCCTGGACTCCGCTGTCCCCGCAGGATGAGCCCTTCCATGACGGGAACAAACGCATCTGTGCAGGGGGTCAGGACAGGCCAGTGAGCTCGGAACAGGGTCTGGAGCCTGAATCTACCTGCCCGTGACTCTGCAGGCACCGGACGTCCTCCTTAGAGAGTGTCCACCTAGGCCTGGCCGTTGTCTGGACTGGGGTGCTGCTCCCTGTTCTGGTTGGGACACACGTGTGGATGGTCACTCGCACTTTTCAGGAGTGTGGGGTGCATGTGGCTTGCCCCCCCACGCAGGGCCTGTGCTCACAGTGGTTTCTGAAGGCCCAGGAGTGCTCTAGTGTGTGTGGGGGGACCTGTTTATTACCCTTGGGGTTCCTTGTCCTTGAATTGTGGAAGCAGGAGGGTGTTCACATGGGTATTCCATGGAGTGTGAGGGGGGCACCGCACAAACAGAGTGGCAGCAATGGAGACCCAAAACAAGACAGCAAAGACTTGACAAATGGCAATTATTAACATGAGCCCACGTCACCCCACTTGTGGGGTCAAATCCTCTTTTCAACAGAGTCTAGAGGCTTCGCTCAAAGCCAAGACAGAAAGTGTGTAAAGGCCGTGGCCCGAGAGTGATGGAGGCCCAGGGGGGAGACACCTGCCATCAGGGTCTTTCATGGAAGGATGAGCAACTTGGCGGACTTCCCCACATGATTTTATTCTGAAATCTCAATGGACTTGGTCTGGCGGTTAACATGCATTTTAAAGAATGTTAAAAAACATACATTTCATAAGAGAAATATTGTCTGGACTGAGTCTGTTATGATCCGTCAGGCATGTTTGGAGACACCGTGTCCTGCTGCAGAGAGGACGCGTGAGGGGGAAGCCTCCCCCAGCTCATGTTCTCAGGGTGGGTGAGCAGCCGGGAGGCCCCGGTGTTTACAGCGCAAGGATAAAGTTTACAGATTTTGCTGTGCTTCAATTTACATGATGTAGAAAGTGTCATAATCCCAGATGTACCAGAAAGTGGGGAAGAAGAGCTGGTACAGGACATCCACAAACAACCTGGAAAACTACGGGAACCCCTAAAAATAAACACAACAACAATGAATGTCTAAAACATTTAAAATTTAAAGGTGAAACATAGTTCTTCAGAAATAATTTGCATTAAAATAGCCACACCCTCAAGGTGCTGTAACCAGATCAGACACCGTATAAATGAACATCAAGTAAGGTTCAATCATAGATTCAGATTCTTTCAGAAACTTCCATCCGTCTCCGGAGATTCACGTCAAGTGTAATTTCTACTTGACCTTTGAGCAGAAACATGAATGTCTCTCAGAGGAAGTTGCCCCATCAGGAGTTGAGAGGGGAGGGTCCCACCAGCTGTCTCCCCTCACTCCACAAGGGATGGGCCTCAGGGGAGACATACATAGGCTGTGGGAACCGAGCCCCAGTGTTACCGAACGCTGGCCTCAGTTTCCCTCAGCCAATAAAAGGAAACTGAGTTTGAGGAAAAGGAAAGGGGTTTTCATTGTCGACAAATGAGAAGGGTGGCAGACTCATGTCCGAAAAACCACCATCCTGCTCTTTGGCAGTGGGCAGGGGTGTTTATACCAGGGGGAGATGGGCAGGGGTCCAAGAAGGGGAGGGCAAAGGGTCTGCACAGAGACAGGTGGGCGCCAGCTTCACAGGGAGATGGACGGGTGCCAGCTGGTGTTCATCAAGAGGAGGGGAAAGTGTCAGCGCAGAGACGGGTCAGGGGAGGGGTCTGCCCAGAGGCCGATGGGTGTCAACTCATCCATCCTAAGGGAAGGGGAAGGTGTCAGCACAGAGACTGGTGGTCCCCAGCTTGTTTTCCTTAGGGGGAGGGGTCAGGGTCTGCACGAAACCAGTGGGCGCCAGCTTGGTTTTCTTCTCAAGGGGAGGGGAGGTTGCAACAAATGGGAAAGACAAGCTGCTAATCCTATTAATGCTAGATAAGGGGGAATTGCAAGACATGGGGAAAAGACAAACTTGTTAACTGTATCATAATCCCCACTCTCAATTATGACCTTCCATTTCTATGGGAAAAGGGGCGTCATATCCTCTGGCTGCTTCCTGCTGAACAGGGTCGTCATGGTGGGGGGTTACTGTGGAAGGCCTGCACTTACTGGTGCCATAGTTCCCGACATGAGTTAAGGTCTTGGTGCTGTTGTGGCAGCGACAAGATATACAACATAGCACAGTCCTAAATGTAAGAGGGATTACTTTTTCTCTTCCTCAAGATGATGACATTAAGGCTATAGCCCTCACTGGAGAGGACCAGATAATAATATAAATAGTCACTGAGACATAATTTTTCTCTACCCTCATCCCAATTCTGTAAAATAGTAAACCAAATCTAATTTTAACAATTTCCCCTATATTTGCATAAACTCATAGGGCAGAGTAAACAAGTAGAGTGTTGTTGGCTTTGTGGAAAATTCCACAGGCCTTAGCGTGAGCTTTTTAACAACCAGTCCATGTCGGCTTTATCAAAGTCACAGTCTCACCAAACTTCACCTGAGATTTCCTCTGCTCAAGGTTCCCAGGACTTTTTCAGGGTTTTCCTCAGTCCTGTCCATGGAGGCAACTTCCTCACCTTTCATGGAGGTCTCTGTAACCCAGCAAGCAAGGTGACAGGCTCTTCTTAGCTCGGTCTTCTCAGCTCAGCACAGTTTATTCCCAGAAGAATTTCAATCAAAGCCTTGTAACAAAACATGTTTAATTTACCAGCTTAAGGAGAAATAACTAAAATTCCCTATTGAGATTATGCAAAGATAGATATTGTCCTGAGAAGTACAAATATTGCATATAAATTTTTGGGATGAGACAAAAGAATAGCAAATGCTTAAATTTGCTCATAAAAAGATGCAAATTGCCACTGCTAAGATCATAGCCCAGCTTAAGGACAAGGTTTCTAGAGACCAAAAAAAAAAAAAACAAAACATTAAAAAATAATTATTTTTAAAAGTCATGAAATATTATTCAAATCTTCCTCAGTGTACTTTGCATATATTAAATCTCCATCTTCTGTTGGTAATTTTCATAAATCAAATTTTTATAGGCTTGGTAGGTCTTTTCACTTCCAAAACATATCTATATTGTCAGTCTTTTTTTGTGAGTTTTCTGAAGACAAAGCTCAGCAAATAAACTTTAGAAATAACAAAAACTCAAAAATGACCATACCTAAAATCATGGCTTAAGGTAAAAGACAAGGATGTTTGCTCAATTTTGTGACACACATACACATATATATTTCAGTATAATCAGAATCATCCAATAATATTATACCAGAACATACTAGGTTTTAAAAATCACATATATTTTAGAACACTTTAATCAAGTTTATATATGCTGAAAAGGTATAACTTTTTCCCTCAATGACAATTTTTTATGAAGTTTTAACATTTCTAGATTGGTCCAATGTGTTTTAGCATTTTGCTATAAGGAAAATAATTTATTAAGAGTCCTAAGACGCATCAAATAATTTTACTTGATTCAAAAAAAAAAAAAAAAAAACTTTACCATTTCTGAAATTTGACTCCAAAAAAAGTTTTGTCACAGGCATAATAATATATACAGACTTTTATAAAACATCATTAAGGTACCCAGAGTGATAAGTAGAGGTTTTTAAAAGTAGTGCTCAACAATGCTGACAGGACTATATGTTTCAGCTTACCAAGTCCGAGGGTAAAAGAGAACCAAGATTTTAGATTACCTAAACAGTATTAATTTGTCATCAAGAACTAGTAAAAGCAGTTTAAGAATACTTGAGCCTTTACTGCAGATGGAAAATAAATTAAAGTTTGGTTTTACGTGAGTACACCACTGATGATAAATTTGAATATTCCTAAAGCATGTCATTATAGCACATAGCATTTTTTCTAAGATACCTCTCTCAGACCTGCAAAGCTTCAACACCTTTTTTTTTCCCAAGATAGCTAATTTGTTTTGACGCTAAATTTTTCAGACCTTTAACATATCTTTTACATACATATCTTAACACAATCTCGCTTTACTTGCATTTAGAGTTACAACATTCTAGTTTTTAAATTTTAGATTGTAAGACTGTTATAGAAGGCTTTTGTCTTTATTTATGCCCACAGGCCCAGGGATCTTTTTCCGAAGTCCAAGCCCCCAGCAATTAGGCATCAGAGCATCCATTGCCCCAGCAGGGGCACATTCGCACTTTAAAGCAAGCAGGGAGTATAGAAGCAGGAGACTCCCAAGAGGTCATCTGGTCATCTGGGGCACACAAGTCAGGGGCCTGGCCAGAGAAAGTCCATCAGTCATTTCCTGAAACTTTTAGTCCACTCTGAGGCCTTATCCCAACATAACTTCAGCTAATTAACAGGCAAGCCTCACATTTTTCACTTTAAGACATTGTTAGAGCTGTTATGCTATTATTTCTTTGTACTGGATAACTCATACATAAACACATGTTTTATTTTTTTCCTAGATGATGACAATAAGGTTTTGTTTTCCTACTATAAGAAGCAAAAAAAAAAATACACCAAAAGCTCATCAAGCAGTCAACAAACTTCCATTATTAAATTTAGTAAATCCTTCATTTTATAGGAAAAATATACCACCATTTAAATAATGATAAGAAGAACAGAGATATCAACTGTAGCCCTAGTTTTCTTAGGATAGGAAGTTCAAATTGCAGAGTTATAAATGAAACAATTTTATATACCAGAGGTTTTACTTTTTTTTCCTTGGCTAGGACAAGGGAAGGAAAAATCAATTAAGTTGCTTACCTGGGGAACAAAGGTACTTCTTTCAAGGTAAAGAAATAGTGGGTCAGTCTTTTTGGAAGAAAATGTTATCAAAAAGAAGTCCAGGTATAAACAAAACCGCACTTATCTCTGTTAACATAGACCAGGTCAATATTTTTTTTTTTCTTTTGACCACTCCAAACTTTTTAAAACACATTTAACATACAATGAAACTTTTTTTTTTAATGACATTTATTTATTTATTTTTTAGTAGAGGCGTGTTTTTATTTATTTATTTATTATATTTGTTTGTTTGTTTTGTTTATACATGCACTGGGTACAGTCAGAAGCGCGGGAGGGTGAAAGAATTCACCAGAGCCAGAGTGGGGAGCAGAGCAGGCAGAAGGACCGAAGCACACTGCTGAGGGGAGCAGCGGGTGGCAGGAGAGGTCTGCGCACCATTTGGGATCCTCCTCTGGTGGCCGGGGAGCAGCCGGGGATCGAACCGGCGCCGCAGAGGCCGCGGGCAGCCTCGCAACCCAGCGCTCAACCGCTGCGCCACCGGGGAGGCCCCATAACATACAATGAAACTTTTAACTACCAACATTATAAATCTAAGACATGTGCTTTAATTAAACCATTACATTTTGAACAGGTTTTTGTTTACCAAAAATGTTATATCACAAACTCAAAATTTGGGTTCTTTTCTATTAGAATTTATATAGGCGCCATTTATAATGATTTTTAACACAGCAACCCTCCACACAAAGGCAAAGACATAGACACAGAGATCTCTTTCATTTAGAATTTTGGCTATTTGCACTAATTTTTAGAGATAATTATTTTACCAATATTTCTGACAACACTGACAACAATTATTAATTTACTTTTTAATATCCTTTCTAACTAACTCCTTCAGATAAGAAAACATTTCTCAAGTTATATTTGTAAGAATGCCTCTTAGGTTCTAAAGAAAGTGGGGCATAAAATTCCCTATCAGTTTTCTAAGGCCACATATTCCTTTAAATTCTTAGAAGAGATATTGGATGGGTAGACAGTTTCACCAAAACTATATCCCTTTTCAATACAAAGATAGACTAATTCCTAAAACAACTTAAGTTTTCAAGTTAAGCTAATATAGCCATCTAAGTTCTGTTTTTTTTTTTTAATCAAGGAGGTTTCCAATAAGAGATGGAAGTTAAAGTCCTCACATGTTCTAATAAGCATCCCATTTTAATCATTTTAAAACCTCTAGAACCCAAGATTGGAACCATTTTTAAAGACAAGCATAGAAAACTCAAATTGCTTTATGGAGTCCTAGTTTCTGTTTGACCTCACGGATGAGGCCTGGTCCTAAGAAAGACAGAACATGGGCCATGAGATACACATGGGCCACAAGAAGGACAGGAGAAGAGGCAGATTAAGATCTTACTTGGCAGCTTATGTGTTCTTAGATTCTTACTAGAAATTTGATAAGGAATATTATTTACAGAAACCCACTATGTAGTTTTATTAGTAAATTGATTGTTTTAAGAGACTTAGATTTTCAAGGAAACCTGAAATTTTATGGTCAATAAGAAGTTTAAAAATTTTCCAATCAACTAGCAAGCTTCCTTTATAGCTAACTAGAAAGTCCAAAGTAATCTTGACAAAACCAACTGAGCCTGATACCAGAAGTCTCAGCACGTGATCAGAAAAGGCCTGCAAATTTAGAGGACAAAAACACATCCTTTAAGTGGAGAACACTCTCTTCAGCTTACTTTACATCCAATTTTTACAGTGACTGGTAAATACCGAGTTAGGTGTCTGACTAAAACATAAAATGCAGAAAAATACCAAATTTGTAAATTATCCAAGATCTGATTCCAGATACTTGCTTGAATTCTTTACACAGTCACAAAGATCAGATTCACAAAGCTGTTTGTATAAAACGGGGAAAAGGTAAGGTAAGTATGATGGAGGACAAGAATAGAAAAATTGAAAAGGAGGTGCCCACAAGACAGGTTGCTGAAAGCCAAAGCATCTGGACTGACACTGAATGTCAGGGTAAGATTTTAGCAGAACATAGATAAAAGGAGCTCACAGGCGAGCCAGCCAATGTGGAAAAGGAGTGTATATTGCCTGACTCTTGTGCTAAAAAAATCAGTCTGTTCCCCACAATCAGTTTTTCCTGGGCTCCTGCAGGGAAACTGTGATAGGGATTGCTTTTCAGACACAGGTTTGTAGCTACAGGTCGACCACTCAGTTAATATTTTCCCCATGGGGCTTTCAGATGAAACAAATACGGCACCTCTCATAAGTTTAACTAAATCCCTGGCTTCCAAAAACCAAATGCGAAACTCCAAATACCAGATACCAAATAGACATCAAGTAAAAAATACCAACTGTTTCCCAATTCCCACTCAACCAGGCCTGACACGCCAAAGAGCGCTCCAAATGGAGGGAGACTCATAGACTCCCTCCCAAATGAGGAGACCTGAACTCCCTCCGCGAGGGGACTCAGATTCCTCCTGAATATGTGAAGGCCAAGGTCTTGGCGTGCCCGCCAGGGGCACTTACACCAAACGCCAGGGGACTGCAGTTTTCCACCCAGTTTCCATCTCCTCAAAGGTAAATCCAGGGTGCAGAGAAGAGCTGTGCCTCTCCCGAGGAGGACGTGGGAAGTTCCCTGGAGGAAAAAAAAAACTCCAGCAGCTGCTAGGACTCTCCCTCATCCTCCTGGAGACAGGGCACTCCCTCTCAGCAGGAGGGTCAGGAGGCCACCCGGGATGCCCAGGCCCCTCTCTGACAGCACAGACCAGCATAGGTAGGTGAGCCCTGGTGCGCAGCTGCGGGCAACAGCTCCGTCCAATGGAAGTCAGAGTTGGGGTTGGGAGAGCAGAGGTGGCACCCACCTCCTTGCTGGCTCGCCAACATTGTTACCGAAGGCCGGCCTCAGTTTCCCTAAGCCAATAGAAGAAAACTGAGTTTGAGGAAAAGGAAAGCGGTTTTATTTGTCAACAAATGAAGAGGGCAGCAGACTCATGTCTGAAAGACCACCGTCCTGCTCTTTGGCAGTGGGCTGGGGTGTTCATACTAGGGGGAGATAGGCAGGGGTCCGAGAAGGGGAGGGTGAAGGGTCCGCACAGAGACAGGTGGGCGCCAGCTCCACAGGGAGATGGACGGGTGCCAGCTGGTGTTCATCAAGGGGAGGGGAAAGTGTCAGCGCAGAGACGGGTCAGGGGAGGGGTCTGCCCAGAGGCCGATGGGTGTCAACTCATCCATCCTAAGGGAAGGGGAAGGTGTCAGCACAGAGACTGGTGGTCCCCAACTTGTTTACCTTAGGGGGAGGGGTCAGGGTCTGCACGAAACCAGTGGGCGACAGCTTGGTTTTCTTCTCAAGGGGAGGGGAGGCTGCAACAAATGGGAAAGACAAGCTGTTAATACTGTTAATGCTAGATAAGGGGGAAATGCAAGACATGGGGAAAAGACAAACTTGTTAACTGTATCACCAGGACTGGGGTCCCGTGACCATGTGCTCCCCAGGACAGACCCCTTACCACTGCTGGATTTCATGAAAATGTTGGGGATGTGTGAGTTCTAGAACATGCTTTCACATACCAGCCATAGCATTTAAAGAACAGAATTCATATAATGTTTGTCACATGGATGGATGTTTTGGAAATGACTGCACTATTTTAGGAAATAGAGATTTGAAGTATAGAAAAATGTTAAAATTTGCAAAGGAAATCTGTAATGAAACATCTTGTTTTACTTTAAAATGGTGACAGGTAATGGAGGGAAAATCTAAATAAATGAGGGGTCCATAAATGTAGATTGGGTAAATAATTAATGAAAACAATGATACCTCACATGCTGGTATACTGGCCCTTCATCAGTCTCCCCACAGCTGACTTCAAGGCCTGGTTCCTCAGACTGTATATGACGGGATTAAAGGTGGGGGCCACCACTGCATAGAACAAAGAAATGACAAGGTCAGACATTGATGGGGTCTCTGAGGTCGTCTTCAGATAAGCAAAGCTTCCAGTGGAGAGAAACAGCACCACAACCAGCAGGTGGGGAATGCAGGTGGAGTAGACTTTGGCCTTCCCTTCTGTGGATGGGATCTTCCTGACAGCAGAGAAGATGTGGACGTAGGAAATGATGATGAATATAAAACAACAGATACTCCAGACCACACCGATGAGAATGGGGTCAAGTTCGCTCATTATATTTTCTGAGCAGGAAATAGCCAATAACTGGGGGACGTCACAGAAGAACTGGTGGACAACGTTGGACCCACAGTAGGACAAGGAGAAGGTTCCAGCTGTGAACATCACAGCATAGAGACCACCACCCAGCCAGGACACAGTTGTCAGCTGCACACACGTGTCCCTGCTCATGAGGACCTCATAGTGCAGGGGGTGGCAGATGGTAGCATAACGGTCAAGGCTCATCACCGTGAGCAGGTGAAGCTCTGTACTTGCTGACATAACCATCATGAAGACCTGGAGGACACAGCCCAGTAAGGAGATGGAGCTGCTGTGCCTCAGAGAGTTGGCAATGGACTTGGGGACTGTGGTTGTGATGAGGCAGAGGTCTGAGAAGGACAGACTCCTCAGGAAGAAGTACATGGGGGTGTGGAGGTGCCGGTCCAGGGTGGTGATGAGGACAATGATCCCGTTCCCCAGCAGGGCGCACAGGTAGGCCAGGGAGAAGAGCAGTGGGTGCAAGAAGCCCATGGTCCCCTGGGTGGGGAACCCCAGGAGGACAAATTCTATCATGGTTGTAAGATTAGTCACCCCTGGAGTCATCATCTTTTTGAAAAAATAAAGAGGAAGAAAGTTTGTCAAATCTTCCAATATTGAACGTAAGTGCATTGTCAGCACAGGATAATGATTCAATCTATTTGGCTGGTAATCACTCCTTCTACGTCCCACGGATTCTAGTACCCTCATGTGCATGTGCTGCTGTGATCAAACTTTCATTTCCATCTCCTGTGAGGTGACGTGATTACACTGTCCAAACATGTCCTGAAAATTGGTGAAGTCTTGAAGATTTCCACTGACCCTACAGAACGTTAAGAATTACAGTGTCATACCTCTCAACAAACCTGACTGACTTCCCTCCCTACTGCCCCAGTCCTGCTGCTCCCCCTCCTGACAGGTCCCAGAGCCTACGCCCATCATACCTCCCAGAGGTTGTCCAGGGCACAGCCCCAGAGGACATGTGACCATGCCCAGCCCCTCCCCACCCTGGAGAGCCTGTCCCTGCTCCTCTAGCAAAGCCCTGGTTTGGGGAGGCCCCACAGGGATGGGTGTGTATGGAGGTGGGGTGTGTAGGTCCCCGTTCTCCTGCACCCCAGGACCCGAAACTGTCCTGGAACTGAATGATCTGTGCTCGACGTCACCGTGTGGCGTGCCCTGACGCCTCTTCTGTCAGATTCCTGCCCCTGTGGCCTCACTGCTGCCTCCTGGTCCATACCCTTGTCTCATCTCCCTGCCCCTGACTCCCCACATCTGAGGACCCAGAGACCATGCTTCGCTCAGAGTCTCCTCCTGGGTCACACCCACATGTCTCTCCTGCAGGATGGGTTCGTCCACCCCGGGTCCCTCCCGGCCCCTCTGTCCCCCTCAATCTCATGCACGTCTGTACAGGGAGGAGGCCGCTCCGGAGCTGTGTCGGAAGGTCTGTGCGTGTGGATGTCCTTGCCGGTCCCAGGGCCCCTGGTCCCCCGGGTGTGGGTTTGTTCCTCCCCCATGCCCGTGCGTGAGTGCGGATGCCTGGACACAGGGCAGCCCTGCCCACTCTCCTCCCCCCAATCTCACCCTCTCCCACCTCTGTTGGGTGACGCAGGGGCAGGCCCTGAGGAGGCAGGATTTTTAGGAGAATATGGTAATATAAAATTATTGTCAAACATTGGTGGGAATAATTCCCGGTATTTAACAAAACAAGGAAATAAATTAGGGTACTTAGTTGTTAATAATGTTGACATCCGTTGAGTGATTTATGTACAAATTTAAAATGATAAAATGACATTTGACATCAATCTCCTCCAGCCCCTGATTAAATTTTGTGACTTTATTTTACAATATTACCAACAATCCCTGAGTATGGAGTTGGGGAAAAATCCCAAGTTCATGTTCATAAACAGTCACACGTCCCTGCCAGCCTCACACTTGTGTCAGAGCCATTAAGTGGTCAACATTTTGCTGAAAATGTTATTGAGTATCTAGTTGACTTATATCCGTCATGATGTTTAGGACAGAATTGCTTAACATTCTGAATTTAATAATAAGTATTATTATTATTTTTAATTTCCTTCAGCATTTCTTCATTACAGTCTAATTCCGTTAATTGTTTTGTTTTGTTTAGTATCCAAAACACACTGATTGTGCTGGTGCTAAAATCCTAGGTATTAACATTAATCGTCACATCTCCCATAAATCAAAATCTTTTAATATGATCAATGTATTAAGTCAATACCATTGACCATCCTAAATTAAAAAAGAATGTTTTATCTCAATGAGTCTCGCGCAGGCTGACACGGCAGTGGGACATTGAGCAACGTGGGCAACTTCAGCATTAGTTGTTATAATTCAGAAAATGAATAGTTTACCTAGGGCACATTTTCAAGTCTAGAATTAAGCTTGAATTGAAAACTTCCAAGGGTGTGTGGATTCTCCCCTGCAAACGGCTGGGGCAGATACCTGCAGGCAGGGGATGAAGTTCCCACTGCCGTGTCGAGTCTCTGTCCTGAGGTTGTCCCCATGGCGGGACAGAGAGTGTCCGGCCTCTCACTTCATGGTCGGGGCTCGTGGGGAGCCTCTGAGCACTCACAGGATGGTCCACCCCATCCTGCACTGCCTCATGGACAGAGCAGGGCCTCAGGGCTGGGCTATTTGAGCTCTGGTGCTGGTGTCCACGTGTTGGACATGGTCCAGATTCTAGCCTTCAGGGACCTTCCTCTTGAGGGAAAGCGTGTGTTTAATTGACTGTGTTAATTGGAGCGTCCTGCAGTGTGTCTCAGTGAGTAATTATCACACTCGGTGTGCAGATGTGATGTTGTGTCTGGCTCATGCCTCTATGGATATGAATAGACAAATCCTCATGTGCAGGTTCCATTCCCCACCTGTTGTGTCCACCGCGGTGGGCACCATCAGTCATAACAGTGCTCTGAGTCCCTGTCTAGACAGCTGGACAGTCGCCCATCACCTGCCGTGTGCCCCTCACAGAGAGGCCCTGGGGATGCGCTTGAGGGGGATGTGGAAAGGCCTGAATGGGAGGGAAGTGACATGGAGAGAGGCAGGAGGGAGCCCAGGTAGGGGGAGTGGGCAGAAAGACAGTGGACGTCCAGCAGAAGTGAGTGACCATGGGGGTCACCAGCCCTCTGGGAAGAGAAACTTTACTAGTCTCTGAAATTGTGGATCCTGCAGTTCTTTTCCACCCCAGCCCCTGTCCCTCCACTTATATTAGACTTGTCCTTTTGTTGGGATAATTTGCTTCTAATATTTAGGAAATAGTATTTTAGGGTTTCTACTCATGGTGTCATATGCTTAGGTTTGCTGCATGACGATGGTGACGTCACACATGGAAACAGGCATTTATCTGCTTGTGTTTTCTCTTCTGTAGGGGGTGGGGCAGGACCTGCTTCACTCTGCTGCAAACTCATCCGTGTATTTGTCCCAGATGCGCAGACTCTACAGTGCAGACCACGCACACCTGTGTTCCCAGCAGCACCGTCCAACATTGCCGGCCCTGGCCCCAACTCAAGTGCCGGGGACAGAGGAGAGAATATATAATGTCTGTCCACACTCCATGGAATACCGCACGGCTATTAAAGAGGTGAACTAGTGTCCTTAGGGACCAAAGGTGGATGTTGAAGAGCGTATGCTAGTGAGATAAGTCAAAAAGTGAAAGATATTGGCTGGTCTCACCCATTTGTGGATTATAATATAAAAGTCAACAATTTAAAAATTATAGTGGCAAACAAGAAAAGGAAAAGTTGGACTAAGTGAAAAAAAATTCTCTTTACCGGTCAGAACAGGGGAGGAGAGTAGGTGTGTGGATGGAGGGGCCAGGCACTGCAGGGCATTTACTAGATTCTGAGTGGACACTGGTGCATGTGGGGGAGTGAAGAGTGACCCATGGTGAAAACAGTAAAAGTGAAAATGAGTGTCCAACTTGATGAGAACAAATAACAAATTAATGTGATGTTGGGATGAAACACTCATGGAAAGATCCTCACAGACACTCACTGGATTTGTTCAAGGAATAACAGAAAATGCATCAACAGGAATCTGACCAGGGAATGACATCATATCCCAAGGGGGTGGGGACTGTTATCTCATGTGTATTTTTTAAGATTTATTTATTTATACAAGCACTGGGTACAGTCAGAAGCGCGGGAGGGTGAGAAAATTCACCAGAGACAGAGCGGAGAGCAGAGCAGGCAGAAGGACCAAAGTACACTGCTGAGGGGAACAATGGGCAAGGCAGGAGAGGTCTGCTGTGCCATGTGGGTTTCTCCCTGGCTGGCTGGGACTCAAACCTGCACTGCAGAGGCTGTGCACAGCTTCAGAGTGCGGCGCTCAACCCGATGCCCCACCAGAGAGGCCTTGTGCTCTCATGCTATCAATGAAACGAATATTACTGTGAGTGATTTTCTAGCGCAGGTTTCATTCTGAAATTTGAATGGATGAGTCATGTCTGGTGATTAACTACATTTTATTATCACAAATAGTTTCATGGATAAAATGTGCTCATCGGTCAGGAGAGTTTGGAGACCCAGTGACCTGCTCTGGAGAGGAAGAACTTCACCCCAGCTCACGTTCTCACTGTTAGGGAACAATGTGAGATCAACTGGCATGCAATGCAGATGTAGGATTATTTGAAAAAAAATAGCAAATATTGTCAAGCTTTAGTTTGCATAATGTTTTACATAATAAAAATTAATATAGTTCCCAAGTGGAAGAAAAGTGATCTAAAGTGTAATCTACACAATAATTGAGAAGAAGACCTGGTAGAGGATGAAGATACTGTTGGGAAAACTAAGGAAACTAAAAATAAATTCAACAATTAAAATGTATAAACTTTTAAGTAGAAATGTAGTTCTTCAAAGATAATTCATAAAACTACTTTTGAAAACACCACATTGAGGGGGTGCAGTCACGTTGGCATCCAAACAGACATCACAGAAATTAACATTCCATCCATTCCAGGTTTCACTCATAGATTCCTACTAACCAAGGAAGTGTCCATCCTTCCACCTCTGGCAGAGTCAGGTGGCAGTTCCCTTTGTCCTTTGAGAAGCTAAAGGAACTTCTCCTAGAGGAAGACACCCCATGAGGAATCGTGAAGGACGGGGGGCCCCACTCAACCTCTCCCCTGCCATCAACCAGGAAAAGGTCCATGGTGGAGACACACACAGGCTGTGGGAACCGAGACCCAGGACTGGGTCCTGTGACCATGTGGTCCTGACAGACCAATTTACCACTGCTCACGTTATGTAAATGGTGGTGAATGTGAGTTCTAGAACATTCTTTCTACACCAAATACAAGTTTTTAACCACTAGCTGGATTCAGTTTATGAACATTACACAGGGAGGGCTTGGGGGAAGGATGTAGCAATTTAGGAAACAGGAGTCTAGTGAGGATTATGATAATATGAATTTGTGACAAGGGGATAATCCTAATTCAAGAAATTGATGCTTATAAATGATGACATGTAAGAGTTAGAGGAGAAAACATGAACAAATGAGGGGTTATAATTGTAGATTGTGATATCTCACATCTTGGAGTACTGGCCCTTCATCAGTCTCCCCACAGCCGACTTCATGGCTCGGTTCCTCAGACTGTATATGACGAGATTAAAGGTGGGGGGCACCAACGTGTAGAGCATAGAAATGACAAGGTCAGACACAGATGGGGTCCCTGATGTCGGCTTCAAATAAGCAAAGCATGCAGTGGAGAGAAACAGCACCACAACCAGCAGGTGGGGAAGGCAGGTGGAGTAGGCCTTGGCCTTCCCTTCTGTGGATGGAATCTTCCTGACAGCAGAGAAGATGTGGATGTAGGAAATGATGATGAAAATGAAATAGCAAGTTACAAACACCATATCAATGAGCATGGGGTCAAGTTCATTCATTAAATTTCCTTAGCAGGAAATAGCCAATAACTGGGGGACATCACAGAATAACTGGTGGACAACGTTGGACCCACAGTAGGACAAGGAGAAGGTTCCAGCTGTGTTCATCACAGCATGGAGACCCCCACCAAGCCAGGACACAGCTGTCAGCTGCACTCACCTGTCCCTGCTCATGAGGATGTCATAGTGCAGGGGTGGCAGATGGCGGCATAGCGGTCAAGGCTCATCACCGTGAGCAGGTACATCTCTGTAGCTGCTGACATAACCATTGTGAAGACCTGGAGGACACAGCCCGGGAAGGAGATGGAGCTACAGTGCCTCAGAGAGTTGGCAATGGACATAGGGACCGTGGCTGAGTTGAGGCAGAGTTCCGAGAAGGACAGACACCTTTGGAAGAAGTACATGGGGGTGTGGAGGTGACGGTCCAGGGTGGTAATGAGGATGATGAGCCCATTCCCCAGCAGGGCGCACAGGTAGACCAGGGAGAATAGCAGCGGGTGCAAGAAACCCATGGTCCCCTGGGTGGGAAAACCCAGGAGGACAAATTCTGTCATGGCCGTGAGATTGGTCACCCCTGGAGCCGTCATCTGAATTGAGAACAGAGAAGGAAAGTGAATGTCAAAATTAAAACATGGAACATCTCTGTTATCATAACAGAGTAATGATTCAATCTATTTTCTTCTAATTATACCTTCTAGCTCCTACTGAGTCAAAAATCATCATCTGCCTAAACTTCAATATTCAGCCCATTTATTTCCAATTCATGTGAATGTGGCATTATTACATTTTCCACAGAAGACCTGAAAATTGGTGTAAACTGAAAATTTCTGTTATCCCCTACAAATCTTGAAAAAATTAGCATCTCATATCTGTCAACAAACTCAGCTGACACCCCTCCCTACTGCCGCAGGCCTGCTGCTCCCCGTCCTGCCAGGCCCCAGAGTCTATGCCCAGCACACCTCCCAGAGGTTGTCCAGGGCACAGCCTCAGAGGACACGTGACCATGCCCAGCTCCTCCCCACCCTGGAGAGCCTGTCCCTGCTCCTCCAGCACAGCCCTGGTCTGGGGAGGCCCCACAGGGACAGGTGTGCAGGGAGGTGGGGTGTGCGGGTCCCCGTTTTCTTGCTCCCCAGGACACGACACTCTCCTGGAACTGAATTATCTGTGCTCGGCGTCCCCGTGTGGCATGCCCTGACGCCTCCTCTGTCAGATTCCTGCCCCTGTGGCCTCACTGCTGCCTCCTGCTCTGTCCCCTCATCTCCTCAACTCCCTGCCTCTGACTCCCCACATCTGAGGACCCAGAGACCACGTTTCCCGCAGTCTCCTCCTGGGTCACCCCTACATGTCCCTCCTGAAGGATGGGCTCGTCCCCCCCAGGTCCCTCTCGGCCCCTCTGTCCCCCTCAGACTCAGGCACGTCTGTGCAGGGAGGAGGCCGCTCCGGGGATGAGCCAAATGGTCTGTGCATGTGGCTGTCCCTGCCGGTCCCATGGCCCCGGGTCCCCCGGGTGCGGGTTTGTTCCTCCCTCCAGGCCCGTGCGTGAGCGGGGACATCTGGACACGGGGCAGCCCTGCCTGCTCTCCTCCCCCCAATCTCACCCTCTCCCCGTTCTGTGCGGTGACACGGGCCGGCCCTGGGTAGGGCAGGAATTTTTGGAGAGTATAGTAATATAAAATAATTGCAGCACATTGGTGGGGATAACTCCCAAAATTTCATAAAAACAAGAAAATAAATCAGTGTCCGTGGAGGTAAAGAAATGGTGTACCTGGTTGTTAATAATGTTGACATTTGTTGTGTGACTTTAAATACCTATTAAAATGGATTAAATAACTTGACATCCACCTCTTCCAGCCCCTGTTTATACTGCGACTTTATGTTACAACATCACTAACAGTCCCCGAGTGAGGGTGCTGGGGAAATATCCCAAGTTCTCATCAGTAAATAGTCATATGTCCCCACCAGCCTCATGTTCGTGTCAGAGCCATGACGGAGTCAACATATTTCTGTAAGAGTTACTGATTTTCTACTTGACTCATTTTTGTCATAATGTTTGGGACAAAAAGGCATAATGTTCCGCATTTAAACAACTAGTTTTTTTTTTAATTTTGCCTGGAATTTCTTCATTACAATCTAATCCCACTGATTGCTTTGATTTTATTCAGTGCCCAGAACCCACCAAGTGTGCTGAAGCTACATCCCAGGTCTGAAACAACAATCGTCACATCTCCAATAACCAAAGCCTATGATGAATGTATTAAAAGTCAATATCTTTGAACATTTTTAATTACAAGAGAAGATGTTTTCTCTCCCTGAGCCTCACCCAGGCTGACAGGGCAGTGGGACATGACGACTGGGCCCGGTCAGCATCAGTTGTCATGATTTACAAAGTGAATAGTTTAACACATTCTCAAGTCTAAAAATGAAGCTTGAAATCTAAAAGTTTTCAAGTGTGAGTGGATGCTCCCCTAATATACCTGCAGTCTGGGAGGAAGTTCCCGCTGCCGTGTCTGGTCTCTCTCCTGAGGTTGTCCCCATGGCAGGGCAGAGGGCGTCCCGGCCTCTCACTCCATGGACGGGACTCGTGGGGAGCCTCTGAACACTCACAGGATTTCGCACCCCATCCTGCGCCGCCTCATGGGCAGAGCAGGGCCTCAGTGCTGGGCTATTTGAGCTCAGGAGCTGTTATCCGCGGGCAGGACACTGTCCAAGATCCATCCATCAAGTGACTTTACTCCAGAGGGACAAGTGCCTTTGTTCAGGTCACTGTCATGGTCTTAATTGGCGTCATCTTGTGGCTCATCCCAGTGATCATTAGTGCCCTGAGTGTGTCAGAGGCCATTTCCTTAGTTTTCACACCTGTTAGGACAGGACCTGTCCCCCCTCAGGCCCATCACCCCCCTGACCTCCACGGAGACCGGGTTGGCCCCATGGTCAGAGCCAGGATCAGCCCGGCCACAGGGAGCGGGAAAGTGGCCGCCACCCCCGTGCACCCTCCTGGGCCTGGCAGGTATTGGGGCGGGAGGGGCCGATT
The DNA here is from genome assembly GCF_014898055.3 of Talpa occidentalis. Lineage (NCBI taxonomy): Eukaryota > Metazoa > Chordata > Mammalia > Eulipotyphla > Talpidae > Talpa > Talpa occidentalis. The sequence goes on along the minus strand of NW_023601851.1, from coordinate 13,495,131 downwards.
GGGGGACAGGGTGAGCAGGACAATGAGCAGACACACCGGACCTGGCGGAGATGGGGCAAAGACTGGATCCCCTGAAGCGCGAGTTGTTGGTGCCGCAGCTACTCTCCCTGTCCTAACGCTCCTGCCAGCCCCTCTAGTGCCTGGAGTCTGACTTGCTGCTGACCTCGCGAGAACATCGCCTTCACGTGGACATTCCTGCCCGGGTGAGCGTGGGGTGGACATGGCTGGGCTGGGGTCCCCTGGGGGACGGAGCTCTGGGTCTGCCTGTGCCACCCAGGCCGCCGCCTCGGCCGCCCTAGCCAGGCCAGCAGCCGGGGAATCGTGGTCAGCCACTGGGAGGGGAGGACAGGACTCAGGGGACACTGAGGAATCTGCATGCAAGGAGCCTCCTCCACACAGGTGGCCGGCAGGAGGTCACTCGCCAGCATCAGAGCCAACCTGACAGTGGTCAGTGGAGAGCTCTCCACACCTGGGATAGCTGTGTGGCCCCTGAGGCCGGGGGAGGGACACAAAGTGACTGAAGACCGTTTCCTCCCTTGATGGGAAGTGACCACTTCATGTGGGTCTCGGCTGAGCCCGCGGGACAGGAGGACACACAGGACAGTTCCAGAAATCCCCAAAGGGCTCTTTGAGGCGGAGGCGGCCCCGAGGAAAGGAACTGGGGTCAGGCAGTATCTGCTCGGAGCCCGGGACTGGCCGAGTCCGGGATGAGGGATCACATGCTGCCCAGCAGGGACAGACCATGGCCACAGACGGGAGGACGCCTGGCGCTTCACCCAACTCTGGGGATCCCTGTGGGTGCCGTTTAGGGGGACAGGCCCTGCACCCCATCTGCCCGCTCGTGTACCCACATATTCCCCTGCCTTGGCCTTGCAGACAACACATGCCTACCCCTGGGGCATCCTGCCTCTCAGCACTGTGACCACACATGCTCTGGATGTTTTAGACCACCCAGGAGACGACACTCACTTCCTCCTGTGCTGCCTGCGTAGTAGGGACAGGCAGGTCAGTACTGGGTGGGGAGTCCTTTATGTCTCAGGGAGACGGTCGTGGGGGGCTGGAGGGGCTGGGGTGCTGCTCACGCGGGTTGTGGGGGATCCCGCGTCCTCACATAAACTCTTCTGGTAGAAACGCGTCAACCCATGAAGGGAATGGTCAGTCCTTCCTGCTCACCCCGGCTGAGAAAAGCTTCTCAGCCCAGGAGCACATTCCCCACATTTAATCTCTCCGGACACAGACTCGAGTCTTTCCACCGTGTGGACCCCGGTATCCAGCATCCTCTGAGGGAAGGGGACATGGTGGAAAGTGTGGGCTGAGTGTGAGGAGCTGAAGCGTCGTCACTGGCAGCTCTCAGAAGTCCCAGGAAGCAGCAGGACAGTGTCCGCCCAGCTTATTAGACGTTGAGGGTGAATAATGACATGAACACGCCCTGGACTCCACTGGCCCCGCAGGATGAGCCCATCCCTGATGGGAACAAACACATCCAAGTGGTGGTCAGGACACGCCAGCAAGCCAGCGCCCAGAGGCCGGCAGGGGTGTTGCCTTGAGTTCGGAGCGTGGGTGGGCAGCCTCCGGCCCCCAAGGCTCGCCTGTGTCTCCACGGGGCATCGTGATTGTGAGCATCGCGCGGTCACCTTTGACCAGGGACCGTCCACACTGACTGACGGTGGCCCTGGTTTCCTCCTGGAGCCGAGCCCCCCAAGAAAGAACACCCCCTTACCTCCTGCTCAGCAGGCAGGGTCAGCGCTCGGGCGGGGTGTCCTATATGGGCTCAGGGAGAAGGGGGCAAGGGTTGGGGAACTGCTCGAGAGTGTTGTGAGAAACTGTGAGGTCACTGAGACTGTTGTTGTGTCTCGGCCAATGAGGGAATGTCTGTCCTTCCCGCCCGTCCCGGCTGAGCAGCGTCCAGTCCAGGGTGCCCCCCTCAAGTGAGTTGCAGAAAACAGACTCAGGTGCTCTGTCTGCCCTGCATGCCTCTAAGGGGGACAGCAGGACAGTGAGTGGGATGGATGAAAAGGATCAATTTGAAATAGTCAGAGGCCGCAGGGAGTCACCTGACAATATTAATTTAGTATACTTAGATTATATCAATAATGAAATCTAAAAGACGCATCAGGAATCCAGGAGATATTATGCAACACGTGCCGGTATCTATGACTCTCTCAGGGATGTTCAAGTGGCTTCAGGTGTGAGGCAGGTGGATGGGCTCAGTAGCGTGTATGGTTTCAACCTGAATAAAAAGTGTGAGAGGCTGCGGCCTCCTCAACTCCCCGTTGGAAATGTCTCTGGGGGTCTGAGGTTGGATTGGGGTGTCTCTGTTGCTAGGTTTTTAGGTTTTGTGTACTTTGAACACTCGCCCTTGTCAGGTGTGTGATGTGCACAATTTTCTCCCAGTGCAGGTGCCCATTTTGAGGATGGCTTTTCTGAGGTACAGAAGCTCTCTAGTGTGTGTGGGGGGGTACTTGTTCCTATGTGCTATTCTTCCCTGGTCCTTGGTGTGTGTCCCCAAGCTCATCTGTGGGGTGAATGTGCAGTGGGCAGCACCTGTGTGTTCCTTCTGGTATTTTAAGGGTTTGTCTAATGCAAATTTTTAACCCATTCCAAATTGTTCTAATAATAAGGAAAATAGAAATCTAAACTTTTGTTACCTGTGAGAAGGGACCAATCCAGAGACTGGACACAGCAAAAAGGTGGGGGAGGAGAGAAAAGGCCTCTCAACTCTCCTGGGAATGGCAAGGAAACATCTTCAGACACTAACAACAGGACAACCACAGGATAGAGCAACCTCATCCGGGTATTTGTCCCAGATGCGCAGACTCTTCAGTGCAGACCACACACACCTTTGTTCCCAGCAGCACCGTCCACCATTGCCAGCCGTGGCCCCAACCCAAGTGCCGTGGACAGAAGAGAGAATAAAGAATGTGGATTCACACTTAATGGAATACTATACAGATATTAAAAAGGTGAACTTAGAGACCAAAGTGGACGTTGGAGAGCGTATGCTAGCGAGGTAAGTCAAAAAGTGAAAGATATTCACTGGTCTCATGCATCTGTGGATTATAATATAAAAAGTCAATAATTAAAAAAATTTATAGTGGCAAACAGCAAAAGGAAATGTTCGACTGAGTACAAAAATTTGCTCATTATGAGACAGAACAGGGGAGGAGAGTAGGAGTGTGGACGGAGGGGGCAGACACTGCAGGGCATTTAGTAGATTCTGAGTGGACACTGGTACATGTGGGAGTGAAGAGTGACCCACGGTGAAAACAGTAAAAAGTCTAAATGAGTGTCCTCCTTGATGAGAACAAATAACAAATTAACGTGATGTTGGGATGAAATACTCATGGTAAATATCCCTTGTCACAGACACTCACTGGATTTGTTCAAGGAAAAGCAGAAAATACATCCACAGGAATCTTACCAGGGAATAACGTCATATCCCGAGGGGGTGGGGACTGTGCACTCATGCTATCACTGAAATGACTATTACTTTGCGTGATTTTTTAGCGCAGGTTTCATTCTGAAATTTGAATGGACAAGTCATGTCTTGTGATTAACTACATTTTATTATCATAAATGTTTTCATGGACAAAATATGGAGACACAGGAGAGTTTGGGGACACAGTGACCTGCTCCCGGAGAGGAGGAACGTCACCCCCAGCTCACATTCTCATTGTTAGGAAAACAAGAGTGATATCTTCCGAAGTGCAGTGCAGATGTGTTGAATTACATTAAAAACTGCAAATATGCCATGATTTAGTTTGCATAACAAAATAATAACACAGTTCCCAAGTGGAAGAAAAGTGAACTGAAGTTTAATCTACAAGAAGTTGGAGAAGACCTGGTAGAGGATCAAGAAACAATCTGGAAAAGTAAGGGAACCTAAAAATCAACACATAGACAAGTTACGCGTTATAAACTTTTAAGGAGAAACACAGTTCTTCAAAGATAATTCATCTAACTTTACTTTTGAAAACACCACATTGAGGGGGTGCAGTCACGTTGGCATCCAAACAGGCATCACAGAAATTAACATTCCATCCATTCCAGTTTTCACTCATAGATTCCTACTAACCAAGGGAGTGTCCATCCTTCCACCTCTGGCAGATCAGGTGGGGTTTCCCTTTGTCCTTTGAGCAGCAACAGGAAATTCTCCTAGAGGAAGACGCTCCATGAGGAATCCTGAGGGAAAGGGGTCCACTCAACCTCTCCCCTGCCATCAACGAGACCAAGGCCCTCGGTGGAGACACACGCAGGCTGTGGGAACCGAGAGCCAGGACAGGGTCCCGTGGCCATGTGGTCCTGAGGACCGACCCTGTTATGTAAATGTTGGTGAATGTGAGTTCTAGAACATTCTTTCTACACCAAATACAAGTTTATAAACACGAGCTAGATTCAGTTTATGAACATCACACAGGGAGGGTTTGGGGGAATGATAGCAGCAATTTAGGAAACAGGAGTATAGGGAGGATTACAAGAATATGAATTTGTGACAAGGGAATAATCCTAATGCGAAATCTATGCTTATAAGTGATGACATGTAAGAGTTAGGGGGGCAAAGCTGAATTAATGAGGGTTTATAATTGCAGATTGTGATATCTCACATTTTACAGTATTGGCCCTTCATCAGTCTCCCCACAGCCAACTTCAAGGTTGGTTCCTCAGACTGTAGATGAAGGGATTAAAGGTGGGGGACACCATCGTGTAGAACATAGAAATGACCATGTCAGAGATGGACGGGGTCCCTGAGGTCGGCTTCAGATAATAAAAAGCATCCAGTGGAGACAAACAGCACCACAACCAGCAGGTGGGGAAGGCAGGTGGAGTAGACTTTGGCCTTCCCTTCTGTGGGTGGGATCTTCCTGACAACAGAGAAGATGTGGACATAGGAAACGATGATGAAAATGAAACAGCAGATAATCAATACCACACTAATGAGAATGGGGACAAATTTGTTCATAAAATTTCCTGAGCAGGAAATAGCCAATAACTGGGGGATGTCACAGAAAAACTGGTGGACTACTTTGGACCCACAGTAGGACAAGGAGAAGGTTCCAGCTGTTAGCATCACAGCATAGAGACCCCCACCCAGCCAGGACACAGCTGTCAGCTGCACACACCTGTCCCTGCTCATGAGGACCTCATAGTGCAGGGGGTGGCAGATGGCAGCATAGCAATCAAGGCTCATCACCGTGAGGAGGTTCATCTCTCCACCTGCTGAAAGAATCAGCATAAAGACCTGGGAGACACATCCCAGGAAGGAGATGGAGCTGTGGTGCCTTAGAGAGTTGGCAAAGGACTTGGGAACCATGGTTGAGATGAGGCAGAGAACCAAGAAGGACAGGCCCCTCAGGAAGAAGTACATGGGGGTGTGGAGGTGCCGGTCCAGGGTGGTGATGAGGGCGATGAGTCCATTCCCCAGCAGGGCGCACAGGTAGACCAGGGAAAAGAGCAGTGGGTGCAAGAATCCCATGGTCCCCTGGGTGGGGAACCCAGGGAGGACGAATTCTGTCACGGCCGTGTGTTTGGTCACCCCTGGGGCCGTCATCTGTATAAAAGAGGAAAGAGCAACAAAGTCTTAATTCTTCCATTACTGAAAATGGAATGGGTTTCAATGCAAGATAACAACTTAATGTATTTCCTACATGATTATACCCTCCAGTTCTATGGACACTGATATCATCTATGTCTGCTGTTTCATTCAACCCATTTATTACCACCTCATGTGAATATGTCATTATTACACTCTCCACATAAGTCCTGAAAATTGATAAAAATGAAAATTTCAACTGTCCCCTACAACACTTGAACAATTACAAGCTCATATCTGTCAAAAAAGTCAATAGACAAAGCTCCCCCACAACCCCCCAGGTCCGTGGCTCCCCCTCCTAACAGGCCTCAGCATCTCCGCCCAGCACACCTCCCAGAGGTTGTCCAGGGCATAGCCCCAGAGGACACTTGACCATGGCCAGCTCCTCTCCACGCTAGAGAGACTGTCCCTGCTCCTCCAGCACAGCCCTGGTCTGGGGAGTCCCCACAGGGACGGGTGTACAGGGAGGTGGGGTGTGAGGGTCCCCATTTTCCTGCTCCCTAGGACCCGACACTGTCCTGGAACTGAATGATCTGGGCTTGGCGTCCCTGTGCAGCATGTCCTGAAGCCTCCTCTGTCAGATTCCTGCACCTGAGGCCTCAGTGCTGCCTCCTGGTCCGTCCTCTCATCTCCTCATCTCCCTGCCCCTGACTCCCCACATCTGAGGACCCATAGACCACGTTTCCCCCAGAGTCTCCTCCTGGGTCACACCCACACGTCCCACCTGCAGGATGGGCTCATCCACCCTGGGTCCCTTCCGGCCCCTCTGTCCCCCTCAGACGCATGCACGTCTATGCAGGAAGGAGGCTGCTCCGGGGCTGAGCCGGACGGTCTGTGTGTGTGGCTGTCCCTGCTGGTCCCAGGGCCCCGGGTCCCCCGGGTTCAGGATTTTTCCTCCCCCAGGCCTGTGAGTGAGTGGGGACATCTGGACACGGGGCAGCCCTGCCCTCTCTCTGCCCCCAATCTCACCCTCTCCCCCCTCTGTGGGGTGACGCAGGGACAGGCCTTGGGGAGGCAGGATTTTTAGGAGAATATTGTAATATGAAATTATTGCCACACATTGGTGGGAATAATTCCAGAAATTTCATGAAAATACGAAAATAATTGAGGGTACTTGGTGGTGAAACATGTTAACAGCTGTCGCGTGAGTTTAAATACATCTTTAAAATGGATAAAATTATGTGACATATCTCCTCCAGGCCTTGTGTAAATACTGTGACTCATTTTACAATTACACAGACAATCCCTGAGTGTGGAGTTGGAGAAAAATCCCAAGTTCATGTCCACAAATAGACAGATGTAGGCTCCACCATCATGTTGGTGCCAGAGCCTTTAAGATGTCAACGTGTTGCTGACAAGTTACTGAATTTCTACCTGACTCATATCTGTCATCATGTTCAGGAGGAAAGGCATAACATTCTGATTTGAACAATAAGTGTAATTTTTAATTCCCTCTGGAATGTCTTCCTCACCATCCAATTCTATTGATTGCTGCAATTTTATTCAGCGCCCAGAACCCACTGAGTGTGCTGGTGCTCATGCCAGGTGTGCGGCTGAAATTGTCACGTCTCCCAGAAGTCACAATCTTCTAATATGCTCAATGCATCAAAAGTCAATATTGTAAATTACAAGAGAATGTGTTTTCTCTCACCGAATCTCACCCAGGCTGACAGGGCAGTGGGACATGACGACTTGGACCCCGTCAGCATCAGTTGTCATGATTTACAAAGTGAATAGTTTATCTGCGGCACATTCTCCAGTCTAAAAGGAGGCGTGACATCTGAAAACCCTTAAGTGTGAGTGGATTCTCCCCTGCAAACGGCTGGGGCAGACTCCTGCAGTCTGGCGGGAAGTTCCTGCTGCTGTGTCGAGTCTCTCTCCTGAGGTTGTCCCTGTGGCAGGACAGAGGGCGTCCCGGCCTCTCACTCCATGGTGAGGGCTCGTGGGGAGCCTCTGAGCACTCACAGGATGTGACACCCCGTCCTGCACCGCCTCATGGACAGAACAGGGCCTCAGGTCTGGGCTATTTGAGCTCTGGAGCTGGCATCCGCGTGTTGGACACTGTCTAAGATCCATCCATCAAGTGACTTTACTCCAGAGGAACAAGCGCCCTTGTTCAGGTCACTGTCTTAATTGGCGTAGTCTTGTGGCGCATCCCAGTGATCGTTAGTGCCCTGAGTCTGTCAGAGGCAATTTCCTTAGTTTTTACCCCTATGTGGCCAGGACCTGGTCCTCCCTCAGGCCCATCACCCCCTGAACTCCGCGGGGACCGGGGTGGCCCCATGGTCAGAGCTAGAATGAGCCCGGCCACAGGGAGCATGAAAGTCACCACCACCCCCAAGCGCCCTCCTGGGCCTGGCAGGTGTTGGGTGATGTGCTGGCGGGGCGGGAGGGGCCGAGTGGGGGGCAGGGTGAGCGGGACAATGAGCAGACACCCCGGACCTGGCGGAGATGGGGCAAAGGCTGGATCCCCTGAAGTGCGAGTTGTTGGCGCCGCAACAAGATCCATGTCCTGACGCTCCTGCCGGCCCCTCTAGTGCCTGAGAGTCTGACTTGCTGCTGACCTAGCGAGGATGTTGCATTCACATGAACAATTCAGGTCCCACGTTGGGGTGGATATGGCCAGGCTGGGGTCCCATGGGGGGCCAAAGGAGGGCGAGGCGGGGATCCGGGGGTCCATGTCCCCCTGTGCATCCAGGCCGCCACCTCAGCTGTCCATGCCTGGGCCAGCAGCCGGAGGGACCCATGGGCAGCCGTGTGGAGGGAGGACAGGGCTCAGGGTCACTGAGGAATGCAGATTGCAAGCAGCCTCCTCCAAACGAGGGGCCGGCGGGAATCTCTCTCTGGCATTGGAGCCAACCGGAAAGTGGTCAGCATGGAGCTGGCCGCCCAGGTTAGCTGCCCATGCAGGAGGGACCCAGAGTGACCAAAGTCTGTTTCCTCCCCTGATGGGAAGTGACCCCTTCATGTGTGGTCCCGGCTGGGCCTGCGGGACAAGAGGACACAAAGGACAAGTCCCTGAACCTCCCCGATGGTGTTCACCTTTGACTGAAATGTGCATGTTTGTGCCCAAAGGGCTCTGCGAGGTGGACGTGGCCCCAAGGACAGCGTGGGAGCCGGGGTGGGGGTCATGGGACATCCAATCAAAGCCTGGTGCTGGCCGAGGCCAGGGTAAGGGACATGCACTGCACAGCATGGATGGGCCGTGGCCGCAGACAGGAGGGTGCCTGGCACTTCACCCAACTCCAGGGATCCCCACGGGCACCTTTAGTGGTACAGACACTGCGGGCCCGTTCGCCTACCGGTGTTCCTTTATGACCTCCCTTGTCCTCACTGTCAACACATGTCCAGCCCAGGGGAATCCTGCCTCTGGGCACTGTGACCCCCGATGCTCTGGATCACCGAGACCACCTGGGAGTCGACATCCACTTCCTCCTGCTCTGCCTGCGTGGTAGGGGCAGGCAGGGTCAGCACCAGGCAGAGTGTTCTCTTAGCCTCAGGGCGAAGGTCATTGGGGGCTGGAGGGGCTGGGGTGCTGTTCACAGGGGTCGGGGGGAATCCTGCATCCTCACTTGAACTCTTCTGGTTGAAACTCCTCAGCCCATGAAGAGAATGGTCAGTCCTTCCTGCTCACCCTGGCTGAGAAAAGCTTCTCAGCCCAGGAGCACATCCCCACATTTAATCCCTCCAGACACAGACTCGAGTCTGTCCACCTTGTGGACCCCGGTGTCCAGCACTTGCTGAGTGAAGGGGACACGGTGGAAAGTGTTGGCTGAGTGTGAGTAGGACGTGAAGAAACACATCCGTGCGGGGGTCAGGACACGCCAGCGAGCTCGCAGCAGGGTCTGGAGCCTGAATCCACCTGCCCACGACTCTGCAGGCACCGGGCATCCACCTTAGAGACTGTCCACCTAGGCTTTGGCCCATCTCTCGACTGAGGTGCTGCTCCCTGTTGTGGTGGGGACACATGTGTGTGGATGGACACTCGCACTTTTCAGGTGTGTGGGGTGCACATGGCTTGTCCCCCCGCAGGGCCTGTGCTCACAGCTGTTTCTGAGGCCCAGGAGCGCTCTAGTGTGTGAGGGGCACTTGTTTATTACCCTTGGGGTTCCCTGTCCTTGAATTGTGGAGGCAGGAGGGTGTTCACGTGGGTGGTCCGTGGAGTGTGATGGGGGCTCTGCACACACAGAGGGGCAGATATGAAGCCCCAAAACAGAGAGCAAAGATGTGACAGATGGCAATTATTACCATGACCCCACAAGAGCTACAAGTGTCTTAAAAATTATAAAACTTAATTGACGGAATGTAGTTCTTCAAAAATAGTTCACATTAAAAAAAAAAAAACATGCTTTCGAAGGACTGTAATCAAATCAGAACGCCGTATAAATGACCATGAAACAGAGGTTTCGATCATAGTCTCCGATTCTTTTTATTTTTAATATTTTTATATATTTTTAGATCATTCTTCATTTTTTGCACAATGTATGCTTTCTCATCTCAGGTGTGGTCCCTGTGAGATCCCAGCACCCACCCACCCGTGAACATCACTGCCGTGCCCTGTGCCCTTCCCACCCGTTTTGATCCTGCTGCCTTGTCCCCATTGTACTGAGTCTGGTTTATAGTCGCCTGTTGGTGTTGATTTTTACTTCATTATAATTACTTTTATTTCCTGTTCTCTTATTTGTATCCTCTACGTTCCTGCTATGAATGAGACCATCTGATATTTTTATTTTTCTTTCTGGCTTATTTCACTGAGCATGATCCCTTCAGCGCCATCCGTGTTTCTGTGAATGCCACAAATTTATATTTTTGATTGCTGAGTAATCATCCATTGTGTATATGTACCACATCTTCTTGATCCAGTCATCAATGAGAGGGCATCCGATGTGGAGAAAAACAAACTTTCCTGCACTGTTGGTGGGAGTGCAAACTGGTCCAACCACTACGGAGAACTGTGTGGAGATTCCTCACACTGATAAAAATGGAGCTTCCATATGATCCAGCAATCCCACTCCTAGGGATCTACCCAAAGGACAAAAACACATTAATTCAAAAGGATGCCTGTACCACCAGTTTAGTGCAGCACTGTTTACAATAGGTAGGCTACGGAAACACCCGAGATTCAGATTGCTAAAGACACTTCCACCCATCTGTGGGAGATTCATTTCAAGAGCAATTCCCACTTGACTTTTGAACAGAAGAATGAATTTCTCTTGGAGGATGTTGCCCCATTACGAATTGTGAGGGTTGGGAGGCCCCACTTTCTGTCTCCCCTTCCCTCCCCTCCACAAGGTGGTGTCCTCAGTGGAGACACACACAGGGGCTGTGGGTACCGAGTGCCCAGAACTGGGGTCGCGTGACTGTGTACTTCCAAGGACAAACCCCCTTTACAACTGCTTGATTTCACGTAAATCAGGTTGGAGATGAGTGTGTTCTATCTAGAACATTCTTTCACATACCAGCCATAATATTTAAAAAAAAAAAACTGGGATTCATATGCTGAATGTTACACAGATATGAGATTTGAAAAATGGCTGCATTATTTTAGGAAATATATTTTTTTGAAGATTTGTTTATTTATTTACACAAGCACTGGGTACAGTCAGAAGCGCAGAGGGTAAGAGAATTCACCAGAGCCAGAGCGGGAAACAGACCAGGCCGAGTGATTAAATACACTATTGAGTGGAGCAGTGGGCACAGCAGGAGAGGTCTGCGTGCCATGTGGGACCCTCGCCGGCGACCAGGGATTGAACTAGCACTGCAGAGACTGTGGGCAGCTTTGCAACACAGTGTTCAACCGTTGCGCCACCTGGGAGGCCCAGGAAATATATTTTTGAAGAATAGAAAAATGTTAAAGTTTATCAAAGGTAATCTATAATGAAAAGTCTTATTTACTTTAAAATGGTGATGGTAATAGAGGGAAAATCTAAATAACTGCTGGATTCCTGAATGTAGATGGATAGAAGAATGTTAAAGAGAACATGCAGCGACCGTGGAAAGCATCATGCAAAGATTTTTTCATGGGGAAAATGTAGTTGTCAGACGTCCTCAGTAGCATCTGTAGTCTCCGTGGACAAGTCAGCGGCCTTCCTCTAGGCATGCCGCCCGTCTAAAGAGGAGGATGTCGAAAACCTTCCCCTCAAAGTCAATAAATGAATTGACTTTGGGGATAAATGAATCTAGCAAAGAGCTGAAGGACTCAAACAGGAAAACTTCCAAACACTGAAAAGGAATATTGGAAGAGAAAAAGAAGTGGGAGGACGTCCCCAGCAGGTAGGTCAGTAGAGTCAGTGTTATCTGAAAGCCAGCCTGGCAGACACAAATTCCAGAGCCAGTGCCCTTCCCGTGGAAACCTCCATGGCATTCTTGAGAAAAATAGAACAAATATTGCTGAAATTCATAGGGAATCATGAGTAACTCTCCAATAGCCAAAGCGCTCCTCACTAAAGGGGGAGGAAGGGCAACATTAATCTCCAGACGTCACACACAGCCACAAACCATAACAGTGAACACCAGTGTGGCGCGATGCAGCCCATGGGGAAAGTCTCACCCCAGCACACTGGGCACATGGGTTCAAAGGGCAAATGGAAAACACACGGTCTGGATCTGACCGGGAAGGGCGTGATGACCAGGCGGTGGGGACTGTGGTCCCGTCACCCCTGTGGTGCGGTGACCCTTGGGAGCAGCCCAGAGCGGCTGCTGAGGCCACGCTGGGGAGAATCTGCATGTGAGCGACTCCTGGGCCGTGGGACCGGGACTGGAATGGACTCGAGCTCACGGCCACTGGGCCTTCTCTTTGCGAAGCTCACTCAGGGACTGACAACGGTAGAGCCCCTGGGAGAGTGCGGGGCACAGAGACCTGCCCCCAGAGAAAGGGCGTGAGTGGCAGAGCATCACCAGCTCGGTCCTCAGGGTCGGGGAAATGTGCTAGAACCTCGGCTGTGCAGGGAAGATGCCGCGGAGAGACGATTCAGCAACACCACCCTGCTCTCCTCACAGGATATTTCAATAAGGAACAACACAGTCCCCAGCGCAGACACACAGTGAGCGCCAGAGATCTCTGCAGGACAGTCGGGAAGCAGACCTGTCGCCCATCGAGGGGCGACCTGGAACCTGGGGGGAGCTGCCCATGAGCCCGAGGACAGCCCACGGCTTCAAAGTCATAAATGTGAAAAACAGAAAGGTAGATCTTCATAGCGATGCATTCTCCTAAGAGCTATTTTATTTCAAATTCTCCATCAAGGCAGTGGAGAGACTCTATCGAACCAGGACATGATAGAAGTGAACACGCTCTTCAGCCGCAGGCTTCAGTCATTCATTCTGATTCCTTAAGTATCCTCCTTCTGCCCATCTCTGGCAGATTCAGGAGGAGATTCCTTGTCTTTTGAACAGAAACATGAATGTGTCTTAGAGGAAGATGCTCCTGTAGGAATGGTTGGGGTGGACCCCACTCACCTGTCTCCCCTCTCCTCCACAGGGACGGGGCCTCAGTCTCCACTGAGGCTATGGGAACCGAGTGCCCAGATCTGGGGTCCCGTGACCGTGTGCTCCCGAGGACAGGACCCCTTTACCACCACTTGGTTTCGGTAAACATTGGTGATAGTGAGTTCTAGAACATTCTTTCTACACCAAACATATGTTTTTAACCATGAGCTGGATTCAGTTTACGAACATCACACAGGGAGAGGATTGGCAAAGGGTTGCATTATTTTAGGAAACAGGAGCACATTGACAATATGAGAATATGAATTTGCGACAAAAGAAAAATACTAATGGGAAGCATCTTTACCTTGTGAATGATGAATGTAGAGTTAGTGTGAAACTGAATAAATGTGGGTGAATAATTGATAATGCCTCAGGGCTGGGCTATTTGAGCTCTGGAGCTGGTGTCTGCGGGTTGGACACTGTCCAAGATCCATCCATCAAGTGACTTTACTCCAGAGGGACAAGAGCCCTTGTGCAGGTCACTGTCTTAATTGGTGTTGTCCTGCGGCACATTCAGTGATAATTGGTGTCTGAGTGTGTCAGGGGCAATTTTGCTGGTGGATTCCTCTGTGGGAAGGAATGTAACTTACCCTTTTCTCCAATCCCCATCCCCTCCCCTGAACACCACGGGGACCGGGGTTGCCCCGTCATTAGAGCCAGGACAAGCCGCATCCACAGGTAGCAGGAAAGTCGCCGCCACCCCCGTGGGCCCTCCTGGGCCTGGCAGGTGGGGGGAGGCAATGGCAGTGCTGGCAGGCAGAGTGGGGGACAGAGTGAGTAGGACAACAAAGACAACCCTAACCTGGATGAGATGGGACAGAAGCTAGACCACAAAGTGCGAGTTTTTGGTGCCACAGCAACTCTCCCTTTGCTGACACTCCTGCCAGCCCCTCTAGTGCTTGAGAGTCTGACTTGCTGCTGACGTCGCTTGGACATCACCTTCAAGTGGACAATCCAGGCCCGGGTGCACGCAGGGTGGACATGCGGTGCTGGGGTCCCCGGGGGTTCAGAGGGGATTCGTGGCCAGCCACGTAGGGGAAGGACAGAGCTCAGGGGACACTGAGGAACGTGCATGCGAGGAGCCTCCTCCACACAGTGACCGGCGGGAATCACTCTCTGGCATGGGAGCCAACTGGACAGTGGTCAGTGCAGAGCTGGCCGTGCCCAGGGTAGCTGCACGGACCGTGAGGCAGTCGCAGGATTGATACGAAGTGACTCAAGTTTGTTTCCTCCCTTGATGGGAAGTGACCCCTTCATAAGCGCACCCGGGGGTGCCCACGGTACGGGGGGACACACATGACGAGTCCCGGAACATCCCAGATGCGTGTTCGCCTTTGACTGAAATGCAGATATTTGTGCCCTCAGGGCGGAAACGGCCCTGAGGGCATTGCGGGGTGGGGGGATGTCCTGTGGCTTCCGCTCAGGGCCCGGGGCTGGCCGAGGCTGCGGTGAGGGGCATGCGCTGCCCAGCGGTGTCTGGCCATGGCCGCAGATGTGAGCCTGGCTCTTCCCCCAACTCCAGGGATCCCCACGGGCGCCTTTAGGGGGACAGACACTGTGGCCTCGTCCGCCCACCAGTGCTCCCTCATGAACCCCCTCGTCCTCATGGTCGACACATGACCTCCCCTGGGGGATCCTGCCTCTGGGAACTGTGAACCCCGATGCTCTGAACCCCGCACCACCAGGGAGACAACTCTGCCTTTCCCCTGCTCTGCCTGTGTGGTAGGGGCAGGCAGTGTCACTGCAAGACAGGGTGTCTTTTTGGCATCAGGGAGAAGGTTGTGGGGGGCTGGAGGGGCTTGGGTGCTGCTCAGCTGGTTGCGGGGCATCCCGCTTCCTCACTTAAACCCTTCTGGTAGAAACACCTCAGACTATGAAGGGAATGGTCAATCCTGCCTGCTCACCCCGGCTGAGAAAAGCTTCTCAGACCAAGGAGCACATCCCCACATTTAATCTCTCCGGACTCAGACTCGAGTCTGTCCACCGTGTGGACCCCGGTGTCCAGCACCCGCTGAGGGAAGGCGACATGGTGGAAAGTGTAGGCTGTGAGGAGCTGAAGTGTCGTCACTGGCAGCTCTCAGAGGTCCCAGGAAGCAGCAGGACAACGTCTGCCCAGCTTATTAGACATTAATGCTGAATAATGACACGATCACACCCCGGACTCCGCTGGCCCCGCAGGATGAGTCCATCCCGGGATGGGAACAAACACATCCGTGCAGGGGTCAGGACAGACCAGCAAGCTCGGAGCAGGGTCTGGACCTGAATCCACCTGCCCAGGACTCTGCAGGCACCGGTGCATACTCCTTAGAGACTGTCCGCCTAGGCCTGACCATTGTCTGTACTGGTGTGCTGCTCCCTGTTGTGTTGGGGACACACGTGTGTGGACGACACTCACCCTTGTCAGAGGTGTGGGGTGCACATGGCTTCTCCCCAAATAGGGCCTGTGCTCACAGTGGTTTCTGAGGCCCAGGAGCGCTCTACTGGGGTGGGGTCACTTGTTAATTACCCTTGGGGTTCCCTGTCCTTGAATTGTGGAGGCAGGAGGATGTTCACGTGGGTGTTCCGTGGAGTGTGAGGGGGGCACCACACACGCAGAGGGGCAGCAATGGAACCCCAAAACAAGACAGCAATGACATGACAAATGGCAACTATTAACATGACCCCACGTTGCCCCACTCGTGGGGTCAAATCCTCTTCTCAACAGAGTCTAGAGGCTTCGCTCAAAGCCAAGACAGAAAGTGTGTAAAGGCCGTGGCCCGAGAGTGATGGAAGCCCAGGGGGGAGACACATGCCATCAGGGTCTTTCATGGAAAGATGAGCAACTTGGGGGACTTCCCCACATGATTTTATTCTGAAATCTCAATGGACTTGGTCTGGCGGTTAACATGCATTTTAAAGAATGATAAAAAAAAAAAAAAACATACATTCCATAAGAGAAATATTGTCTGGACTGAGTCTGTTATGATCCATTAGGCGAGTTTGGAGCCACCGTGTCCTGCTCCAGAGAAGTCGCATGAGGGAGGAGCTTCCCTCAGCTCATGTTCTCAGGTTGGGAGAGCAGCCGGGAGGCCCCGGCATTTACAGCCCCGGCGTTTAGAAGCTGCCCGAGAATAAAGTTTACAGATATTGCCGTGCTTCACTTTACATGATGTAGAAAGTGACATAATCCCCAACGTACCAGAAAGTGGGGATGAAGACCTGGTGCAGGACATCCACAAAAAACCTGGAAAACTATGGGAACCCCTAAAAATAAACACAACAATGAATGTCTAAAACATTTAAAATTTAAAGGTGAAACATAGTCCTTCAAAAATAATTCGCATTAAAAATAAACACACCCTCAAGGTGCTGTAACCAGATCAGACGCCATATAAATGAACATCAAGTACAGGTTCAATCATAGATTCAGATTCTTTCGGAAACTTCAATCCGTCTTGGAGATTCATGTCAAGTGTAATTTCACCTTGACCTTTGAGCAGAAACATGAATGTCTCTCAGAGGAAATTTCCCCATCAGGAGTCGGGGGTGGGTGGGGACCACCAGCTGTCTCCCTTCCTCCACAGGGACAGGCCTCAAGGGAGACACACACAGGCTGTGTGAACTGAGCCCCAGGACTGGGGTCCTGTGACCGTGTGCTCCCCAGGACAGACCCCGTTACCACTGCTGGATTTCATGAAAATGCTGTGGATGTGTGAGTTCTAGAACATGCTTTCACATACCAGCCACAATATTAAAATAACATAATTCATATCATGTATGTCACATGGATGGGTGTTTTGGAAATGGCTGCACTATTTTAGGAAATAGATATTTGAGACTAGAACAAAGTTTACATTTGCAAAGAACATCTGTAATGAAATGTATTATTTTATTTTAAAAAGGTGACTGGTAATGTAGGTAAAATCTAAATAACTTCTGGGTCCATAAATGTAGATGGTGTCATTAATTACTGAAAACAGTGATACCTCACATGCTGGTGTACTGGCCCTTCATCAGTCTCCCCACAGCCGACTTCATGGCTTGGTTCCTCAGACTGTATATGACGGGATAAAAAGTGGGGGGCACCACAGTGTAGAACATAGAAATGACCAGGTCAGACATGGACGGGGTCCCTGAGGTCGGCTTCAGATAAGCAAAGAATGCAGTGGAGACAAACAGCACCACAACCAGCAGGTGGGGAAGGCAGGTGGAGTAGGCCTTGGCCTTCCCTTCTGTGGATGGGATCTTCCTGACAGCAGAGAAGATGTGGATGTAGGAAATGATGATGAAAATGAAATAGCAGGTTACAAACACAACACTAATGAGAATGGGGACAAGTTCGTTCATCAAATTTCCTGAGCAGGAAATAGCCAATAGTTGGGGGATGTCACAGAAGAACTGGTGGATCACGTTGGATCCACAGTAGGACAAAGAGAAGGTTCCAGCTGTGTTCATCACAGCATAGAGACCTCCACCCAGCCAGGACACAGCTGTCAGCTGCACACACCTGTCCCTGCTCATGAGGACCTCTTAGTGCAGGGGTGGCAGATGGCAGCATAGTGGTCAAGGCTCATCACCGTGAGCAGGGTCATCTCTGTACTTGCTGACAAAACCACCATAAAGACCTGGAGGACACAGCCTGGGAAGGAGATGGAGCTGCTGTGCCTCAGAGAGCTGGCGATGGACTTGGGGACTGTGGCTGAGATGAGGCAGAGGTCTGAGAGGGACAGACTCCTCAGGAAGAAGTATATGGGGGTGTGGAGGTGCCGGTCCAGGGTGGTGATGAGGACGATGAGCACGTTCTCCAGCAGGGCACACAGGTAGACCAGGGAGAAGAACAGCGGATGCAAGAAGCCCATGGTCCCCTGTGTGGGGAACCCCATGAGGACGAATTCTGTCACGGCTGTGAGATTGGTCACCCCTGTCCCGTCATCTGTATTGAGAACGGAGAAAGAAAGAGAATGTCAAAATTCCAACATGGAACATCTGTGTTATCATAACAGAGTAATGATTCAATCTATTTTCTTCTAATTCCACCTTCTAGCTCCTATTGATTCAAAAATCATCATCTGCATAAACTTTAGTATTCAGCCCAATTATTTCCACTTCATGTGAATGTGGCATTATTACTTTTTTCACAGAAGACATGAAAATTGGTGTAAACTGAAAATTTCAGTTATCCCCTACAAATCTTGCATAAATTAACATCTCATATCGGTCAACAAACTCAGGTGACATCCCTCCCTACTGCCGCAGGCCCGCCTCTCCCCCTCCTGCCCAGGCCCCAGCGTCTCCGCACAGCACACCTCCCAGAGGTTTCCAGGGCACAGCCCAGAGGACACGTGACCATGCCCAGCCCCTCCCCACCCTGGAGAGAATGTCACTGCTCCTCCAGCACAGCCCTGTCTGGGGAGGCCTCACAGGGACGGGTGTGCAGGGAGATGCGATGTGTGGGTCCCCGTTTTCCTGCTCCCCAGGACCCGACACTGCCCTGGAAATGAATGATCTGGGCTCAGTGTTCCCGTGCGGTGTGTCCTGACACCTCCTCTGTCAGATTCCTGCCCCTGTGTCCTCACTGCTGCCTCATGGTCCATCCCCTCGTCTCCTCATCTCCCTGCCCCTGACTCCCCACATCTGAGGACCCAGAGACCATGTTTCCTGCAGTCACTTCCTGGGTCAAACCCACACATCCCTCCTGCAGGATGGGCTCATCCACCCTGGGTCCCTCCCGGCCCTTCTGTCCCCCTCAGATTTGTGCACATCTGTGCAGGCAGGAGGCCGTTCTGGGGCTGAGCCGGACGGTCTGTGCATGTGGCTGTCATTGCTGGTCCCAGGGTCTCAGGTCCCCCAGGTGCGGGTATTTTTCCTCCCCCCCCAGGCCTGTGCGTGAGTGGGGACGTCTGGAAACGGGGCAGCCCTTTCCTCTCTCCTCTCCCCCTAATCTCACCCTCTCCCCCCTCTGTGGGGTGAAAGAGGGGCAGGCCCTGGGGAGGCAGGATTTTTAGGAGAATATAGTAATATAAAATTATTGCCACACAGTGGTGGGAATAATTCCAGAAATTTCATGAAAACACAAAAAATAAATCAGGGTACTTGGTGGAGAAAAATGTTGACATCTGTCGAGTGACCTTAACTACACATTTAAAATGGATATAATAATGTGACATATCTCCCCCTGGCCCTGTGTAGATACTGTGACTCATTTTACAATTACACTGACAATCCCTGGGTGTGGAGTTGGGGAAAAATCCCATGTTCACGTCCACAAGTTGACAGAAGTCAGCACCACCATCATGTTAGTGCCAGAGCCATGAAGGGGTCAACAGTGTTGCTGTCATGTTACTGAACTTCTACCTGACTCATATCTGTCATCATGTTTAGGAGAAAGGGTATAACATTCTGAATCAAACAATAAGTGTAATTTTTAATTCCCTCTGGAATGTCTTCCTCACCATCCAATTCTATTAATTGCTGTGATTTTATTCAGAGACCAGAACAAACTGAGTGTGCTGGTGCTCTCCCAGGTGTGCGGCAGAAATCGTCACGTCTCCCATATATCAAAACCTATGATCAATGTATTAAAAGTCAATGTGTTTGACCATCGTAATTACAAGAGAATGTGTTTTCTCTCACCGAGCCTCACCCAGGCTGATAGAGCAGTGGGACATGACGACTTGGACACGTCAGCATTAGTTGTCATGATTTACAAAGTGAATAGTTTAACTGTGGCGATTCTCCAGTCTAAAATGAAGCTTGATCTGAAAACTCAAGTGTGAGTGGATTCTCCCCTGGAAAGGCTGGGGCAGATACCTGCAGTCTGGGGGGAAGTTCCTGCTTCTGTGTCGAGTCTCTCTCCTGAGGTGGTTCCCATGGCAGGACAGAGGGCGTCCCGGCCTCTCACTCCATGGTCGGGGCTCGTGGGGAGCCTCTGAACACTCACAGGATGTTGCACCCTGTCCTGCGCTGCCTCATGGACAGAACAGGGCCTCAGGACTGGGCTATTTGAGCTCTGGAGCTGGCATCTGCGGGTTGGACACGGTCCAGATTCCAGCCCGCGGGGACCTTCCTCCCAAGCTGAGACACGTACTTTATTTTTTGTTTTAACTTTCTTAATTGGTGTCGTCCTGTAGCACATTCAGTGATCATTAGTGCACTGAGTGTGTCAGAGACGAGTTCTTTAGTTTTCACAACTGTGAGGACAGGACCTGTCCCCCCCTAAGGCCCCAGCACCTCCCCTGACTGCCGCGGGGAACCAGGTAGCCCCATTGTCAGAGCCAGGACGAGCCCGGCCACAGGGAGCAGGAAAATCGCTGCTACCCGTGTGTGCCCTCCAGGCCTGGCAGGTGAGGGGAGGCACTGGCGGGGATGGGAGGGGCAGCGTGGGGGACAGGGCGAGCCAGACAACCAGCAGACTCCCCGGGCCAGGAAAGAGAGTGGCAGAAGCCGGACACCGAAGCCAAGTTGTTGGCGCCACAGCTTCTCTCCCTGTCCTGACGCTCCCGCCTGCCCCTCTCGTGCCTGAGAGACTGACTTGCGGCTGACCTCGCGTGAAGATCGCCTTCACGTGGACAGTCCTGCCCGGGTGCGCGTGGGGTGGACACAGCTAGGCTGGGCCCCTGTGGGGCAGAGGTCTGGGTCTGCCTGTGCAACCCAGGCCGCCGTTTCGGCCGCCCGAGCCCAGACAGCAGCCGGTGGATCATGGTCAGCCGCTGGGAGGGGAGGACAGCACTCAGGGGACGCTGAGGAACCTGCATGCAAGGAGCCTCCTCCACACGAGCGGCTGGCAGGTCACTCTCTGGCATCAGAGCCAACCTGACAGTGGTCAGCAGAGAGCTGTCCATGCCCGGGGGAGCTGTGTGGACCCTGAGGCCGGGGGAGGGACACAAAGTGACCCAAGTCCGTTTCCTCCCCTGACGGGAAGTGACCCCTTCATGTGAGGTCCCTGCTGGGCCCGCGGGTTGGGAGGACACACAAGACAGTCCCAGAACTCCCCAAAGGGCTCTGTGAGGCTGAGGCGGCCCCAAGGGCAGGAGGTGGAGTAAGAGAATATCTGCTCAAAGCCCAGGACTGGCCGAGTCCGGGGTGAGGGATCACATGCTGCCCAGCAGGGATGGACCATGGCTGCAGACGGGAGGGCGCCTGGGGCTTCACCCAACTCTGGGGATCCCCGTGGGTGCTGTTTAGGGGGACAGATCCCACAACCCGACTGCCCGCTCATGTGCCCACATGTCCCCCCACCTAGGCCTTGCAGACGACACATGCCTACCCCTGGTGGATACTGCCTCTGGGGACTGTGACCGCCGATGCTCTGGATGCCCTAGACCACCCGAGAGATGACACCCACTTCTTCCTGCTCTGCATGCGTGGTAAGGGCAGGTGGGGTCAGCACCAGGCGGGGTGTACTTTAGGCCTCAGGGAGAAGGTTGTGGGTAGCTGGAGGGGCAGGGGTGCTGCTCACGCGGGTTGTGGGGGATCCTGTGTCCTCACTTAAACTCTTCTGGTTGAAACTCCTCAGCCCATGACGAGAATGGTCAGTCCTTCCTGCTCACCCCCACTGAGCAAAGCTTCTAAGCCCAGGAGCACACCCCCACATTTAATGTCTCCGGACACAGATTCGAGTCTGTCCACTGTGAGGACCCCGGTGTCCAGCACACGCTGAGGGAAGGGGACACGACGGAAAGTGTGGGCTGAGTGTGAGGAGCTGTAGCGTTGTCACCGGCAGCTCTCAGAGTACCCAGGAAGCAGCAGGACAGAGTCCGCCCAGCTTATTAGACATTAACGCTGAATAATGACACGATCACTCCCTGGACTCCACTGGCCCCACAGGATGAGCCCATCCCGGGACGGGAACAAACATATCCGTGCTGGGGTAAGGACGCGCCACCAAGCTCGGAGCAGGGTCTGGAGCCTGAATCCACCTGCCCACAACTCTGCAGGCACCAGCGTGTCCTCCTTAGAGAGTGTCCATCTAGGGCTTGGCCTGGGTCTTGAGTGGGGTGCTGCTCCCTCTTGTGGTGGGGACACACGTGTGTGGGTGGACACTCGCCCTTGTCAGGAGTGTGGGGTGCACATGGCTTCTCCCCGCATAGGGCCTGTGCTCAAGCGGTTTCTGAGGCCCAGGACTGCTCTAGTGTTGGGGGGCCGCTTTTTTATTGCCCTTGGGGTTCCCTGTCCTTGAATTGTGGAGGCAGCAGGGTGTTCACATGGGTGTTCAGTGCAGTGTGCAGGGGGCACTGCACACATAGAGTGGCAGTAATGGAACCCCAAAACAAGACGGCAAAGACATGACAACTGGCAATTATTACCATGACCCCACGTCACCCCACTCGGGAGGTCAAATCCTCTTCTCAACAGAGTCTAGAGGCTTCGCTCAAAGCCAAGACAGAAAGTGTGTAAAGGCCGTGGCCTGAGAGTGATGGAGCCCCAGGGCTAGACACCTATAATCAGGGTCTTTCATGGAAAGATGAGCAACTTGGGGGTCTTCCCCACATAAATTCTACTCTGAAATCTCAATGGACTCGGTCTGGTCATTAACATGCATGTTATAAGAGAAATATTGTCTGGACTGAGTCTGTTATGATCTGTCAGGCATGTTTGGAAACATCGTGTCCTGCAGCAGAGAGGACACGTAAGGGAGGAGCCTCCCCCAGCTCATGTTCTCAGGGTGGGTGAGCAGCCGTGAGGCCCCGGGTTTACAGCACAGAAGCTGCTGGAAAATAAAAGTTACAAGTATTGCCTGCTTTACTTTTCATAATATAAAAAGTGACATAATTGCAAATGTACCAGAAAGTGGAGAAGGAGACCTGGTGCAGGATATCAACAAACTACCTTGTGAACCCCTCACATGTGGATGCCTAAAAATAAACACAAGAGCAACAAGTGTATTAAAAATTATAAACCTTAATTGACAAAGCATAGTTCTTCAAAAATAGTTCACATTTTTTTTTAAAAAAGCACACTTATAAGGACTCTAATCAAATCAGAACACCGTATAAATGACCATGAAATAGAGGTTTCAATCATAGACTCCAATTCTTTTTTATTTTTAATATTTTTTATATATTTTTACATCATTCTTCATTTTTTGCACAATGTATGCTTTCTCATCTCAGGTGTAGTCCCTGTGAGATCCAGCACCCACTCACCCGCGAGAATCACTGCCATACCCTGTGACCTTCCCACCCCTTTTGATCCTGCTCCCTTTTCCCCATTGTAGTGTGTCTGGTGTATAGTCGCCTGTTGGTGTTGATTTTTACTTCATTATAATTACTTTGTTTTTCCTGTTCTCTTATTTGGATCCTCTACATTCCTGCTATGAGTGAGACCATCTGGAATTTTTCTTTTTCTGTCTGGCTTATTTCACTTAGCATTATCCCTTCCAGCTCCATCCGTGTTGCTGTGCATGCCACAAATTCATCTTTTTGATTGCTGAGTAATATTCCATTGTGTATAGACCACATCTTCTTGATCCAGTCATCAATGAGGGGGCATCCGATGTGGAGAAAAACAAACTCTCCTGCACTGTTGGTGGGAGTATGAACTGGTCCAACCACTATGGAGTGCTGTGTGGAGATTCCTCGAACTGATAAAAATGGAGCTTCCATATGATGCAGCAATCCCACTACTAGGGATCTACCCAAAGGACAAAAACACAATAATTCAAAAGGGCACCTGTACCGCTAGTTTATTGCAGCACTTTTTACAATTGGTAGGCTACGGAAACAACCCAGATTCAGATTGTTTAAGAAATTCCCACGCATCTGTGGGATATTCATTTCAAGTGCAATTCCTACTTGAATTTTGAATAGAAAAATGAATTTCTCTTGGAGGATGTTGCCCCATTACCAATCGTGAGGGTTGGGGGGCCACCCAATCTGTCTCCCCTCCCCTCCCCTCCACAAGGCGGGGTCCTCAGTGTAGACACACACAGGGGCTGTGGGTACCGAGTGTCCAGAACTTGGGTCCCGTGACTGTGTATTCCCAAGGACAAACCCTACAACTGCTTGATTTCAAGTAAATGTTGGAGATGAGTGAGTTCTAGAACATTCTTTCATATACAAGCCATAATATTTAAATGACTAGGATTCATATATTGAATGTCAAACAGATATGAGTTTTCAAAAATGGCTACATTATTTCAGGAAATATATTTTTTAAATATTTATTTATTTATTTACACAAGCACTGGGTACAGTCAGAAGTGTGGGAGGGTGAGAGAATTAACCAGAGCCAGAGCAGGGAGCAGAACAGGCAGAAGGACCGAAGTACACTGCTGAGGGGAGCAGTGGGTGGCAGGAGAGGTCTGCGTGCCATGTACAACCCTCGCTGGTGACCAGGGATCGAACTAGCACTGCAGTGACTGCGGGCAGCTTCGCAATATAGTGTTCAACTGTTGTGCCACCTGGGAGGCCCAGGAAATATATTTTTGAAGAATAGAAAAATGTTAAAATTTGTCAAAGGTAATCTGTAATGAAAAGTCTTATTTACTTTAACATGGTGATGATAATAGTTAGAGGGAAAATCTAAATAAACTGCTGGATTCCTGAATATAGATGGTGTAATTAAATTAGGAAAACAGTGATATCTCACATGCTGGTGTACTGACCCTTCATCAGTCTCCCCACAGGTGACTTCATGGCTTGGTTCCTCAAACTGTAAATGATGGGATTAAAAGTGGGGGGCACCACTGTGTAGAACATAGAAATGACCAGGTCAGACACGGATTGAGTCTTTGAGGTTGGCTTCAGAGAAGCAAAGCATCCAGTGGAGATAAACAGCACCACAACCAGCAGGTGGGGAAGGCAGGTGGAGTAGACTTTGTCCTTCCCTTCTGTGGATGGGATCTTCCTGACAGCAGAGAAGATGTGGTCATAGGAAATGACAATTAAAATAAAACAGCACGTACCCAAATCCACACTAATGAGAATGGAGACAAGTTTGTTCATCAAATTTTCTGAGCAGGAAATAGCCAGTAACTGGGGGATGTCACAGAAGAACTGGTGGACCACGTTGGAACCACAGTAGGACAAGGAGAAGGTTCCAGCTTTGTTCATCATAGCATAGAGACCCCCACCCAACCAGGACACAGCTGTCAGCTGCACACACCTGTCCCTGCTCATGATGACCTCATACTTACAGGGGGTGGCAGATGGCAGCATAGCGGTCAAGGCTCACCACTGTTAAGAGGTTCATCTCAGCACCTGCCAAAAAAATCATCATGAAGAGCTGAACAACACAGCCCGGGAAGGTGATGGAGCTGCTGTGCCTCAGAGAGTTGGCAATGGACTTGGGGACCGTGGCTGAGATGAGGCAGAGGTCCAAGAAGGACAGACCCCTTAGGAAGAAATACATGGGGTGTGGAGATGCCGGTCCACAGTGGTGATGAGGATGATGAGCCCGTTCCCCAGCAGGGTGCACGGGTAGACCAGGGAGAAGAGGAGTGGGTGCAAGAAGCCCATGGTCCCCTGGGTGGGGAAAACGAGGAGGATGAATTCTGTCACTGCCGTGAGGTTGGTCACCCCTGGAGCTGTCATCTGTATAGAAGAGGAAAGAGCAATATTGAAATTAGACCAATATTGAAATTGAAATTGAAAAAGACCAATATTGAAATTAGAATGGGTTATCAATACAGGATAATAACTGAATGTATTTTCTGTATAATTATTCCTTCCAGTTCTACAGTCACTAATATCATCTATGTCTGCTTTTTCATTCAACCCATTTATTACCACCTCATGTGAATATGTCATTATTACATTCTCCACATAAGTCCTGAAAATTGATGAAAACTGAAAATTTTATGTGTCCCCTACAAAACATGAACACATTAGAATCTCATATTTGTCAAAAATCTCAACAGAGTTCCCAAGATACGCTCTTCCCCCCAGTTGCGCTGCTCCTGCCTCCTACCCAGGCCCCAGTGTCTTTGCCCAGCACACCTCCCAGAGGTTGTCCAGGGCACAGTCCAGAGGACAAATGACAATGCCCAGCCCCTCCCCCCCTGGAGAGCCTGTCCCTGCTCCTCCAGCACAGCCCAGATCTGGGGAGGCCCCACAGTGACGGGTGTGCAGGGAGGTGTGGTGTGTGGGTGCTCCCGAGGACCCTACACTGTCCTGGAACTGAAAGATCTGGGCTCAGCGTCCCCGTGGGGCGTGTCCTGATGCCTCCTCTGTCAGATTCCTGCACATGTGTCCTCACTGCTGCCTCCTGGTCCATCCCCTTGTCCCCTCATCTCCCTGCCCCTGACTCCCCACATCTGAGGACCCAGAGACCAAGTTTCCCGCAGAGTCTCATCCTGGGTCACGCCCACACGTCCCTCCTGCTGGATGGGCTCGTCCACCCCTGGTCCCTCCCGGCCCCTCTGTCCCCCTCAGACCCCTGCACATCTGTGCAGGGAAGAGGCCGCTCCGGGGCTGAGCCTTTCGGTCTGTGTGTGTGGCTGTCCCTGCCGGTTCCAGGGCCCTGGGACCTGGGTGAGATTTGGTCACCCCTGAAGCCATCACTGCATGAAAGTCTAGAGGAATAAAACTCCAGTACCATCTGCCAGTGTCTGACCCACGGTTTCTCTCTGCAGGTGACCAGCATTGTCCATCTACACTGACCTCTCTCCGTGCTCTATGCAGCATCTCCCCCACAGGGATCTCAGCTCTTGCTCTGCTCAGCCTCTCCAGCTTCAGTGACCCGCAGGTGCCGCCACTGTCCACGCCACCTGTGGGAGATGCCGACGGGCAGAGAGTTCAACTGACCTCAGCCCCTTGAGCAGTCTCCTCCTGTCTCACCACGTCCCATGCAAGGGCACCCCTGAAACCCTGACCCCAGCCCCTCCACTGCCATCCCGAGGCCCCAGTCAGCACACATCCTAAGAGGGGGACCTCCACCAGCCTCAGGAATATGAATGGTCAAGGACACCCCAAATTAGCCTGTGGACTCTCAGCTCCCAATCCTCGCAAAACTCTGTCCAGTTGCAACTCCAGGCGCACATTTTGGACCAAGTGGACAGTGATGGCCCCGAGACTCTTCCTGATCAGCACCCATGTCCCTCATCATGGCAGCGGGTGGGGTGTCACCCCCGTGTGTCACCTTCTGAGGACCGTCTTGCCCTCATCTCTGCTCATATGTGCTGAGAGTGTGACCTCCCGTCCTGCCCTCCCTGTCATTGTGCTGCCCCTCCCCCACCCCAGGAATGCAGGTGGATTCTCCTGCAGCTACTTCCCATGGTCTCAGCCGCTGTCCCTCCTGCAGGATGGGCTCGTCCACCCCCGGGTCCCTCCCTGGACCTCTGTCCCCTCAGATTCCTGCACATCTGTGCAGGGAGGAGGCCACTCCGGGATGAGCCGGACGGTCTGTGCGTGTGGCTGTCTCTGCCGGTCCCAGGGCCCCAGGTCCCCCGGGTGCGGGTTAGTTCCTCCCCCCAGGCCCGTGCTTGAGTGGGGACGTCTGGACACGGGGCAGCCCTGCCCTCTATGCTCCTCATCCAATTCCACTTAAAGCAAGAATTTTGGGAGCTTGTAGTAACATAAAATAATTGCAACACATTGTTGGGAATAATGCCAAATAATTTAATGAAAATAAGTAAATAAATAGGATACATGTTGGTCAAGAATTTTGATATCTGTTTAGTGTTTTGTATACAAGTTTAAAATGATGAAATAATTTTTGACATCTATCTCCTCCTGACCCTGTTTAAATAGTGTGACTTTGTTTTACAAAATCACTAACAATCCCTGAGTGAGGGAGTTGGCAAAAAATCCCAAGTTCACGTCCCTAAATAGTCACATGTCCCTGCCAGCCTAACGTTCGTGTCAGGGCCATGAAGTGTTCAACATGTTTCCGTAAGAGTTATTTATTTTCTACTTGACTCCTCTTTGTCATACTATTTAGGACGAAAAGGCATAACATTCTGAATTTAACAATACATAATTTTAATGCCTCTGGATTTTCTTTTTTTTTAATTTTTATTTATACAAGAACCCGGGTACAGGCCAGAGGTGCAGGGGTGAGAGGAATTCCCAGAGACAGAGCGGGGAGCAGAACAGGCAGAAGGACTGAAACACACTGATGAGGGTAGCAGCAGGGAGACGGGGGGGGGGGGTCTGATGCGCCTCCTCTGGACTTTCTTTGCTACAATCTAATCTCATTGATAGTTGTGATTTTGTTCAGTACAAAAACAAACTCAGTGTCCTGAATGCTAAAATCCAGGTATGAAGCAAAAACCGTCACATCTCCCATAAATCAAAATCTTCTAATGTGATCAATGTATTGAAAGTCAGTATCTTTGATCATCTTAAAATATATATATATATATATTTTTTTTTTTTTTCTGTCATTGAGTCTCTCCCCAGGCTGATATGGCAGTGGGACATTGAGTGACTTGTGCTTATTTAGAATTAATTAGCTTGAATAATGTTTCAAACGAATAGTTTAATGGCAGAGCTTTCTCAAGTCTAAAAATGAAGGTTGACATCTAAAATATTTCCAGTGTGAGTGGATTCTCCCCTGCAAAAGGCTGGGGGAAGATACCTGCAGTCTAGGGGGGAAGTTCCCGCT
Organism: Talpa occidentalis; assembly: GCF_014898055.3. Taxonomy (NCBI): domain Eukaryota; kingdom Metazoa; phylum Chordata; class Mammalia; order Eulipotyphla; family Talpidae; genus Talpa; species Talpa occidentalis. The sequence continues at coordinate 13,466,531 of NW_023601851.1, read as the reverse complement.
GCTGTGTTGAGCCTCTCTACTGAGGTTGTCCCCATGGCAGGACAGAGGGCGTCCCGGCCTCTCACTCCATGGCCGGGGCTCGTGGGGAGCCTCTGAGCACTCACAGGATGTCGCACCCCATCCTGTGCTGCCTCATGGACAGAGCAGGGCCTCAGGGCTGGGCTATTTGAGCTCTGGAGCTGGTTCCGTGTGTTGGACACGGTCCAGATTCCAGCTCTCAGGGACCTTCCTCCAGAGGGACAAGTCTTTTTTTCACTGTCTTAATTGGCATCGTCCTGTGGCACATCCCAGTGATCATTAGTGCCCTGAGTGTGACAGAGGTAATTTCCTTAGTTTTTACCCCTGTGTGGCCAGGACCGTGGTTCCTCCTCAGGCCCCAGCACCTCCCCTGACTGCTGCGGGGACCAGGGTGGCCCCGTCGTCAGAGCCAGGACGAGCCCTGTCCACAGGGAGCAGGAAAGTTGCCACCACCCTCGTGCGCCCTCCTGGGCCTGGCAGGTGGAGGGAGGCACTGGCGGGGGCGGAAGGGCAGAGTGGGGGACAGGCTGAGCAGGACAATGAGCAGACAGCCCAGACCTGGATGAGACGGGGCAGAAGCCGGATCCCTGAAGCACGAGTTGTTGGCGCTGCAACAAGATCCCTCTCCTGACGTTCCTGCCGACCCCTCCAGTGCCTGAGAGTCTGACTCGCTGCTGACCTCGCGGGGAGGTCGCCTTCATGTGGACAATGCTGCCTGGGGCATGGGGTGGACACAGCCGGGCTGGGGTCCCTTGGGGGGCCAAGGGCGCTGGCGGCCGGGAGGGAGGGCGGGTACATGTCTGCCTCGGCTGCCCAAGCCCGGGCCAGCAGCCGGGGGGACCCGTGGGCAGCCGTGTGGAGGGAGGAGAGGGCTTAGAGGCGCTGAAGCACGCAGGGGGTGAGAAGCCTCCTCCAGAAGAGTGGCCGGTGGGAATCTCTCTCTGGCGTTGTCGCCAACCGGACAGTGGTCAGTGCAGAGCTGGCCGCCCTGGCGTAGCTGCATGGACTGTGAGACCGGGCGTGGAGGGACACGGAGCGACCGAAGTCCATGTCCTCCTCTGACAGGAGTGACCCCTTCATGTGTGGTCCCAGTGGGCCTGCGGGATGAGAGGACACACAGGACAAGTCCCTGAACCTCCCTGATGAGTGTTTGCCTTTGACAGAAATGTGAATATTTGTGCCCTAAGGGCTCTGCAAGGCAGACGCGGCCCCGAGGGCAGGCAGGGTGGGGTCAGGGGCATCTGCTTGGAGAACGGGGCTGGCCGCAGCCTGGGTGAGGGACATGCACTGCCCAGCGGGGATGGGCCGTGGCTGCAGAGGGGAGGGGGCCTGGTGGTTTTCCCAACTCCGGGGATCCCCGCGGGCGTGTTTAGGGGAACACACACTGTGGCCCCGTGTCCATCCCCCTTGGCCTCATGGAGGACCCATGTCCCGTCCCTGGGGATCCGGCCTGTGGCCACTGTGACCCTTGATGCTCTGGACCTCTGAGACCCATGGAAGATGACACCCCCTTTGTCCTGCTTCTTGTGGGTGCCAGGGGCAGGTGGGGTCATCGCCTCAGGCAGGGTGTTCTTTAGGGGCTCAGGGAGAAGGTCATGGGACACTGGAGGAGCTGGGATTCTTTTGGTGGGGATCGCGGGGACCCCGTGTCCTCACTAAAACTTTTCTAGCTGAAACTTCTCAGCCAGTGAAGAGAATGTCCATCCTTCCCTCAGTCCTGGTTGTGCAGCGTCCAGTCCCGGTGCCCATGTGTGAGTGTCAGAAAACAGACCCAGGTGCTCTGTCACCCCGGAGGCCCTGGGGGGAGACAGGGGACAGTGAGCGGGCGGGATGGAAAGGATCCGTTTGACATAGTCAGACACCACAGAAAATGACGTGACAGGATTAATTCAGGACACTCAGATTCTATCCAATGATAAAATCAAAAGAAGCATCAGGAATGCAAGAGATTTTATGCAGCGCAAACCGGCATCTCTGACGCGGTCACCAGCTCAGTAGCAGGGCTGTTTCAACCTCAGTCGTAAGTGTGAGAGGCCGCGGCCTCCTGACCTATGAGGAAAGTGTCTCTGGGGGCCTGAGGCCATGTTGGGTTGGGGTGTCCTTCCTGTTGTTGCATTCGTGAGGTTTTGTGTACTTTGGACGCTCACCCTTGCCAGGCATTTGATGTGCGCACAGCGTCCCCTGGAGCAGGAGTCTGTTTTGTAATGTCTTCTTCTGAGGCACAGGAGCTCGCTATTGTGGTGGGGCCACTTGTTTTTGCCGGTTTCTCTGTCCTTGACCTTGTGTCCCCAAGTCCACCTGTGGGGGAGTGTCCAGTAGGGCTGCCCTGTGTTCTTTCTGGTGTTTTACGGTTTTGTGTCTTATCCAGACTTTAACCATGAAACCTGTTCTATATAATAATTCTAGGGGCAACACAGATCCAAGATACAGTGAGTGGTCACCCGTGAGCAGGGGGCAATCAGGGACTGGACATGCCAGGACGCCAGGGAAGGATAGGAAGGGCCTCACATCTCTTCCTCCGTCCATCCTTCCTTCAAGTGCAGTTTCTTTTTATTTTGAACAGAAGTGTGACTGTCTCTTAGAGGAAGACGCCCCATTAGGAATGGTGAGGGGTGGGGACACCCACTCAGCTGTCTCCCCTTCCACAAGGGCAGTACCCTCAGTGGACACACACAGAGTGATGGAACCGATGCCCAGGACTGGGGTCCCTTCGCCAGGTGCTCCCCAGGAGAGACACCCCTTTACCACTGTTTCATTTTACGTAAATGCTGGTGATGTGTGGGTTCTACAACATTCTTTCTACAGCATGTACATGTTTTTAGTCCTGAGCTGGATTCAGTTTATAAACATCACACAGGGAGGGGTTTGGCAAAGGATTGCAATATTTTTGGAAACTACACCTTATGGAAAAATATGAGAATAAATTTCTGCCAAAGGATTCAAACCTAATGACAAGAGTCATTGCATTGTAATGATGACATATCAAAGTTAGAGGGAGATTCTGTATAAATGACAGAGTATAATTGTACAATGTGATATCTCATTTGATGGGAAATTGACCCTTGATCAGTCTCCCCACAGCCAACTTTGTGCCTTGGTTCCTCAGATGTATATGACGGGATTAAAGGTGGGAGGCGCCACAGTGTAGAACATAGAAATGACCAGGACAGACATGGATGGGGTTTAAGATAAGCAAAGTATGCAGTGAAGACAAATAGCACCACAACCAGCAGGTGGGGAAGGCAGGTGGAGTAGGCCTTAGCCTTCCCTTCTGTGGATGGGATCTTCCTGAGGGCAGAGAAGATGTAGACATAGGGAAGTATGATGAAAGTTAAACAGTGCATACCTAATGTCACACTAATGATAATGGGGAGAAGTTCACTCACTAAATTTCATGAGCAGGCAATAGCCAATAACTGGGGGTCATCACAGAAGAACTGGTGGAACATGCTGGACCCGCAGTAGGACAAGGTGAAGGTGCCAGCTGTGTGCATCACAGCATAGAGACCCCCACCCAGCCTGGACACAGCTGTAAGCTACACACACCTGTCCCTGCTCATGATGATGTCATAGTGCAGGGGGTGGTAGATGACAACCTAGCAGTCAAGGCTCATCACCGTGAGCAGGGTCAGCTCTGAACCTCCTGACAAATCCAGCTTAAAAACCTGGAGGATACAGCCTGGGAAGGATATGAAGCTGCTGTGCCTCAGAGAGTTGGTGACAGACTTGGGGCCCTTGGCTGAGATGAGTTAGAGTTCCGTGAGGGACAGACTCCTCAGGAAGAAATACATGGGGGTGTGGAGGTGCCAGTCCAGGGTGGTGATGAGGATGATGAGCCTGTTCCCCAGCAGGGTGCACAGGTAGACCAGGGAGAAGAGCAGTGGGTGCAAGAAGCCCATGGTCTCCTGGGTGGGGAACCCCAGGAGAACGAATTCTGTCATGGCCGTGAGATTGGTCACCCCTGGGGCCATCATCCGCATAAAAATATTGTGCAGAATACAACACATGTGAACCTTCCAGTCCGAGTCTAGATGACACCTACAAGGACAGTCACAGGCATGTCCCAGCAGTCACTCTCAGGGTGTGGAGTGGAGAGGCTGATCGTGGGATTCTGCTCTGGTTGATCTCATAGCCTGACTGAGAGCCCCTCCCCACTGCCCCAATCTTTCATTCCCACCTCCTGCCCACGCCCCAGTGTCTCCGCCCAGCACACCTCCCAGAGGTTGTCCAGGGCACAGCCCCAGAGGACACATGACTTTTCCCAGCCCCTCCCTACCCTGGAGAGCCTGTCCCTGCTCCTCCAGCACAGCCCTGGTCTGGGGAGGCCCCACAGGGACGGGTGTGCAGGGAGATAGGATGTCCGGGTCCCCGTTTTCCTGCTCCACAGGACCCGACACTTTCCTGCATGCATCTGGACGGGGCTTATTTGTGGTTCCCGCCAGGGGACACACCCAGGAGTTGTCCTTACATTGGAGATACTTGTTGGCCTGGGTGGGGACAGGCCTCGAGATTTAAAAAAATCCATTAATATTCAGCTGTGTCCTTAAAGCACAGTTCACACATGTTCACTCTCAGGAGAGGTTCTGAGGTCCTGGGGGCTCCAGTGTCCCTGGGGTCAGCACGGTGTCCTGCGTGGTAACCAAGGGTCAGGAAAAAAGAAGCTTGTCAGGGGTGGGTCCTGAACCCCGATGAGCCCTGAGCGGTAGTGACCACAGCAGCCCCAACCTCTGAGCCCCAGTGATTTCTGCACTCCAAAGACACCAGAAACCCAGTGACCCTGGAACCCCAGTGGCACCCGAGCCCCAGTGACACCTGCACCCCAATGACCTCTGAACCCCAGTGACCCCTGGACCCCAGTGACATCAGAACCTCAGTGATGCTGGAGGCCCCAGGACCTCAGACCCTCTCCTGAGAGTGAGCACGCATGCATGGTGTGTTAAGGCCACAGCTGAATATTAATGAATTTGTAAAATCTTGGGTCCTCTTGTAAAATAGCTCTGCAAGTGTCACATGTGCTCATTTAGTTTGGGAAAGGATTTATTTAGCGGTGACTGTCCTGGAATGTTTACATCCACGTGGAACGAGAAGTTGTCTGAGGGCAAAACTAGTGATTTCGTAGGAGTTAAAGTGCAACCTAACACTGACTTGCATGGGAAAACAGAACTGGCAGCAGGACTCTGAGCCTGCGCGGGGAGGGTGTTCTTGTTCGGGCGGGGGAAACCTGCTGCGGCGGGCAGGGTAGGCAGAGGCGTCTCCGTAGAGCAAGCCTGCACGCAAAGGCCCTTGTCCCAGAGGACAGGCCTGAGGCCAGGCAGAATTTGGGGCCGCTCGGGGCCGGAGAGGACGAGCTGTCAGCTGCAGGGGCAGAGGAGCTGCGGGGGGATCAGAGGCCAGGACGGTCGTGTGTCCAGCACTTCCCACTCCACAACATCCTGCAACAGCAAAACTACCAAGACAATCAAAAGGACGGGGTGGGTAGGGAGGGGGAGAGACACGGGGAGCAGAGAGCTATGTGGGCTCCTGTAATATCAGGATGCCAACTCAGGCCATGTGGGGTTGTCTAAACCCTCAGAGTGTGGCACCCCGAGAGGGCGCTGAGCATGACACGTGCGGGGCCCTAAGACGTGCCAGGGCAGGGACATGCTTGATTCTCTGAAAACTCTTGACTTTCAAAATTCTGGCTTCTCTGACACCCAGACAGACAGACAGACAGACACAGGGCCTGAATTGCTCGGCTACTTCACCCTCCTGCTGCTCCCTCCGGCCCTGAACACTTTCCCGGCCCTCAGTGACCATGGGACCTGCTCTTCGGGACGGTGGCCCTGGCGCCTGTGGGCTGCTCAGCAGCCGGCACCTGCAGCCAGTGGTCGACATGCGGGGCCCTCCCAGCTTCCTGTCACCGCTGTGCTCTTTCCTGCCAGCAGGTCTGCAGTGGGCCCCGTTTCCGATGCTTCATTCATCCCAGGTTGAGGCCAGACCCTCCCGTGGCACTGCCTCACAAAACTTACAGTGTCTTGTGTCCAAAATGGGCTTGTGAGGACACCAGAGGCCGAGACAAGGAGGCGGGCGAGAATGGTGGGAGACTTGGAGGTGGCCCAGCAGGAGGGCACGGCCGGTGACGGTGACCCATCCCACCTCCCGGATGGCGTCACCTTTGGATTTGAAGACGAGAAGGAGGTGCCTCCAGCTTCATCCTTTCTCAGGGTTACCTTGAGCAGCCCAGTGTTGTACTTCTGTGATGTTTTCAAATTATTTATTCTGGATCTGTGAAAGGGCTGTCAGAATTCTCACATGGTGGGCCATGAATTGGTAGGCCGCTCCTGGCCTTTTGACTTTCTCCTTCTGATTTATAAACTTGGGGTCTCTTTCCATGTGGTGTATCTTCTTCAATTTTATTTGTTGGTGTCTATAGTTTTTAGCATGCAGATTTTCAACCCCTTTGATTCAACATCTCCCTCAATATGTACTCTTTTTGAGGTTTGTCTAAATGGAATATTTTCTTTCTTTTTGTATCATTAGTTCAGAAACATAACTATTTTTTGTCAGTTGGTTTTGTATCCCATAACATTCCTGAGTTTGTAGTTCTGATTGTCTTTGGAGGGGGTTTCTTGGGCTGCCTATAGAAGGCTATTCTGTCTCCAAAGAGACACAAATTTAATTCTTCTTTTCTGATGTTGGATTCCTTTTATTTTTTTTTCCTTGCCTTATTGGCCTTCCAGTGAGATGCACATGGGGAAATAACAAACAGTCTCTTCATTAAGTGCAAAAACTGACCTCACCTTTTCACATTATTGAATGGCTTTTCCTTCCCTCCCAGCCAAAAAAATCACTTATCTACTTATTTTTCTCAAAGATGTTCCTTATTACAAAAAGGCCGTTTTCGTTGTCAGTCCTTACCCAGCTGTGATCCAGGCTCTAATAACACAGGCCTCTGCGATCAGGACACAGAATGGCGCCTCACTCAGTCACAGCAATTTCAGATTGCTGTCCAGGATTATGTCAGCTCATTCTTCTCTTCTACCCCACCTGATAAACGTGTTCAATCCCTACAGCTTCTCCCTCATCATTCCTTCAATGTCGCGGTCATTTCTCCCATCCCCAGGCTCTCTCAACCCTTGTGGACGGTGCCACTGCCCCAGGCTGACAAGTCATGGTCTGGCGCCCAGGCTGCTGCCCCAGGGCCGACTGCCTGCATTGCGCCTTTCCCTTTGGCCCCACATGCTGAACTAGCAACTGCTATTTTTGCTCTTTCTTCATTTCCTTCACAGTCACTTAACATCATTTCTGACTCCTCATCTGTTACCTCCCGGTACAAGACATCCCCTCTGCTCTTCTTAATACTAATAATGATGAAGCTGTATACAAAAGTCAGCACTGCCCAGTCACAGACATATGAGCCAAACCTTACAAGGTACCTTTCCTATCAATCAAGAGCAGAAAGCCTGATCACTCTGGGAAGGGTGTGCATCAAGAGGTATGACCAGGAATGCCCAGGGGGCTGAGGACAGATGAATGAACTTACCTCCAATTCATGCATCATGAGGTATGACTGGGAACACCTTGGGGGGGGGCAAGGACCGATGTATGACCAGGGGCCCCAGAAGCTGATCAGTTGATAAGATTAGGACCATGCCTGGGGGGCCTGGTGTCTAGTTTTGATGACAACACTTGGTCATCAAGGTGATAACATGGTCAGCAGACTCATGTCTCCCAAGCCCTAGATAACATTCCTGAGTTTCACCATCCTCTCCTTGTCCTCCTAATGCACGTGGCTGATGCTCTATGATTATTCTATCAGTAAGAACAGTCGGGATCTTGCTTTCAGCAGCATCCTGCCTTGTGCAGCCTGCTCCACGACTCCCGTGTCTTCATCAGTGTGTTGTTGCACAAAGCAACATCCACAATCAATAGAAAAAATTGGACTCTAATCTCAAACAATACATAAAAGTCAGCTCAAATGAATTAAACACTAAACATAAGAGGTGGAATTATAATAATCCTAGCGAGACACGGGAAAGCATTCTTTACATTGGTGTTGGGAATGATCTTTGGGAAGTGCTACCAAAACACAATCCACAAGAAGAAAATAAATCTGCCAGGCTACATGAAAGTACAAAGTTTCTGCATGGCAAAGGGAGTAGCATCAGCAGAATGTGAAGGCTTCCAGGGAGTGGGAGAAAAGGTTGCAAACCATATATTTGATAAATGATTAATATATAATGAATAAGGATCTTGTACAACTCAACAGGGAAAAGCGAAATTCCCCACTTCAAAGTGACAAAGAACATGAATATACTTTTCTAAGACTTTTTCTTCTGTTCACTGCAACACATTGTTTCCACTGGGTTTCTTCTGTCAGTTAATATCAAGTTACTTTTCCCTTTACTTTCAAATCAGAAGCTTCACACACTCCCTGTGCAAGCCCAGTCTCTCAGTTCATCATTGGAGGTGGGACTTTGGCAGGGGGGTCTGTGTCATGGGCAGAGCCGGTGCGCAGCTGAGCTTCCTTGGGAAGGGGATGTAGAGGATTTGAAAGGTCTTGAATACTCGTTTTTTTTTTTTTTGTATCTCATTTCTTGACTTTTTTTTTTAAATAATAAATTTTATTTTTATATTCCGCATACAATTACAACCCCCCAATTCTGACCCCAATCCCTCCCCTCCCGCCCCCCACCCCCCAAAAAGTGTTTCTGGTTCATAGTTTTTTGTTGATTTTGATTTTCACTTTCTTATACTTATTCATTTTCCTGGTCCCTTATTTAAGTTTTCTGGATTCCTGCAATGAGTGAGACCATCCGGTATTTTTCTTTTTCTTTTTGGCTTATTTCGCTGAGCATGATCCCTTCCAGAATACTCGTTTTTAAAGGAGTCAGTTTTTCCAGAAAGGACCTCCACCCATTATTATACCAATTTAATATAAAGATGCTCATTTGAATTTTGTAAAAGATCTTGAGATGCAACCAAGGGCTTCAAGATAGAGTCTCTTGTCAATGAAGACCTCTATGTGGATAATTGGCCCCCTGCCGCCACTTTGCAAACCCATGTCTCCAAGGCTGTTTTCTGCTGCCACCTCCATCATTTTGAGAACTGTTTTGCTTAATTGCACTTGGTTTTCATTCCTCTTGGGGAACTTTCTAACTAGTGCTTCAATCACATGGTCTCTTAATTGGCTTGTCTGATCCATTTTTCCATTATTCAATGTTGGCAAAAAACATGCCTCAGGGGCTCAGGCATTCCTGCCAGGTTACATGATAGGTAATTGTTCACAATCAGCCATTATTCTCTTTTTTATTTGTGTGGTAACTGTTGCAATCCCTCTTTTAATTTTTATTTTATTCAGCTCTTGTATTTTTCCCCATGGTCTCATTAAGGGCTTGCCTATCTTATCTTGCAAAGAAAAGCTCTCATTTTTTTTTTTGTTGGATTTTTCTACTATTTATTTCATTTCTTTGTTGCACTGACTTGGGGGTTTGAGTCTCTTCATTGTCCAATATGTAGAGTGGAATTACTGGGTCATATAACATTTATGTTCTTAATTTTTATTTATTTATTTATTTATTTATTTATTTTTAAGATTTATTTTTATTTATTTATTTATATAAGCACTGTGTACAGTCAGAAGCGTGGGAGGATGAGAGAATTCACCAGAGCCAGAGCAGGGAGCAGAGCAGGCAGACGGACAGAAGTACACAGCTGAGGGGAGCAGCTGGCGGCAGGAGAGGTCTGCGCGCCATGTGGTACCCTCCGCCAGTGGCCAGGGAGCAGCCGGGTATCGAACCGGTTCCACAGAGGCCGTGGGCAGCTTCACAACCCAGCACTCAACCGCTGTGCCACCGGGGAGGCCCTGTTCTTAATTTTTAAAAGAAACCTCCACAGCTTTCCACATGAGGGCACTGATCTGTACCCTCACCAGCAGTGCCTGGGCACTCCCTTCTCCCCGCATCCCCTGACTCCCAAATGAAATGCGGTGACTGTGTTCCCTGGGGATGAGTGATGCCAAGCACTTTCTCAAGGGCCTGCGGCCATGTCTGTTCAGATCGTCTGCCTGTTTTTTTAGTCTGATTGTTGAGACTTTGCTACAGGGTGTATGAGTTGTTAATATTTTTGGAAATTATGTCTTATCAAAAATATAATTTGCAAATACCTTCCTCCATTTGATCAGTTACAGTTTCATTTTGTTGATGAATCATACTTCTTTTATTTAATGAAAATATTTCATGATTTTTAACTGTTTTCTTAAAATCAGCAAAAAAAACTATATTTATGTTCAATATATTACCTTTTCTTGAGACAAGATTCTCTAAGTACCTGAGAGTACAGAAATGTTATTACATCGAAAGATTTATCATGCTAAACAGCCATATTGCCTAAAAATACTTAAGGAAAATGATATTTTAGTCACTTAGACACGGGTTTATATTTCTATACATTGAGCCACGTCTGGGCCGTGCCACAGCATGAATAAAAGGGGCGCTCAGCACAGCCCCAAAGAATCAGACTCAACGGATCACGGAGGTGCCTCCCAGTCCGGGATCCCAACGGCCGGTTGACACTGCTCAGGGAGAGGCAACAGAGGTCCCGGGGAGGCTTGATGCGGGGGTGATGGGGGAGCTCCCGCAAGCCCCAACGCCCTAGGGGGGCCACGCCAGGCTGCCCGCGCTCGCCCAGACAGAGCTTCACCCTCTGCGTGACACCCCTCACCAGGGCTGTGCTGTGTTCACCCGTGGGAGCTCCTGTTGGGGTGCAGGGGGGAACCCCTGTGTGTCTGTGTGTACCTTAGCGACCTCCACACCGCAAGGCTCCAGCCACAGTGTCCACCAGGTGCAGGGCACTGCGGGCCTCACTGGACTTCCCAGAGCAGCCCACGAATATAATGTGAAAATTTACAATATGTGTCTCGTAATGGAGTCATGAAGTCAACTTCTCTGTTACATTTTGCTGAGTCTCCCCTTCATCAGTCTCCCCACAGCTGACTTCATGGCTTGGTTCCTCAGACTGCCCTCTATATTCCAGAGGTCTGTGTGTCTGTTTTTGTCCCAGTGCCATGCTGCTTTAAGTATTAGAGCTTTAGTGTATGGACTGGAGTCTGGAATGTGCTGCCTCCACCATGCTTCCTCATTTTTGTCAGGATTTTTTACAGAAATATGCATTTCTGTAATGTTTGTTTTATATCCTTGGAGAATGCCATTGAAGTCCTTATTGGGATTACATTGAATCTGTAAACTGCTTTGGGTCAGATGGGCATTTGGTAATTCCATGCTCTGGTCTTCCAAGACCAGAGCATGGAATATCTTTCCATTTCTTTGTCTTTTCTATTTCTTTTAACAATGTCTTACCCTTTCCTTGTATCTTCACCTCCTTAGTTGTGTCTACTCCGTGGTACTTAGTCTCGTGGTTATAAGTGAAATTGTTTTCTTCACTTCTCTTCTAGTTCAATTTTTGGGTATAAGAAGGCAATTGATTTCCATGTGTTGATTTTGTAATCTAGCTACACTGAAGTGGCTTATTGATTTAATTTGTTTTTACGGTGGAATCTTTAGTGTTCTTAGTGTGTATTATACATCCACAACAAATTTAATTGTGCTTAAATGTTTAAAGCCATACAACCTAGAGACAGTTAATGTTTTATTAATTTAAGAATTTCAATTCTGTTATACAAAGGTGACAAAATGAATAGCCTTACTATAGTCTTAGTATAAATTTATAAGTCTTAGTATGAATAGTCAGTATAAATTTATAATATTCTGATTCAGCTTCTTCATTCAATATATGTTTTGAATTCTCATTGTATCCCATAACCTATTCTTATTATATTACATAACTTTTATTGACCAGTAAGCTATGACACTATCAAGAATTAATATTAAGAAAGTTATTTATCAGTTGATAAGTAAAAAATGCCAATGATTTAAAAGAACAGTAGCAAGTTGTCAACCTAGAAATTTATGTATCGAGTTTTTTTGCCAACTTTTTAATTATTCCTGGCTGCCTCCAATCTGACATTGTGCACACATGGGCCTCACCTGTGGTGAAGGCAAGATCAGCCAGATTAGCACCCTCAGAGCATGAATGTCTGAGAATGAGTTAAATGTCTGGTATCCAGTTGGAACTGCATATTATCATGAAATAGTTTGGTGTGAACTTTTCAAACATTAGACGTCACAGATGGGCAAGCAGGGGTCGATGCAGTCAGCAGACAAGAGCTGAGACCAGACAGCAGCCACACACTTGGGCATTTCACTTCCCAATTTTAAATCCTCTTCAAAATCTCTATGTCCTTATATCTACACTAAGTGATAGCATTATTTATGATATGTAGATCTGATGAGTTTTCTTGTTTGAACAATTCCATATGGAAACACAAACACTCTGAGACCCCATAATAATGTGTGCAAAAAGATATTGCCCTCAAATTCCCAGGTGTTCTTGGTAATTAAATAAATGTGGATAAACACACATGTAAAGTGTGGCGTGATGTTGTGAGTGCCATTCCTCAAATATTTCTGGAAATATTAGAATATTGTGTAGTCCACTAGCTATTATTTTGTTTTTACCATTATAGCTTCCCAAGTTCCTTTATTGTTTCTTAAAAAACCCTACATATTATATATTCATAACGTTTTAGTGATTATACTGCACGTGAAATTAACTGCTTTCACTCACTGTCTTATTTCTGGTGTCCACTGTATGCTGAGTGTGTGTACAGTAAACGCTGTCAGCACCTACACCAGAGCTTCCTGAAGGGTCTCTATCACATCACGTGTGGTCCTTATCGACAGATGGTCATGACTGCTCAGATTCTACTACAGATCCTAAAGCCTTATTTATTCTGTGAAGGCCTCACTCACTAAGTAAAGGGCCTCTGTCCTATCCGTGATCCCTGATCAGCAACATGAAAGGGGAAGTACCATAGAGACGGGAGAGGCTGCCCAGTGAGAGAACTTCTGCTGACGACTGAGATGAAACACAACCATCGCCCCTCTTGGCCAACAGCACAGAATGGAGAACAACAAAAAGATGCTGAGGTCCAATCACCCCAGTACACACAGAATACCAAAGAACATTCAGTGCTCAAAAGAGCAAAATATAAGCTATAGGAGTATATGAAGTATCTTAAATAAAATTTAAATATAAGCATATATTTTTTAATTATACAATGGAATTAAATGTAACTATAAGAATATAAAGAATGATGGAAAAATTAAAATAAATGTCTTGTAATAGAGTCGTGAACTAATCTTCTCTATTACATTTTGGTGAGTCTCCCCTTCATCAGTCTCCCCACAGCCAACTTCATGGCTTTGTTCCTCAGACTGTATATGACGGGATTGAAGGTGGGGGGGTGCCACCGAGTAGAACATAGAAATGACAAGGTCAGACATGGACGGAGTCTCTGAGGTCGGCTTCAGATAAGCAAAGAATCCAGTGGAGACAAAACAGGACCACAACGAGCAGGTGGGGAAGGCAGGTGGAGTAGACTTTGGCCTTCCCTTCTGTGGATGGGATCTTCCTGACAACAGAGAAGATGTGGACATAGGAAATGACGATGAAAATAAAATAGCACATACCCTAGACTACAATGATGAGAATGGGGACAAGTCCACCCATTAAATTTTCTGAGCAGGAAATAGCCAGTAACTGGGGGATGTCACAGAAGAACTGGTGGACCACGCTGGACCCACAGTAGGACAAGGAGAAGGTTCCAGCTGTGTTCATCACAGACATGACACACCCACCCAGCCAGGACACATCTGTCAGCTGCACACACCTGTCCCTGCTCATGATGATGTCATAGTGCAGGGGGTGGCAGATGGCAGCATAGTGCTCAAGGCTCATCACCGTGAGCAGGTAAAGCTCTGAACCTGCTGAGATAACCATCACGAAGAACTGGAGGACACAGCCCGGGAAGGAGAAGGAGCTGCTGTGCCTCAGTGAGTTGTCAATGGACTTGGGGACCATGGCTGAGATAAGGCAGAGGTCCGAGAAGGACAGACTCCTCAGGAAGAAGTACATGGGGGTGTGGAGGTGCCGGTCCGGGTGGTGATGAGGATGATGAGACCGTTCCCCAGCAGGGCGCACAGGTAGACCAGGGAGAATAGCAGTGTGTGCAGGAAGCCCATGGTCCACTGGGTGGGGAAACCCAGGAGCACAAATTCTGTCACAGCCGTGACATTCATCCCCCCTGGAGCCATCACTGCATGAATGTCTAGAGTAATGAAGTGCCGGGGCCATCTACCAGTGTTGGACCTGCGGTGTCTCTTTGCAGGTGACCAGCACTGTCCTTCCCCACTGACCTCTCTCCGTGCCCTGGTCGGCGCCCCACCCACAGGGATCTCAGCTCCTGCTCTGCTCGGCCTCTCCAGCTTCAGTGACCAGCAGGTGCCGCCACTGTCCATGCCGCCTGTGGGAGATGCTGAAGGGCAGAGATTTCAACTGAACTCAGTTCCCTGAGCAGTCTCCTCCCGTCTCACCATGTTCTGTACATGGGCACCCCTGAAACCCTAACCTCGGCCCCTCCTTTGGCAAGCGCACCTCCCAGGAGCGGACCCTCCAAGAAGACTCAGGATCCTGATCTTTCAAGCTCGCCCCAAATCTGGCCTGTGGATTTCAGTTGCCAAGTTCCAGCCAAACAAAGGCCAGTTGCAGCTCCAGGTGCATATTTTGGGACCAAGTGGACACTGATGGTCCCAAGTCTGTTCCTGGTCGGTGCCCATGTTCATCATCAAAGCAGTAGGTGGGTCGTCCCGCGCACCCATGTTGCCATCTAAACACTGAGTGCCCCTCGCCCCTGCATTGTATGTGCTGAGAGGGTGACCACTCCTGCCCGTCCCAGTCATTGTCCTGCCCCATTGTTTACTGGAGGAGCTAAGGTGGTTTCTCCTGCAGCTAGTTCTTCCCATGGTCACATCCACATGTTTCTCCTGCAGGATGGATGCTCCAGGGCCGAACCAGACTGTCTGTGTGTGTGGCTGTCCCTGCCAGTCCCAGGGACCCAGGTCCCCCTCATGCAAGTTTGTTTTTCACTCCAGGCTCATGTGTGAGTGGGGACATCTGGACACGGGGCAGCCCTGCCCGCTCTCCTATGCCACCCCCCAATCTCACCCTGTCCCCCCTCTGTGGGGGTGATGGACGGGCAGGTCTGGTGATGGAAGGATGTTTGGAATGTGGTAATATGAAATATTTGCAATACATTGGTGGGAATAATGCCAAATAATTTAATAAAACAGGGACATAAATTTGGGTACTTGGTTATTAATAATGTTGCCTGCTATTGAGTGATTTATATACAAATTTAAAATTATAAAATATATTTTGTCATATATCTCCAGGCCCTGTTAAATACTGTCATTTATTTTACAAAATCACTAACAATCCATGAGTGATGGAGTGGGGGAAGAATCCCAAGTTCACATCCATAAATAGTCACACGTCCCTGCCAGCCTCATGCTAGTCTCCGAGCCATGAAGCCATCAACATGTTGCCGTAAGAGTTTTTGATTTTTTACTTGGCTCATATCTGTCATAGTGTGTAGGACCAATGGACATAGCTTTTTGAATTTAACAATAAATATTTTTTTTTATTTTGCTCTGAAATTTCTTCCATACAATCTAATTCCATTAATTTTGTTATTTTGTTTAGTATCCAAAACATACTGAGTGTGCTGATGCTAAAATTCTAGGTATGAATAAAAATTTGTCACATATCCCATAAATCAAAATCTTCTAATATGTTCAATGTATTAAGTCAGTATCTTTGAGCATCTTAAATTACAAGAGAATATGTTTTCTCTCCCTGAGTCTCACCCAGGCTGATAGGGCAGTGGGACATGACGACTTGGGCCCCGTCATCATTACTTGTCATGATTTACAAAGTAAATAGTTTAACTGCGGCACTTTCTCCAGTCTAAAATGGAGCTTGAATCTGAAAACATCCAAGTCTGAGTGGAATCTCCCCTGAAAACGGCTGGGGGCAGACACCTGCAGTCTGGGGGGAAGTTCCTGCTGCTGTGTCCTGTCTCTGTCCTGAGGTTGTCCCCATGGCGCAGACAGAGGGCGTCCCGGCCTCTCACTCCATGGTCGGGGCTCATGGGGAGCCTCTGAGCACTCACAGGATGTTGCACCCTGTCCTGCGCCACCTCATGGACAGAGCAGGGCCTCAGGGCTGGGCTATTTGAGCTCTGGAGCTGGTGTCCATGTGTTGGACACTGTCCAGATTCCAGCCCCCAGGCACCTTCCTCCCAAGGGAAAGTGTGTGTTTACTTGACTGTGTTAACTGGAGTGTCCTGCAGTGTGTCTCAGCGAGTAATTATCACACTCAGTGTGTAGATGTGATTTTGTCTCTGGCTCACACCTCTATGGACGTGAATAGACAAATCCCCATGCCCAGGTTCCATTCCCCACCTGTAGTGTCCACTGTGATGGACACCATCAGTCATGACAGTGCCCTGAGTCCCTGTCTAGACAGCTGGACAGTCGCCCGTCACCCCCCGTGTGCCCTTCATGGAGAGGCCCTGGGGATGGGGGTGAGGGGGATGTGGGAAGGCCAGGACAAGAGGGAAGGGACAAGGAGAGAGGCAGGAGGGAGCCCAGGGAGGGGAGTGGGGTGGAAAGACAATGGACGTCCAGCAGAAGTGAGTGACCACGGGGGTCACTCGACTCTGAAGTAGCGGATCCTGCGGTTCTTTTCCACCCCAGCCCCTGTCCCTGCACTTACATTAGAATTGTCCTTTTGTTGGGAAAATTTGCTTCTAATCTTTCGGAAATAGTATTTTAGGGTTTCTGCTCATGGTGTCATATGCTTAGGTTTGCTGCATGACGATGGTGACGTCACACATGGAAATAGGTGTTTACCTGATTGAGTTTACTCTTCTATAGGGGGTGGGGCAGGACCTGCTTCACTATGTTGCGTGTTTCTGTCTGCTTCTCCCAGCACCATCTCCCCACTTTCCTATTCCAGTGCCTGCTCTGGCGCCTCTGTTGCAGGGTCACTGTCCCTCCTGATGAGGGTGGGTTCCTGGGCCCTCATTATATTCCAGTAGCCGGCCTGTCTGTTTTTGTGCAAGTGCAATGCTTCTTTAAGTATTAGAGCTTTATTGTATGGACTGGAGTCTGGAATATGCTGCCTCCACCATGCTTCCTCATTTTTGTCAGTTTTGTTTTGGACGTTTGGTGTCTTTGTGGTTCCATATACATTTGAGCAATTTTTTAATTATAAATTGTATTTTTATATTCCCCATACAATTGCGACACCCTTATTTTGACCTCAATCCCTCCCCTCCCCGCGCCCAACCACCCATACAGTGTCTCTGGTTCATAGTTGTTTGTTGGTTTTGATTTTCACTTTCTTATAGTTATTCATTTTCCTGGTCCCTTATTTAAGTTTTCTAGATTTCTGCTATGAGTGAGACCATCTGGTATTTTCCTTTTTCTTTCTGGCTTATTTCGCTGAGCATGATCTCTTCCAGCACCATCCATGTTGCTGCAAAATGCATGGGTTTATCTTTTTTGAATGCTGAGTAATATTCCATGATGTATATGGACCACATCTTCTTGATACAGTCATCTATTTTTGGGCATTTGAGTTGTTTCCAAAGCTTAGCTATTGTGAACAGTGATGCTGTAAACATAGGGGTGCAGGTGCTCTTTGGAGTTGATGTTTCTGTGTCATTTGGGTACATACCTAGGAGTGGAATTGCTGGATCATATGGAAGCTCTAGGTTTAGTAGGTCAATAAATCTCCACACAGCTCTCCACAGTGGTTGGACCAGTTTGCACTCCCCCCAGCAGTGCAGGAGAGTTCCTTTTTCTCCACATCCTCGCCAACATTTGTTGTTGCTAGTTTTTTTTTTTTTTAATAGGTGTCATTCTCTCTGGTGTGAGATGGTATCTCATTGTAGTTTTGATTTGCATTTCCCTGATTACAGTGATGTTGAACATTTTTTCATATGCCTGTTGGCCATTTGCTTTTCCTCTTCAGAGAAGTTTCTTTCTAGCTCTTCTGCCCATTTTTTGACAGGATTATTTTCTTTCTTGTTGAGTCTCATCAGCTCTTTGCAGATTTTTGTGATCAGTCCTTTATCATTAGTGTTGGGTGCAAAAATGTTCTCCCAGTTGGTGGGGTTTCACTTTGTTTTTGTTATTGTCTCTTTTGCTGTGTGGAAGCTCTCTAATTTGATGTAGTCCCAGCTGTTTATCTTTGCCTTCACTATCACTGCTTTGGGTGATGTGTCTGTAAAGATGTCTTTGATTTGCATACCATGTAGTGTTTCACCTATATTTCCTTCTATGTATTTTTATGGTTTCAGGTCTTATGTCTATTCTTTAATCCATTTTGAGTTGGTTTTTGTGCATGGTGTGAGGGAGTAGTCAAGCTTCATTCTTTTGCATGTAGCAACCCAGTTTTCCCAGCACCATTTATTGAACAAACTTTCTTTGCTCCAATGCATATTCTTTGCTCCTTTGTCAAAGATTTGTTGACCATAAATCTGTGGGTTTATTTCTGGATTTTCTATTTGATTCCATTGGTCTGTATGTCTGTTCTTGGTCCAATACCATGCAGTTTTGATGATTATGGCTTTGTAGTATAGTTTGAAGTCTGGGAGTGTGATGTCTCCATTGCCTTCTTTTTTTTTTTTTTTTTAGGGGAGCTTTGTCTATTCTGGGTTTTTGGTGATTCCATATGAATTTCATCAATAATTGTTCTATTTCTTTGAAGAATGACATTGAAATATTTATTGGAATAGCATTGAATCTGTATATTGCTTTTGGTAGGATGGCCATTTTAAAAATGTTTATTCTTCCAATCCATGAGCAGGGGATGTCTTTCCATTTCTTTGTATCTTCTTCGATTTCTTTTAACAGTGTTTTATAGTTTTCTTTGTATAGGTCCTTTACCTCTATTTTTCAGATTTATTCCCAAGTATTTGATTTTTTTTGTTTCAATAATAAAAGGGACTTTTTTTTATTTCTTCTTCTTCAGATTTATTGTTTGTGTATAGGAAGGCTACTGACTTTTGTGTGTTTATTTTGTATCCTGCCACTTTACTGAACTTATTGATGAGTTGAATTAGTTTTTCTGTGGAGTTTTTGGGGTTCTCTATGTATATTATCATATCATCTGCAAATAGTGATAGTTTGACTTCTTATTTTCCTATTTGGATTCCTTGGATATCTTTCTCTTGTCTTATTGATCTGGCTACGACTTCTAGTATTATATTGAAAAGCAGTGGTGAGAATAAACATCCTTGTCTTGTTCCAAGTCTTAATGGAAATGCTTTCAGCTTTTCACCAATGTGAATGATACCAGCTGTTGGCTTGTCATATATGGCCTTTATGATGTTGAGGTATGTTCCTTGTATCCCGAGAATCTCAATGGCTTTTATCATGAATGGGTATTGCACTTTGTCGAAAGCTTTCTCAACATCTATTGATATTATCATGTGGTTTTTATATTTATTTTTGTTGATGTGTTGGATAACGTTGATTAATTTTTGGATTTTGAACCATCCTTGTGTCTCTGGAATGAATCCTACTTTGTCGTGGTGAGTTATCTTATGGATACATTGTTGGATTCTGGTAGCTATAATTTTTTGAGGATTTTTGTATCAGTGTTCATTAGGGAGATTGGCCTGTAGTTTTCTTTTTTTGTGTTGTCCTTGTTTGTTTTTGGTATTAGTGTAATGTTGGCTTCATAGAACATGTTTGGTATTGTCCCTTCCTTCTCAATTTTTTGGAAGAGTTTGTGAAGGATAGGCACTAATTCGTCTCTGAATGTTTGGTAGAATTCATTTGTAAATCCATCAGATCCTGGGCTTTCGTTTTTGGGAAGGTTTTTGATTACCATTTCAATTTTGCTGCTTGTAATTGGTCTGTTTAGGTGTTCTTTTTCTTCTTTTTCTAGCTTTGGATGATTGTAGAGTTGTAGGAATTTGTCCATCTCCTCAAGATTGTTGAACTTGTTTCCATATAACTGTTCATAGTAGTTACTGATTATTCTTTTGATTTCTGCTGTGTCCGTTGTGATTTCTCCTCTTTCATTTGTGATCCTGTTCATTTGTGCTTTCTCCCTTTTTTCCTTTGTGAGCCTGACTAGGGGTTTGTCTATTTTACTGATTTTATCAAAGAACCAGCTCTTGGTTTCATTGATCTTTTGGATTGTTTTTTTTGTTTGTTTGTTTGTTTTGATTTCATTTATTTTTGCTTTGGTTTTTATTATTTCTTTTCTTCTACTGGTTTTTGGGGTTTTTTATTGTTCTTTTTCTAGATCTTTGACCTTTGAAATTAGGTTGTTTCTTTGAGTTCTTTCTTGTTTTTGATGTGAGCCTCTATTGCTATATATTTTCTCTTATTACTGCTTTTGCTGCATCCCATTCATTGAGGAAATTGGTGTATTCCTTGTCATTCAATTCAAATAATTTTTTAATTTCTTCTTTGATCTCCTTGTTAGTCCAGTGGTCTTTCAGTAGTGTGGTTTTCAATCTCCATGAGACAGGAGAGTTCCTTGCCTTATTTTTATGGTTTATTTCTAGTTTGATGCCTTCATGGTCAGAAAAGATGGTTGGTATGATTTCAATATTGGTGTATCTGTTGATGTTTGTCTTGTGTACCAGTATGTGATTGATCCTGGAGAATGATCATTGTGTGCTTGAGAAAAATGTGTACTCAGATTTTTTTTGTGTGTTTATTGTTCTATGGATGTCTGTTAAGCCCAAGTGCTCTAGATCCTTATTTAGATCTTTAGTGTCATTACTTATTTTTTGTCTTGTTCATCTATCCATTGTTGATAGTGGTGCGTTGAAGTCTCCCACTCTGTATGTGTTTTCTCTGATGTCTGTTTTCAGAGATGACAATAGTTGTCTGATATGTTTTGGTGCTTCTTCTTTGGGTGAGTATATGTTAATGAATGTTATTTCTTCTTGAAGTGCTGAACCCTTGATCATAAGGTAGTGTCCATTGGGGTCTCTTTCTTTCTTGCTGAGTTTGAAATCTTTTTTATCTGATATAAGTATAGATGTTCCTGCTTTCTTTTTCTGTCCATTTGCTTGTAGGATTGTTTTCCATCCTTTAACTTTGAGTCTATTTTTATCTTTTATAGCTAAATGTGTTTCCTGGTGACAGCAACAGGTTGGGTTTTGTTTCTTAATCCAGCCTGCGACTCTGCGTCTTTTTATTGAAGAGTTTAGTCCATTTACATTTAGAGTTAATTTTGAAATGTTAGCATCTGTTTTGCCATTTTGTTTGTCTTTCCTTTGATTTTATTTATTTATTCTATTAATAACTATTTGTTGGCCTTCTTTCATTGTTATTCATCCCTCTGAGCTTCTGGCTTTAGGACTCCATGTAGTATTAGTCGTAATGAAATTCCAGATTTTCTGTTTTTCTGGGAAGGTCCTTATTCTTTCTTCATAGAGGAAGGAGAGCTTTGCAGGAGAGAGTATTCTTGGTTGGCATCTGTTTTCTTGGAGTCTGTTGACTATGTCTCTCCACTCTCTCCTTGCCCGGAGTGTTTCTTCGGAGAAGTCTGATGTCAGCCTGATTGGTTTTCCTTTGAATGTTATCTGTTTCTTCCCTCTTGTCAGCTTCATTATTTTTTCCTTGTCCTGGATTCTTGGGAGATTTACTATTATGTGTCTTGCTGTATTTTTCCTTTCGTTGTGGAAGTTTGGTGTTCTTCTTGCTTCTTGTACATCAATTTTCAGCTCCTTCTCCACGTTTGGGATGTTCTCTTCAATTATCTCCTTGAATATTTTCTCTGTTCCTACATCTCTCTCCTCTCCTTCTGGTATTCCTATAACTCTTATATTTCCTTTCCTCATGGAGTCAGATAGTTCCCAAAGTCTTTCTTCGGTCTTTTTCCTTTGTACTTCTCTTTCCTTTTCTGTTTTGGTTCTTTTTATTTCTGTTTCTTCAAGAGTACTTATTCGTTCTTCCATTTCATCTATTCTGCTTTCATTGTTTTTTGCAGAGTTCTTTAGCGCCTCCATTAATTCTTTGATCTCCTGCATTTCTTTTACTTCCCTATTTAGGGACTCAATTTCATTCTTCAGTTCATTGATTATTTTTCCTTTATCATTATTTTCCTTTATGACTTCTGTCAGTTTTTAAATCATGTCAATTTTAAATTCTCTTTCTGGAAGGCTCAGAAGTTCTTCCAAGTTAATTTTGTTGCAATCTGGGGGATGGCTTTCTTTTTGTGGTGTGCTTTTATCCTGAGGAGTTGCTAGGTTGCATGTGGTTCTTCTACTCCCTAATGTCTGTTTTCTAATTTGCTGTCTTCATTCGGACACTGTATTGCTGGGACTGGCCGGCATCTTGGGTGAAATTCTCCGCTCCCCTCTGGCTCCTCCAGGAGCCATCTGTTGGTTTCAAGCAGTCTTTAATGAAGAAAGGTCCCTGTTCTAAAACGGCAATGCGGGGACATGGTCTCCTGAGCTCCTGCTCTATCCTGGTGGTGGGTTCCCGCTCCCCCTCTGGGCTGGGACTACAGGCCAGAAGGGGCCTGGCATGGGTGAACTTCCCAGCTTACCTCTGGCTCCTCCAGGAGCGTTCTGCCGGTTTCAAGCAGTCTTGACTGAAGAAATGTCCCTGTTATAAAGTTATGATGCAGGGACGCACTCCCTGCACACCCAGTCTTCCCCAGCGGTGGGTTCTCACTCCTCCTCTGGCCTTGGACTGCAGGCCAGAAGGGGCCGGGTGTGGACGAACTTTTTTTTTATATCTTTAGAAAATGCCATTGAAGTTTTTATTGGAATTACACTGAATCTGTAAATTGCTTTGGGTCAGATGCACATTTGGTATGTTGATTCTCCCAAGCCAAGGGCAGGGAATATCTTTCCATTTCTCTGTTTTTTTTTTTTTTTCTATTTCTATTAACAATATCTTACTCTTTTCTTGGTATCTTTACCTCCTTTGTTATGTTTACTCCATGGCACTTCATCTCATGTTTATATGTGGGATTGTATTCTTAACTTATTTTCTAGTTAATTTTGTACATATAGAAGCAATTGATTTTTGTGTGTTGTTTTTTTTAAAGGTTGGTTTATTTATTAAGTTAACACAAGTTGACAATATTGTGTTTGTTTGTTTATTTATTTATTTATTTATTTATTTATTTATTTATTTATTTATTTATGCAAGCACTGGGTACAGTCAAACGTGCAGGATGGTGAGAGAACTTACCAGAACCAGAGCGGGGAACAAAGCAGGCAGACTGAGGAAACACACTGCTGAGGGGAGCAGCGGCTGGCAGGAGAGGTCTGCGCGCCATGAGAGACCCTCGCCGGCGGCCGGACATTGAACCGGCACTGTGGAGGCTACAGGCAGCTTTGCAGCCCAGTGCTCAACCACTGCGCCACCGGGGAGCCCCTGTGTGTTGATTTTTTACACTTTCAACTACACTGAAGTGGCATATTATTTTAATTTGCTTTTCAGTGGAATATTTTGTTTTCTTAGTGTATATTACATTGTCCACAACAGCTTTAATTGTGCTGAAATGTTTAAATCCATACAACTGAGAGACAGTTAATGTTTTATTATTTTAAACATTTTAATTATGTTACAAAAAACTGACAAATCGTAGGCAATGAATAGTCTCAGTATATGTTTATAATAGTCTGATTCAGCTTCTTCATACAATACGTGTATTGAATTCTCATTATATCCCATAACCTTTTTGATATACCATAACTTTTATTGACCTGTAAACTATGACAGTAGCTAGAATTAATAATAAGAATGTTATCTATCATAAGAAGAAAATAAAAATGCCAATGATTTAAAAGAAGAGTAGCAAGTTGTCAACCCAGAAGTTCAAAGATGGAGATGTTGCCATCTTTTAACCATTCCTTGCTGCCTCCAAACTGACATTGTGCCCACATGGGCCTCACCTGGGCTGAAGGCAAGGTCAGCCTGATTAGCTCCCTCAGAGTGTGAATGTCTGAGAATGAGTTAAATGTCTGATATCCAGTTGGAACTGCATATTATCATGAAATATTATGGTGTGAAATTTTCATATTTACGATATGTAAATCCAATGAGGTTTCTTGTTTGAACTACTCCACATGGAAATGCAAACACTCTGAAAACCCCATAATAATGTGGCCAAAAGGACATTGTCCTCAAATTCCCAGAAATTCTAGGAAATTAAATATATGGGGATAAACACACAAGGAAAGTGCGGCGTGAAGTTGTGAGCACCCTTCCTCAACTATCTCAGGAAATATTAGAATATTTGTAGTCCACTAGCTAGTATTTTTTTTACCATTATAGCTTCCAAAGTTCCTTTATTGTTTCTTGAAAAAACCTACTCACTATTTTAGTAAATTTTTAGTAATTATACTGCACATGAAATTAACAGCTTTCACAGCCACTGTCTTATATCTGGTGTCCACTGTGCACTGAGTGTGTTTATGGCAAATGCCGGTGGCACCCACACCAGAGCCTCCAGGAGGGTCTCTACCCTGTCATGTGTGGGTCCTTGTCCATAGAAGGTTGTGACCACTCAGTTTCCAACTTGGGCCCTCAGGTCTTCCTTATGCGAGTAAGGGCTCACTCACCATGTACAGGGGCCTCTGTCCGACCCATAGCCCTTGATCCCACACGTGAGCATTAGAGTCAGTAACATGAAAGGAGAAGTGCCTTAGAGTCTGGAGATGCTGCCCCAGTGAGAGAACTTCTGCTGGTGACTGAGATGAAACCCAACCATCGCCCCACGGCCAAGAGAACAGAAATGGAGAACAGCAGACAAATGCTGAAGTTAGGTGACCTTCATTGTACACAGAATATCAAAGTACAACTAAGTGTTAAAAAGAGCAACAATCAATGCTAATCGAGTGAATGAACAGAATAATATATGAAGTCATTGTAAATATACCTTAAAATGAGCATATATATTTAAATTTTACAATGAAATTATATAAAACAATATGAAGGGGAAAATAATGTGAAAATTTAAAATAAATATCTCATAATAGAGTTGTGAACTCATCTTCTCCATTACATTTTGGTGAGTCACCCCTTCATCAGTCTCAATATGGCCAAATTCATGGCTTGGTTCCTCAGACTGTATATGACGGGATTAAAGGTGGGGGGCACCATCGTGTAGAACATAGAAATGACCAGGTCAGACATGGATGGAGTCTTTGAGGTCGGCTTCAGATAAGCAAAGAATGCAGTGGAGAGAAACAGCACCACAACCAGCAGGTGGAGAAGGCAGGTGGAGTAGACTTTGGCCTTCCCTTCTGTGGATGGGATCTTCCTGACAGCAGAGAAGTTGTGGACATAGAAATGACGATGAAAATGAAACAAGAGGAATCCATCACCACACTAATGAGAATGGGGACAAGTTCATTGATTAAATTTCCTGAGCAGGAAATAGCCAATTATTTGGAGAATGTCACAGAAGAACTGGTGGACCATGCTGGACCCACAGTAGGACAAGGAGAAGTTTCCACCTGTGTGCATCTCTTCATAGAGACCCCCACCCAGCCAGGACACAGCTGTCAGCTGCACACACCTGTCCCTGCACATGATGACCTCATAGTGCAGGGGGTGGCAGATGGCAGCATAGCGGTCATAGCTCATCACCACAAGGATGTGAAACTCTGCAGCCCCTGAAAGAGTCAGCACAAAGACCTGGAGGACACAACCCGGGAAGGAGATGGAGCTGCTGTGGCTCAGAGAGTTGGCAATGGATTTGGGGACCGTGGCTGAGAGGAAGCAGAGGTCGGAGAAGGACAGACTCCTCAAGAAGAAGTACATGGGGCTGTGGAGGTGCCGGTCCAGGGTTGTGATGAGGATGATGAACCCGTTCCCCAGCAGGGCGCACAGGTAGACCAGGGAGAAGGGCAGCGGGTGCAAGAAGCCCATGGTCCCGTGGATGGGAAATCCCTGGAGGATGAATTATGTCACGGCTGTGAGATTGGTCACCCCTGGAGCCATCATCTATGTAAAAACATCGAGCTGAATAAAACAAGACACCTACAAGGACAGTCACAGGCATGTTCCAGTGGTCCCTCTGAGGCTGTGGAGTGGAGCAGCACCTTGTCTCTCACTCTGATGAGCCTTTTGAGTTCAGCTCCAGAAACGCACCTTTATCACACTGGATATGGGATCAGGAAGGAGGGACATTTTGGTGATCATAGGATTCTGCTCTGGTTGATCTCATAGCCAGACTAACAGCTCCTCCCCACTACCCCAGTACTGTTGCTCCCGCCTCCAGTCCAGGCCCCAGTGTCTCTGCCCAGCACACCACCCAGAGGTTGTCCAGGGCACAGCCCCAATGGACAAGTGACCATGCCCAACCCCTCCCCACCCTGGAGAGCCTGTCCCTGCTCCTCCAGCACAGCACTGGTCTGGGGAGGCCCCACAGGGACTGGTGTGCAGGGAAATGGGGTGTGCAGGTCACTGATTTCCTGCTCCCCAGGACCCGACTCTGTCCTGAAACTGAATGATCTGGGCTCAGCTTCCCCGTGCTGTGTGTCCTGACGCCTCCGCTGTCAGATTCATTCCCCTGTGGCCTCACTGCTCACTCCTGGTCTGTCTCCTTGTCTCCTCATCTCTCTGCCCCTGACTCCCCACATCTGAGAACCCAGAGACCACGTTTCCCGCAGTCTTTCCTCCTGGGTCACACCCACACATCCTCCCTGCAGGATGGACTCGTCCACCCCGGGTCCCTCCCGGCCCCTCTGTCCCCCTCAGTCTTATGCACATCTGTGCAGGGAGGAGGCCACTCCAGAGCTGAACCGGACGGTCTGTGCGTGTGGCTGTCCCTGCCGCTCCCAGGGCCCCGGGTGCAGGTTTATTCCTCCCCCAGGCCCGTGCATGAGTGGGGACACCTGGACACGGGGCAGCCCTGCCCACACTCCCCCTCCCCAATGTCATCCTCTACCCCCTCTGTGGGTGATGGAGGGGCAACCCTGGGGAGGCAGGATTTTTTAAGGAGTATGTGGGCAATAAACTTGTGGCTATACATCAGTGTATATACAATTCAAATTAATTTAATAAAAACTAGAAGAATACTAGAAAAACTAGAAGATAATGATCATACATGTAGACATCTTAGGAGTGATTTAAAATACTATTTGTGATGATGAAATAATTTTTGATAAATCTCTCTCCAGGTATTGTTAAAATATTGTGTTTTTTCATTTTAATATCACTAACAATCCTTGAGCGATGGACTTAGGGAAAAATCCCAATTCCATGTCCAAAAGTATCAGATGTCCATGCCACCCTCCCTTTAGTGTTAGAGCCATGAAGTGGTGATCATGTAGATTTAAAAAGTTTTTGAATTTCCACTTATCTCTTATATCTGTTGCAATATTTCAGAACAAAATGGCTTAACATTCTGACTTTTAACTATAAGTATTTTTTATTTGATTTTGAGTTTTTTAATCCCAATTTAATTGCATCAATTGTTTTGATTTTATTTGATACTAAATACACACTGTCTCTTTGAGCTGAGTGCCCAGATCATAGTAATGAATTCATATGCATCGTATATTAAAATCTACTAATATGATGATGCTATTAAAATTAATAATATTTGGATTTTTCAATTAAAAAAAGTTATTTTCTGTCATTGAATCTTAACCCCAGGATGATATGGCAGTGCATCGTTGAGGAACTTGTGCAACTCTAGAAGCAATAGTTTTCATTATTTATGAAATGACTATTTTGGATGATGTGCTTTCTCTAATCTACAATGAACCTTGAAATCTAAAGTCTTTCAAGTCTGAACGATTTCTATTCTGAAAACTGTTTACAAATGGAATACATGCGGTCTGAGGGTCGTTTCCAGCTGCCGTGACGAGTCTCTGTCCTGAGGTTGTCCCCATGGTGGGACAGAGGGCGTCCCGGCCTCTCACTCCATGGTCGGGGCTCGTGGGGAGCCTATGAGCACTCATAGGATGTCACACCCCATCCTTTGCAGCCTCATGGACAGAGCAGGTCCTCAGGGCTGGGCTATTTGAGCTCTGGAGGTGGTGTCCGTGTATTGGACATGGTCCAGATTCCAGCCCTTAGGGACCCTCCTCCAGAGGGAAAGTGTGTGTTTACTCGACTGTGTTAATTGGGTAGTCCTGTAGCACATTCAGTGAGCAATTAGTGCCCTGAGTGTGTCAGATGCAATTTTGTTAGTTTTTACACCGGTGAGGACAGGTCAGTTTTTACTCCTTGCCAGTCTCCATCACCCTCTACTGACCGGCCACAGGGGACATGGGTAGGGACATGCGCTGCCCAGTGGTATCTGGCCATGGCCGCAGACGTGATGGCGCCTGGCACTTCTCCCAGCTCCAGAGATCCCCACAGGCACCATTAGGGGTACAGACTCAGTGGCCCCGTCTACCCACCAGTGCTCCCTCATGACCCCCCCTCGTCCTCATGGTCGACACATGACTGCCCCTGGGGGATCCTGCCTCTGGGAAATGTGAACCCCGATGCTCTGGACCCCAGCTCCGCCCGGGAGACAACTCTGCCTTTCCCCTGCTCTGCCTGCGTGGTAGGGGCAGGCGGGGTCAGCGCCAGACACAGTGTCTTTTTGGCCTCAGGCAGAAGGTCGTGGGGGGCTGGAGGTGCTGGGGTGCTGCTCACACGGTTTGTGGAGATCCTGCATCCTCACTTAAACTCTTCTGGTTGAAACGTCTCAGCCAATGAAGGGAATGGTCAGTCCTTCCTGCTCACCACGGCTGAGCAAAGCTTCTCAGCCCAGGAGCACATTCCCCACATATAATCTCTCCGTACACAGACTCAAGTCTGTCCACCATGTGGACCCCGGTGTCCAGCACCCGCTGAGGGAAGGGGACACAACAGAAAGTGTGGGCTGAGTGCGAGGAGCTGAAGCGTCATCATCGGCAGCTCTCAGAGGTCCCAGGAAGCAGCAGGACAGAGACCGCCCAGCTTATTAGATGTTAACGCTGAATAATGACACAATCTCGCCCTGGACTCCGCTGGCCCTGCAGGATGAGCCCATCCCGGGAAGGGAACCAACACATCTGTGCGGGGGTCAGGACATGCCAGCAAGCTCAGAGCAGGGTCTGGAGCCTGAATCCACCTTCCCGTGACTCTGCAGGCACCAGGCATCCTCCTTAGAGACTATCCATATAGGCCTTGCGGATGTCTAGACTGGGGTGCTGCTTCCTGTTATGGTGGGGACACACATGTGTGGATGGACACACACCCTTGTGGGGTGCACATGGCTTCTCCCCGTGCAGGGCCTGTGCTCACAGTGGTTTCTGAGGCCTAGGAGTGCTCTAGTGTGGTGGGGCCACTTGTTTATTACCCTTGGGGTTCCCTGTCCTTGGACTTGTGGAAGCAGGAGGGTGTTCACATGGGTGTTCCATGGAGTGTGAGGGGGACACCGCACACACAGAGGGGCAGAAATGGAACCCCAAAACAAGACAGTAAAGATGTGATTAATGGCAATTATTAACTTGACCCCATGTCACCCTACTTGGGGCGTCAAATCCTCTTCTCAACAGAGTCTGGAGGTTTCGCTCAAAACCAAGACAGAAGATGTGTAAAGGCCGTGGTCTGAGAGTGATGGAGGCCCAGGGGGGAGACACCTGCCTTCAGGGTCTTTCATGGGAAGATGCACAACTTGGGAGACTTCCCCACACAGATTTTATTCTGAAATCTCAATGGACTCAGTCTGGTCATTGAGAGAAATATTGTCTGACTGAGTCTGTTATGATCTGTCAGGCGTGTTTGTAGAAACCTGTCCTGCTGCAGAGAGGACATGTGAGGGAGGAGCCTCCCCCAGTTCATGTTCTCAGGGTGGGTGAGCAGCTGTGTGGCCCTGGTGTTGACAGCACAGAAGCTGCCGAGAATAATATTTACAGATATTGCCGTGCTTCACTTTACATGATGTAGAAAGTGACATAATCCCAGACGTACCAGAAAGTGGAGAAGAAGACCTGGTGCAGGACATCTACAAACAACCTTGTGAACCCCTAAAATGTGAACTCCTAAAAATAAACCCAAGAGCATCAAGTGTTTTAAAAATTATAAAACTTAATAGACAAAACAGAGTTCTTCAAAAATAGTTCACATTTTCAAAAAAAAAAAAATCATGCTTTTGAAGGACTGTAGTCAAATCAGAATGCCGTATAAATGACCATGAAACAGAGGCTTAAATCATAGACTCCGATTCTTTTTTATTTTTAATATTTTTTATATATTTTTACATCATTCTTCATTTTTTACACAATTTATGCTTTCTCATCTCATGTGTAGTCCCTGTGAGATCCCAGCACCCACTCCACCGCGAGCATCACTGCCCTCCCCTGTGCCCTTCCTGCCAGTTTTGATCCTGCTCCCTTGTCCCCTTTGTAGTGTGTCTGGTTTATAGTCGCCTGTTGGTGTTGATTTTTACTTTATTATAATTACTTTTTTTCCCTTTTCTCTTATTTGGATCCTCTACATTCCTGCTATGAGTGAGACCATCTGTTATTTTTCCTTTTCCAGAAATTTATATCCTCATATTCTTCCATAAGCTGTAAAGTTTTCCTAATTATTGCTATCATTTGCCAAATCTCCAATTATGTGATGTTCATAAACTGAATTCCCACTTATGTTTGAAAACATAGAAAGAATAGCATAGAGAGATTGCTCTAGAACTCACACATTCTGTGGAGGGGAGGGGAGAGAGCTGTGTGGGGTCCCCAAGCCTTTACAATTATAATGGGGCATCTTCCTCTAAGAAACATTCATGTTTCTGTTCAAAAGAAAAAAATGGAAACCACAGTTGACTCTGCCAGAAATGGAAGGATGGAAGCTTTCTTGGGGAATTGGAGTCTATGCTAAACCCTACAACTGATGTGAAGATTAATTTCTATGATGCCTGATTTGATTGTAACAGGACTACACTGTTTAAGTACTATAATAAAAGTAAAAAGTGTGTGATTTGGGCCTCCCCGGTGATGCAGCTGTTGAGCGCTGGTTTGTGAAGCTCCCTGCGGCCTCTGCGGGGGGCGGTTCGATCCCCAGCTGCTCCCTGGCCACCAGAGGAGTGTCCCACATGGCACACAGACCTCTCCTGCCACCCGCTGCTCCCCTCAGCAGTGTACTTCTGTCCTTCTGCCTGCTCTGCTCCCCACTCTGGCTCTGGTGAATTCTCTCACCCTCCCGCGCTTCTGACTGTACCCAGTGCATGTATAAACAAACAAACAAATAAATAAATAAATAAAATGTGTGCCTCTTAAAAAAAAAGTGTGTGATATTTATTGAGGAACTACATTTTTACTTTTCAAATATGTGGTTTTTTTATGCACATCATTTTTTATACACATCAAATAAAGGGTTTATTTTTGGGTTTCCTTAGTTTTTGAAATTGTATTTTGAGTCTTACACCAGGCCTTCTTGTTGACTCTGGTAGATGACATTCACTTCCTTTTCCTTCTACTTTGGAAATAGCCATTTATTATACTATGTAAAGAACATTACATAAAGGTCAGCATGACACTATTTGCAAATATTTATTCTTGTACATCATTTGTACCCTAAATACTCAGCTTCTAATTATTGTCTTCCTTCTACTGAGACCATGAGCTGGGTTGATGTTCTTCCCTCAAGATTATTTTCACAGAGCAGATCACTGTGTCTCCACACACTCCTGACTGATCATTACATACTCAGTCCAGAAATCATTTCTTTTAAAAATATATATGGGAACCACCAGACCAAGTCCATTCAGATTTCGGATTTCTAGCACTAACATGCTAGAAAATTACTCAAATAAGCATTCATTTCAATGAATGTATTTGAGCCAAGATCTATCCCCTTGAGATCCTTATTTCAGTCTCCTCTGTTTTTTAAAATATTTTTAGTTCTTCACTTGGACAAAACTTCTTTCTGGGAATTGAGTTCATGAGTGACATAATATGAAGTCATGTGAAGTTATAACTTGCCACCATCAAATAAATGCTATATTTACAGGTTTCCGTGGCTTTCATTTGGGGGTTAGTTTCCCACTCTGTAATCACAGGGCCCCTTCACTCCACAAAACACCCATTACTACCTCTTCTACTTCCATGCCCACCCTCTACCCCCTGTTACCTCTGGTAACTACATGTTTTCCCTAGTCCAAGATTTGCTTTTGCCGCATTTTGTACTATAGGATTTCTGTATTTCCATTCCCAGATGTGTGAGACCATCCACTATCTGTCTCTTGCTGTCTGTTATTTCACTTTATAAAATCACCACAAGGTCCATCCATGTTGACCCATATACATGGTTTCATGTTTTTAATAGCTGTATAGTATTCCATAGAGTGTGGACCCACATTATTTATTCCTTCCTCTTTGCACAGCACTTGCGTTGGGGCCATGAACAGCAACGGTGGATGGCATGCCTGTGAACATAGGTGTACGTGGTCTGCCTTGGAGTGTCTGGGCATCTGGGACAAATACCTAGCAGAGGTTGTTCAATCCTATGGTTGTTCCGTTTTTGTAGTCTGAAGAAATCTCCAAGCCATTTTCCCAAAAGAGTTGAGAGGCTCTTTCTCTCCCTCCCTTACCTCCTGTTGTGTCCCATCTCTTCATTGGTCCCTGCTTGCAGGGGAGAGAGACAAGTCACTGCAGTTTAACTTGTGTTCTCTTATCCTTGGTGCTGTTGAACAATATTGTGTGGATTAAAATCATGATAGGACCCAAAACTATAAAATAGCAGAAAGAAAACATGGGGTGATGTCCTAGTGGACACAGACACAGACCCCAGAATGTATACAGGGACACAAGTCCAAGGAGAAGGGAACAAGAGCACATAAGAACAAGTGCCCCCCCACACACACTAGAGCACTCCTGGGCCTCAGAAACAGCTGTGAGCACAGGCCATGTGCGGGGAGAAACCACATGCACCCCACTCTCCTGCCAAGGGCAAGTGTCCCTCCACAAACGTGTGTCCCTATAACAACAGGGAGCAGCACCCCAGTCCAGACAATGGCCAGGCCTTGGCGGATACTCTCTAAGGAGAACGCCTGGTGCCTGCAAAGTCGTGGGCAGGTGGATTCAGGTCCAGACCCTGCTCTGAGCTCACTGGAGTGTCCTGACCCCCACACAAATGTGTTCCGGTCCTGGGATGGGCTCATCCTGCGGGGCCAACAGAGTCCAGGGTGTGATAGTGTCATTATTCAGCGTTAACTCTAAAAAGCTGGGCGGACGCTGTCCTGCTGCTTCCTGGGACCTCTGAGAGCTGCCGGTGATGACGCTTCCGCTCCTCACACTCAGCTCACACTTCCCACCAAGTCCCCTTCCCTCAGGGGGTGCTGGACACCCAAATCCACGTGGTTCAAGTCTGTTTTCTGAGAGACTTAAATGTGGGGAATGTGCTCCTGGATGCTGAGAAGCTTTTCTCAGCCGAGATTAGCAGGAAGGACTAACTGTACTTTTTTCTCAAGTCATGAACAGAAAATTCAGATGACACACATTACCCCATGATACCCGGGGACAGCAGCCCTTGATGACCCTCTCCGAGGTACCCCACAACCTTCTCCCTGAACCCCTATACAGACACCAGCCCAGTATTAACTCCTGGCCCTGTTCCCGCAGTCCTATCCTCCGCTGAGTAGGAGCAAAGCAGGTGTCCTCTCCCCGGAGTATACCCACCCGACGGAGTGTGCAGGGGAACGTCTCCCTGCAGGCAGGAGCCTCCCAGGGCAACAGGGAGAGCCAGGCCCAGCCCCAGGTAGGGGGCTGGGGGACAACCTCTGGTGGACAGTGGGGAATTGCAGGCCTGGAAGGAGGGCCTCTCTTCAGCGACCAGGTGCCAGAAGCTGAGGTCAAATCCTGTCCCCCTAGTCTGGGGAGGTCAGCATGTGTCATGGACCCCATGAACCCTGAGCTGGGCCCACCCACCATGTGGGCCCACACTGTCTTTAATAATGGGGCCAGCACCTGGTCCCCATGGCAGGTCAGTGGAGGCTGATGGAGTCTGAGGAGGAGGAACCACAGTTCAGTCCTCACAGGAGTCAAGACTAACAGAACTGCCTCTGGCACCCTCAGTGCACTAAATATCACTGGGAAGTGCTGCAGGACAACGCTGATTAAGGCAGTAAAAAACAACAAAAAATGCATTTGTCCCTCGGAAGGAAGGCCCCTGAGGGCTGGAATCTGGACCGTGTCCAACCCGTGGACACCAGCTCCTGAGCTCAAATAGCCCAGCCCTGAGGCCCTGCTCTGTCCATGAGGCGGCACAGGATGGGGCAGAACATCATGTCAGTGCTCAGAGGCTCCCCACGAGCCCCAACCATGGAGTGAGAGGCCGGGACACAGTTTGTACATGCCACGGGGACAACCTCAGGAGAGAGACTCGACACGGCAGGGGAATCTTTCCTCCCCAGACTGCAGGTATTTAACTCTTAAACAGTTTCCAAGGATAATCCATTCAGATTGAAATATTTCAGATTTCAAGCTTCATTTCATATCTCAGAAAGCATCGAAATTAAAATATTCATTCAGAAAAGAACTACACATTCTCAAGGTTCCGTTTCACACCAAAATATTTTTTATGGGATAAGTTTCAATGGGAGAAATTAACTTTTCATTGACTCTTCCAAAAGTCTATGACATTTAATACATTTATCATAGAGAATGTTTTGAATTGTGGCCAATGACAATATTTTTTTAATAACTGATTTTAGCATTCAGCACAGTGAGTGAATATCAAGTATTAAATAAAATCACAAAAACTAATGGAATTACAATGATAAAGAAATATAAGATGAAAAAATAGAAATATAAGACGAACTTTAAAATATTTATTGTTAAAATTCAGAGCATTATGCCTTTTTTCCCAAAATTTACAACACATAGCTGTCAAGCAGAAATTCAAACACATTTTAAGCAACAACTGTTGATGGTTTCATGGCTCTGACACTTATGTGAGCCTGGCAGGGATGTCTATTCATGGACATGAACTTGGAAATTTTCCAAAACTCTGTCACAGATTGTTAGCGATATTGTAAAATGAAGAAGTGACAGTATTTTAACAGAATTATATCTCCAAATTTATCTTATTATTATAACTATTTAAATCGATGAAAATATTTGACATCTAGACTACTTTGTGCCCTTATTGATAATATTATTTTTATTAAAGTACTTTTAAATGTTCAAAGTAATTTATACCTACAAGTTTATTTCCCACATTCTTCTTAAAAATCCTGCCTCCCCAGGGCCTGCCGCTGCGTCACCCCACAGACGGGGTAGAGGGTGAGATTGGGGAGGGGGAAAGCGGGCAGGGCTGCCCCGTGTCCAGACGTCCCCACTCACGCACGGGCCACGGGGGAGGAATAAACCCGCACCTGGGGGAAACCCAGGGCCCTGGGACCGGCAGGGATAGCCACACGCACAGACCATCCGGCTCAGCCCTGGAGCAGCTTCCTCCCTGCACAGATGTGCCTGAGTCTGAGGGGGGGCAGAGGGGCGGGAAGGGACCCTGGGTGGACGAGCCCATCCTGAAGGATGGATGTGTGTGGGTGACCCAGGAGGATAATCTGTGGGAAACGTGGTCTCTGGGTCCTCAGATGTGGGGAGTCAGGGGCAGGGACATGAGGAGATGAGGGGACAGACCAGGAGGCAGCAGTGAGGCCACAGGGGCAGGAATCTGACAGAGGAGGCATCAGGACACGCTGGACGGGGATGCTGAGCCCAGATCATTCAGTTCCAGGACAGTGTTGGGTCCTGGGGAGCAGAAAAACAGGGACCGGCACACCCCATTTCCCTGCACACCCGTCCCTGTGGGGCCTCCCCAGACCAGGGCTGTGCTGGAGGAACAGGAACAGGCTCTCCAGGGTGGGGAGGGGCTGGGCATGGTCACGTGTCCTCTGGGTCTGTGCCCTGGACAACCTCTGGGAGGTGTGCTGGGTGGAGACACTGGGTCCTTGCAGGAGGAGGAGCCGCAGGCCTGGGTCAGTGGGGAGGGACATTCACTTGTGTATATTGACACATGTGAGATTCTCATTTGTTCAAGTTTGTAGGGGAGTGTTGAAATTTTCTGGTCTTTACCAAATTTCAGAAACAATTTGGACAACATAATAATGACACATGAGATAGAAATAAAAGGTTGAATTAGCAGGACATGCAGAGGAGGATATGAGACTCCATAGCACCAGAAGGAATAATTACCTGGTGAATAGATTGAATCATTATCCTATACTTGTAACTCATCTTATGCTCAATACTTGAAGATTTGGCAATTCTTGCTCTTCTCTTTCATACAGATGATGGCTCCAGGGGTGACCAATCTCACAACCATGACAGAATTTGTCCTCCTGGGGTTCCCCAACCAGGGGACCATGGGCTTCTTGCACCCGATGCTCTTCTCCCTGGTCTACCCGTGCGCCCTGCTGGGGAACGGGCTCATTATCCTCATCACCACCCTGGACCGGCAACTCCACACCCCCATGTGCTTCTTCCTGAGGGGTCTGTCCTTCTCAGACCTCTGCCTCATCTCAGCCAAGGTCCCCAAGTCCATTGCCAATTCTCTAAGGCACAGCAGCTGCATCTCCTTCCCGGGCTGTGTCCTCCAGATCTTCATGATGGTTTTTACAACAACCACAGAGCTGCACATACTCACAGCAATGAGCCTTGACCGCTATGCTGCCATCTGCCACCCCCTGCACTATGAGGTCCTCATGAGCAGGAACAGGTGTGTGCAGCTGACAGCTGTGTCCTGGCTGGGTGGGGGTCTCCATGCTGTGATGCACACAGCTGGAACCTTCTCCTTGTCCTACTGTGGGTCCAACGTGGTCCACCAGTTCTTCTGTGACATCCCCCAGTTAATGGCTATTTCCTGCTCAGGAAATTTGATGAACGAACTTGTCCCCATTCTCATCAGTGTGGTCTTGGGTATGTGTTGTTTTATTTTCATTATCATTTCCTATGTCCACATCATCTCTGCCGTCAGGAAGATCCCATCCACAGAAGGGAAGGCCAAAGTCTACTCCACCTGCCTTCCCCACCTGCTGGTTGTGGTGCTGTTTCTCTTCACTGCATGCTTTGCTTATCTGAAGCCGACCTCAGGAACCTCGTCCATGTCTCACCTGGTCATTTATATGTTCTACACGGTGGTGCCCCCCACCTTTAATCCTGTCATATACAGTCTGAGGAACCAAGCCTTGAAGATGGCTGTGGTGAGACTGACCACTACCTCACACCATACACAAAAATCAACTTAAAATGTATTAAAGAACTAGACATAAGACCTGAAACCATAAAATACAAAGAAGGAAATATAGGCAAAACACTACATGACATGCACCTCAGCAACATCTTTAAAGGCTCATCACCCAAAGCAGTGATAGTGAAGGCAAAGATCAACAGCTGGAACTACATCAAATTAAACAGCTTCTGCATAGCAAAAGAGACAATAACAAAAACAAAGAGAAACCCCACCAACTGGGAGAACATTTTTGCACACAACACTAATGATAAAGGACTGATCACAAAAATCTACAAAGAGCTGAAGAGACTCAACAAAAACAAAGAAAATAATCCTGTCAAAAAATGAGCAGAAGAGCTAAAAAGAAACTTCTCTGAAGAGGAAATGCAAATGGCCAACAGGAATATGAAAAAATGTTCAACATCACTTGTAACCAGGGAAATGCAAATCAGAACTACCATGAGATACCATCTCACACCAGTGAGAACAATACATATTAAAAAAACTAGCAACAACAAATTTGGCGAGGATGTGGAGAAAAAACTCCCCCCAGTTTGCTGGGTCACCCTCAACTGTGTCACCGCGGCATCCCCCAGGGGCATCCCGGAGGACAAGTCCGGAGAAGGGGGTGATGGGGCAGGGCTGGGGTGCAGGCTCTGTGGTCAGAGCACTGGGCCTGGTTCTGCTGTTGACCCACCTTGGTCATGCCGCCTCACCCTGGCAAGGGGACCTAGGTAAGGACCCCACAGGAGGGGGGATGGAGGGAGGGGAGAGGAGGGCCTGATTGGGCTGTCTGGGGCCACTGGGGTCCACGTGTCACCAGAATCCATGGGTCATTGGAGTTCAGAGGTCACTGGGTTTCAGAGGTTGGGGCTGCAGTGGTCACTGCGGCTCAGGGCTCACTGGGGTTCAGGAGCCACCCCGACAAGGTCCTCTCTTACATCCGCCGTCCCTCGGAGACCACGCAGGACACGGTGCCGATGGCCACAACCGCACCCGGGGCCTATCCCAACCTGGACAGCAAGTGTCTCCCGAGTCCGGACGGATCCTGGGCGCGCCCCCCGCGGCGCCACAAGGAAGCCCCGTCCAGATGCCCGTGGCCCCGACGTGACACAAGCCTGGGGAGAGCCCCTCCGTGGCTACCCGGGGATGCACGCAGGCTGTGTTGGCCAAGGGGAGACACACCCTGGCATAGCTCGGCTCCGCTGGGGCAACACAGGGTTCTGCAGTGACAGGAACATCCCCTGTCCAGCCCAGCTCCATCCCGCTGCTCTCCGGTTCTGCTGCCCTCCTGTCTCTCCCCGCTCCTCCCTTGCTCCCTCCTCCTGTCTGTTCCCTCCTCCTGCCCCCCCCAGGACCCCAGGAGGATGCACGGGGGTAGCGGGGACTTTCCAGCCCTCTGTGGCTCTGGGGGGGCCACACCTGGCCCCGCGGCAGTTAGGGGTCACTGATGGGGCTGAGGGGGGGCAAGGTCCTGCTCGGGGTCCCCAAGGACCCCCGACGGTGCTGCTGACCCAGGAGGCTCATTACCGGGCGCCGCCGAGAAGCCCCCGGGGATGAGGACACAGGGGCCCCGGCGAGGCCCCGCAGAGTGTGTGGACATGTCAGGTGTTGGGGCTGCGGACACGGAGCGCCCTGCCCTCCGCGGGTCGGGAGCCGAGGCTGGACCAGAGGGCAGAGGCAGCGCCATGGGGGCAGCGGGACCAGCCGTCCGGGGGTTCGCGTCTCCTCCCGGCTCCGGAGGGCGAGCTTCGTGGGAGCCGCTGCTGGGCGCGGGCGCCACCAGCCTGGACTTGCGGGTCGGGTCAGTCGGGGGTGCTCCCGGGTGATCCATGTTCTCTGTTGAGTGTCAGTGTCTGTGCCACTGAGCTGCGTCTCACAGCGTCAGCCTTTCCCTGGGAACAGCAGACCTTATTCTTGTTGTCCTACCACAGGGAATTTTATTTGTTCTCTTTTGAAGTAACGTGTTTTACAACCCGGTATCACTTCCCACTGCATTCTGTATTTCAGAGGAGCAGCAGTTGAAATATTCATCTTATAAATTACAACTAATAAATTCTAAGTTGTACAAATAGTTCCGTTCCATAGTGCCATGTCGTTCTGGGAGAGTCTCTAAGAGAGAAAATACATTTTTTATTTTCAGGTGGTGTATTTGAGAATTGTTGTATCAAAGCTATGATGTTTCAGCATTTAGAACTCTGAGTTGAAAGTGTTTAAGTGTTTGATAAAATCACATTTGATGGGGGCTGTGAAACTATCCGCAGCCTCTGCAGCAAGAGTTCGGTGCCCCGCCAGGGAGCTTCCTACAGGGCGCTGCAGACCTCTCCTGTCTCACCGCTGCTCCCCTCAGCAGTGGGTTTCAGTCAGTCTGCCTGCTCTGCTCCCAGCTCTGTCTCTGGTGAGTCCTCTCACCACCCCCCACACCTCTGGCCTGCACCCCAGCTCTCGTAAGCAAAAATAAATGGATTAAAAAAATCACATTTAATGGAATTATTTAAGAAGTAGTGGAGACTCCAGATGAAATTTAAAATAATACTAATTATTTAAAAAGGGAAAGCTACACACATTCATCCCTAAACTATTATGAAAAGTAGCTGCATCAGACAGAAATCCATGACATTTTCCCTGGATCTATGTTGATCTTTCTATTTCCTTCACAATATAATAATAGAACATCTGGAAATCGGTCTATTATGGACGTGATATTGTTTTTATTTTAACTCCACAGCAACAGAAAAATTGAAAATCTAATTTTTACAATATAAATATAAATGTGTATTATAAATCACTGAATAAGTTTTTAATAGGATACAACAGGTTTGAAAATTATTTTTTCTTGTTTTCTTTAAAATAGCT
Organism: Talpa occidentalis; assembly: GCF_014898055.3. Classification (NCBI taxonomy): domain Eukaryota; kingdom Metazoa; phylum Chordata; class Mammalia; order Eulipotyphla; family Talpidae; genus Talpa; species Talpa occidentalis. The sequence goes on along the minus strand of NW_023601851.1, from coordinate 13,426,503 downwards.
GGAATTGCTTCTCTAATCACTTACAATATATTCATATCACCACATTCTCCTAAAATTCCTACCTTAACTGGAAAAAAATGATTTCATCATTACAAATATTATTCTAAACCACTGAAGAGATGTCTCCACCTATGACCACCTGGTATTTTCATTTATCTTCTAGTTTCTATTGATTTTTTTTAATTTCTGTCCACCACTGTATTTCCCTCCCCAGGGCCTGCCCCTCTGTCACCCACAGAGCGGGGAGAGGGTGAGATTGGGGAGGAGGAGAGTGGGCAAGGCTGCCCCGTGTCCAGACGTCCCCACTCACGCACGGGCCTGGGTGAGGAACAAACCCGCACCCGGGGGACCTGGGGCCCAGGGACCGGCAAGAACAGCCACACACACAGACCGTCTGGCTCAGCCCCAGAGCAGCCTCCTCCCTGCACAGATGTGCATGAGTCTGAGGGGGACAGAGGGGACAGGAGGGACCTGGTGTGGACGAGCCCATCCTGCAGAAGGGACATGTGGGTGTAACCCAGGAGGAGACTCTGCGGGAAACGTGGTATCTGGGTCCTCAGATGTGGGGAGTCAGGGGCAGGGAGATGAGGAGATGAGGGGACGGACCAGGAGGCAGCAGGGAGGCCACAGGGGCAGGAATCTGACAGAGGAGGTGTCAGGTCACGCTGCACGGGGACACGAAGCCCAGATCATTCAGTTCCAGGACAGTGTCAGGTCCTGGGGAACAGAGAAACAGGAATCCGCACACAACATCTCCTTGCACACCCGTCCCTGTGGGGCCTCCCCAGATCAGGGCTGTGCTGGAGGAGCAGGGACAGACTCTCCAGAGTGGGGATGGGCTGGGCATGGTCACGTGCCCTCCGGGGCTGTGCCCTGGACAACCTCTGGTAGGTGTGCTGGGCAGAGATGCTGGGGCCTGGGCTGGAGGGGGAGCCGTAGGACTGGGGCACTTGGGAGGGACAGACAGTCAGGTTTGTTGAGAGGTTTGAGATTGTAATTCTTAAAGTTCTGTTGGGTCAGTGGAAATCTTCAAGCCTTCAACAATTTTCAGGACATGTTTGGACAGTGTGATAATGTCCCCTCACATGAGATGGAAATGAAAGTTTGAACACAGCAGCACATGCAGATGAGGGTACTAGACACTGTAAGACCAGTAAGGAGTAATTACCCGGTGAGTAAACTGAATCATTATCTTATGCTGATAACTCATATTATGACAATATTGATGATATGACAATATTTTCTAGTTATTTATTTTTTTCAAAATAAAGAAAATGACTCCAGGAGTGACCATGGACAATCTCACGGACCGTGACAGAATTTGTCCTCCTGGGGTTCCCCACCCAGGGGACCATGGGCTTCCTGCACCCGATGCTCTTCTCCCTGGTCTACCTGTGCACCCTGCTGGGGAACGGGCTCATCATCCTCATCACCACCCTGGACCGGCACGTCCACACCCCATGTACTTCTTCCTGAGGGGTCTGTCCTTCTCGGACCTCTGTCTCATCTCAGCCACGATCCCCAAGTCCATTGCCAACTCTCTGAGGCACAGCAGCTCCATCTCCTTCCCAGGCTGTGTCCTCCAGGTCTTCATGATGGTTATTTCAGCAGCTGCAGAGCTTCACCTGCTCACAGTGATAAGTGTTGACCGCTATGCTGCCATCTGCCACCCCTTGCACTATGAGGTCATCATGAGCAGGGACAGGTGTGTGCAGCTGACATCTGTGTCCTGGCTGGGTGGATGTTTCATCTCTGTGATGCTCACAGCTGGCAACTTCTCCTTGTCCTACTGTGGGTCCAATGTGGTCCACCAGTTCTTCTGTGATGTCCCCCAGTTATTGGTTATTTCCTCCTCAGAAAATGTGATGAGTGAACTTGTCCCCCTTTTTATTTGTATGACATTGGATATGTCCTGCTTCATTTTCATCATCATTTCCTATGTCCACATCTTCTCTGCTGTCAGGAAGATCCCATCCACAGAAGGGAAGGCCAAAGTCTACTCCACCTGCCTTCCCCACCTGCTGGTTGTGGTGCTATTTGTCTCCACTTGGCTATTTGCTTATCTGAAGCCGACCTCAGAGACCCCGTCCATGTCTGACCTGGTCATTTCTATGTTCTACACGACGGTGCCCCCCACATTTAATCCCATCATATACAGTCTGAGGAACCAAGCCATGAAGTCGGCTGTGGGGAGACTGATGAATGGCCCGTACACAAGCACGTAAAGCTCACCCTTCTTTCCCTCAGTCACAGAAACTGTCTACATTTGCACACCCGGGTCCTCGTGCCACCGTCACAGGTGGTTGTGTCCCAGGGGCAACAGCCCCTCCTTTGTCCCCGTGCCCTCCCCTCCCTCTCAGAGCGTCAAGGGGTTGTTCCCCAAAACTTTTCCAGCGTTTCCCTGCTAAAAAGCCTGTTTTCTACCACCCTGCGATTGTGTGTCCATGTCTGACTTGCTTTGTTGCGTGTATTTCTAAAACTCCCTCCTTTTGCACAGCCCTGCCCTCGCCCTTTCCATGCCCACCCGGGTGTGGATGTGCCACCATCTGGTCCTTGGTCCGTGGGCCGAGCAGGCCTGCTGGGGATGACGCTGCCGTGATGGTGGCAGAGCTGTGAAAGAATCCTGCTGCCTGTGCCCGCGTGTGACCCGTTGCTTGATCCATCCTGGAGTTTTAAGCCAAGGTGGTTGCTCTGCGTAGTTTCTCTGTCCCCCCAGCCGTGCAACGGGGCCCTTTCTCCACACCATCTAGTGCCTGTGGGCCCCTGTGACATGGCTTTCATCCCGGGATGAGGGTTGTCTCCTTGTACCAAAATGCCTGTCTCTGGTGAGCAGTGGGGCAGCTTGTTACACCATAGACTCAGGGTCCCTCAGGGGGAGCCGCCAGGCTGGGGAGCAGGTGTCCTCTCTGTCCTTTGTGGTCCAAGCACTAACTGTCCTTTGCCCAAACCCGGGGGCATCGTCAGACCTGGAGAAGTGATGGCAGCCTGGGCACGGCTTCCCCAACAGGTTTCCCAGTGGCCCTTGGCCCAGTTGAGCAGCCCAGTCCGTCTCCTGGGAGATGGTCCTGGGGACTCTGGCACCAGCAGTTGGGGTTTCAGGGAAAGGAGAGGAAGGCCCAGGTAGGTCTGAGTTGTGCGTGGGCAGGTCCAGCCTCGGTTGACAGACACAGCAGAGCTGCCCACCACCTGCAGTGGACACAGGGCTGGTTGGACGCTGCATCCCACCCTGGTCTGTGGGGCCAGCCCAACCCCACGACCCCCACAGCGCAGGTGCACATCTCTCAGGAACCGCTGGGTGGCAGGTGGGCGGCCCAGAAGGGGTTGGACAGGCCATCAGGGGTCCATGAGCTGGGGCTGCCACAGGGCCTGGAGTCAGCACCCACGTGCAACCCCAATCTGGATGCATCCCCAACCTCGCTCATCATGGACCTCCAGCTCCACCTTCCTCAGGGAGGCGCCATCTTGCTGGGCAGCTGTGGGCTGGGCCTGGCAGATGCTGTGGATACGGGCAGGACAGCGTTTTGGCCCGGGACTGTCATCCCCTGTCTCCTCAGTTAGTACCCCCCACCCCGTTGTCTGTGCCTGACCTGGTAGGCCCTATGAGGACTCTGGGGGAGACCCACAGCTGCGAGAGAGTCCCCCGCTCTACTGTGTCAGAGCCCCAGACACAGACCACCCCATGGACACGCCGGACAGCTCTGCCTCGGGACTGACCCACAGTGGAAGATAAACACAAGCTTCCCTCACACACGACAGCAGTTCAAATGTGATGACAGAGTTATAGGTGCTGAGAGTAAATGACATTTTTAAATAAACAAATTCTGCGTCAAACAAATTCTCGTGTCAGAAGATCCAGGTGCTTCTCCTTCTCGCTCCTGGGGGATTTCATCCTGGTTTTCCACCTCCCTCACCCTACTGCCCCTACAAGGCCCTCGTCCACCCCCCCACCTGCCAGGCCCCAGGATGGTGCACAGTGGGAGGCAGACTTTCCAGCTTCCTGTGAATTGGGCTCATCTGTGGCTTTGACGATGTGGCCACACCCCAGTGCCCCATAGTAGGCTCAGTCGATGGTGGTGGAGCCTGAAATGAGATTAATTACATTCCTTTCCACTGAGGTGTAAACCACGAACAAAACTGCCTCTGGCACACTCAGTGCACCAATTACCCACTGAATGCGCTACAGGACGACACCAATTAAGACAGTGACCTGAAAAAGGGTGCTTTTCTCTCTAGAGGAGGGTCCCTGAGGGCTGGAATCTGGACAGTGTCCAGCAAGAGGACACCAGCTCCAGAGCTCAAATAGCCCAGCCCTGAGACCCTGCTCTGTCCACGAGGTGGCACAGGACGGGGTGGAACATCCTGTGAGTGCTCAGAGGCATCCCCACGAGCCCCGAACATGGAGTAGGAGGTTGGGACACCTTCTGTCCATGCCATGGCCACAACCTCAGGAGAGAGACAGGACACGGCAGCAGAAACATTCCCCCGCCCCCAGACGTCAGGTATCTGCCCCCAGCTATTTGCAGAGGAGAATCCACTCTCACTTGAAAGATTTTAGATTTCAAGCTTCTTTTTACATTGGAGAGAGCATAGCAGTTAAAGTCTTATTTTATAAATAATGAAACTAATAATATCTTAAGATGCACAAGTTGCTGGATTTCACAATTCCATATTCTCCTGGGATGAATTTCAATGGGAGAAAATAACTTTTTTATTTTAACTGTTCCAAGTACTATGACGTTTTATAGCATCATCATAAAGTAGATCATGACTTACCATACATCTAACATCACGTCATCAGTGTGGTTGGGCACTCAACACAGTGTGTCCGTGTGTGTTCAGTGTCAAATACAATTAAAACATTTGTTGTGATTAATGTGAGGAATGCTAAACTTAATATGAAATTAAAAATAATGTTTATTGTTAAAAATCAGAATGTTATGTCATTTTGTCCTTAAATCTTATGAACTATATGTCAAGTAGAGATTCAATAACTTTTTACAGCATCTTTGGGGATAGTTTCATGACTCTGACAATGAAGTACGGGTGGCAGGGACATCTGACTATTTATGGACCTGGACTTGGGTTTTTTTCTCCAACTCTGTCACTCAAGGATTGTTAGTGATATTGTAAAAGGAAGAGTAACATTTTTTTTTTTTAAGTCAGGAAGAGATCTATGCAAAACATATTTCATCATTACATTTAGGGTAATCAAATGATTTCTACAATTAGACCAAATTGTATCCTAATTTATTTTGAAATTAAATGATATTGGATTGTTTACACTAATGTATATACACAAAGTTATTTCCTGTATTCTCCTCAAAAATCCTGCCTCCCCAGGGCCTGCCCCTCCATCAACCCACAAAGGGGGGAGATGGTGAGACTGGGGGTGGGAGAGAGGGCAGGGCCGCCCCGTATCTAGACGTCCCCACTCATGCACGGGCCTGGGGGGAGGAACAAACCCACACTCGGGGGACCCGGGGCCCTGGGACCAGCAGGGACAGCCACTTGCACAGACCGTCCAGCTCAGCCCCAGAGCCTCCTCCTCACTGCAAAGATGTGCATGAGTCTGAGGGGGACCGAGGGTCTGGGAGAGACCCGGGGGTGGACGAGCCCATCCTGCAGGAGGGAACTGTTGGTGTGACCCAGGAGGAGACTCTGCGGGAAACGGGGTCTCTGGTTCCTCAGATCTGGTGAGTCAGGGGCAGGGAGATGAGGAGACGAGGGGACGGACCGGGAGGCAGCAGTGAGGCCACAGGGGCAAGAATCTGACAGAGGAGGCGTCAGGACATACCGCACAGGGACGCCAAGCCCAGATCATTCAGTTCCAGGACAGTGTCGGGTCCTGGGGAGCAGGAACAGGGACCCACACACCCCATCTCCCTGCACACCCGTCACTGTGGGGTCTGCCCACACCAGGGCTGTGCTGGAGGAGAAGGGACAGGCTCTCCAGGTTGGGGAGGGGCTGGGCATGGTCATGTGTCCTCTGGGGCTGTGCCCTGGACAACCTCTGGGAGGTGTGCTGGGCGGAGACGCTGAGGCCTGGCAGGAGGTGGGAGAGCGGGAATGGTGTGGTGGGGAGAGGCTGTCATTCGGTCTATGAGATCAACGAGAGCAGAATCCTACGATCAGCTGAAATGTCCGTCCTTCCCGATCCCAGATCCTGAGTAATAAATGTACGTTTCTGGAGCTGAATGTGAAAGCCTCAACAGAGAATGAGAGACACGGAGCTCCTCCACTCCACAGCCTGAGAGTGACCTCTGGGTCATTCCTATGGCTGTCTTTGTATGTGTTATCTACATTCAGAGTGGAAGGCTTCACTCCTGTTATACTTTGCTTGATATTTTTATGTAAATGACGGCTCCAGGGGTAAACAATCTGACCATCATGACAGAATTCATGCTCCTGGAGTTCCCCACCCAGGGTCCATGGGCTTCCTGTACCTGCTGCTCTTCTCCCTGGTCTACCTGCACACCCTGCTGGGGAACGGGTTAATCGTCCTCCTCACAACCCTGGACCAGCACTCCACACCCCCATGTACTTATTCCTGAGGAGTCTGTCCCTCTCGGACCTCTGCCTCTTCACAACCACGGTCCCCAAGTCCATCGCCAACTCTCTGAGGCACAGCAGCTCCATCTCCTTCCTGGGCTGTGTCGTCCAGGTCTTCATGATGGTTATTTCAGCAGGTGCAGAGATGCTCCTGCTCAGAGTGATGAGCCTTGACAGCTATGTTGCCATCTGCCACCCCTTGCACTATGAGGTCATCATGAGCAGGGACAGGTGTGTGCAGCTGACAGCTGTGTCCTGGCTGGGTGGGGGTGTCATCTTTGTGATGCTCACAGCTGGAACCTTCTCTTTGTCCTACTGTGAGTCCAGCGTGGTCCACCATTTTTTCTGTGATGTCCCTCAGTTATTTTTTATTTCCTGCTCAGGAAATTTAGTAAGAAAAATTCTACCTATCATCATTATTGTTTGCGTCCACGTTCTGACCTGCTTTTCTGTGTGTATTTCTCAATCCCCCACCTTTCATGGGACTCTGCCCTCACTCTGCCCATGCCCGCCCAGGGGTGAATGTGCCACCATCTGATCCTTGTCCCATGGGCTGAGTGGTGCTGCTGGGGATGACGCCGCCATGATGATGGCAGAGCCATGGGTTCGCAAAGAGTCCTGTTCTGCCCGTGCCCGCGTGTAACCTGCTGCTGGTGTCCATCCTGGATTATTTAAGCCAAGGTGGTTGTTCTGCATAGCTTCTCTGTCCCTGTCCCCCCAGCAGCGCGAAGGGGCCCTTTCTCCACACCCTCTAATGTTGTGAGTCCTTGTGACATGGCCGTAGTCCTGGGTGAGGGGTGTCTCCTTGTCTCCATCCCCCTGTCTCCTGTAGCTGCAGGTTCAGAGACTGCCCATCAGAGCGGGTCCATCACCCTCGCTCCAGCCTCCACAGTCCCGTTCTTGAGTGTGCAGGAAGGGGTCCCCATCGTGTCCCTGAATCTTCCTCTTGACAGAATGTCTCCGTTTTCTAGACAAAGGCCATATAAGCATTTTTGTCAATTTTTGAAAATGTCTCTTTAGTCTTACTTTATGTCATTCTTAGTTCACATTCACGCTACTAGAGAGCACTCTGCTGCTGAATGAATTTTTGTCAAAATCTGTGCCTCTCTTTTCAGAGGGATGAGAATGCCCTGGTATCATTAATAAAACCTAATCTTGACACGTGCTGCGCGGCCCACGTATGTACTCGGAGCCCACGCCATTCTGCTGTCTGTGTTTACATTCTGTTTCTGGTATGTGTCTTCACATCCTTTGGAATAGGAACCGATACTTATTCATTTGCTGAAACGCAGTGCCTGAGTGATTCTCTCTTTGGTATCTGACCTTTTCAAACATCTGCTACAGGTTCCAGTGATGAGCCCTCCTGTGCAGGGGCCCTCCCATGCCTCCCTGAGGGTGACACGGGCAGAGAGGGCTACAAAAGGGCCCCAGGCAGGAGGCGGGATGGACGACGGAGCAGCCGCCCCCTGCCCGGGCTCCGGGGCCTGAGAGCCACTGTAAAGCCCCAAGAGGCCAAAACCAAACCTAAGAGCTGGAGCTACATGAAACCCTACAGCAGGGCCTGCGGGCTGGAGCCTCCCAAAGGGCAGTGCTGGGCGAGGGGACAGGCACCATCCGTGAGGCTCCCTCGTGCACATTGCGGGCGCCTCAGGGCCCGGGACTCCAGCACGGAGTCCGTCTCTCAAACAGGGAAACGGAGAGTGCACGGGCCACACCCGGCGGCTGCTCACCCCACAGCCTCCGTGGTGGTCACTGCCGTCACCGGGAGGGCCGCAGGGCACCGGCCGGCGGTGACAGTCACCCCTGGTCCGCGGAGGCCGGGTCTCTGCAGGAGGCCTGGTGTCCACAGTGCCGGGCGAGCGGCGGCCCCACAGACCCCGGCCAGGGCCTCTGGGGCCCCGTTCGGGCAACATCAGAGACAGGCGAGGCCGGCTGTGGCCAAGTCCTTCAGCTTCCCCCCTCCTGGGGGCCGCGTGCCGACGCTGACGTTCTCGGGAGGCGGCACCCGCTTCTTCTCTTCAGAGGCTGGCGTCGTGCCCACGCCCCCTCCTCTCCCCCTGCCAGGGGTGGCTCCATCTCAGCGCCGCTGACCCAGGATTCCATCCTCGCAGGCTGCCCGCCGGCAAGTCTGATTGGACCCATTTTCAATCCTGTGGCTGATTGGCCCATTTCCCCATCAGCCCCTAGCACTGATTGGTCCATTCCGCGACCCAGGAAGTGCCCTTTACGTGAAAGCGCTCTGAGGAGCAACTGCCACAACTCACCTGTGGTGAGAGGCGGGTCCTGGTAGGAGAAGTCTGATTGGGCCATTGAGCACCAATTAGCTCATGACTTTCACCTGATTGGTGCAGGCCACGATCCAGGAAGTAGTGTTATGTAAAAAGTCTCTGAGGCACAATGGACAAAACCGACGGGTGGAGCCACAGGGGGAGGGACCCACTGCCCCCCCACACCGAGGACGCGGTTCTGGAAACATAAGGGCCGTGATGGCCCGGACGGTGGACACGTGGCAATTCTAACTGAGCCAGACACGGAGCCTGAGTAGGCCTTGTTCCTTGGGCGGCACCGGGCGAGTGGACACATGAGGACAGCGAGTGACAGTGGCCTTGGGGCCGCAGCCAGCCTGGTCCCGGGTGGGGGTCGGGTCACGGGTGGACCCTCGGGGAGCGGGTGGACACTCCCCCGGGGGAGAGAGGGGCGGGGCCGTGGACACTCTCTGGAGGAGAGAGGGGCGGGGCCGTGGACACAACCTGGGGGAGAGAGGGGTGGGGCCGTGGATACTCCCCCGGGGGAGAGAGGGGCGGGGCCATGGACACTCCCTGGGGGAGAGAGCGGCGGGGCCGTGGACACAACCTGGGGAGAGAGGGGCGGGGCCGTGGACACAACCTGGAGGAGAGAGGGGTGGGGCCGTGGACACTCCCTGTGGGAGAGAGCGGCGGGGCTGTGGACACAACCTGGGAGAGAGAGGGGCGGGGCCGTGGACACAAACTGGGGGAGAGAGGGGCGGGGCCTTGGACACTCCCCGAGGGAGAGGTGGTCGGGGCCGTGGACACTCCCCCAGGGGAGAGGGGGCGGGGCCGTGGACACTCCCCGAGGAGAGGAGCTGGTCCGTGGACACTCCCCGTGGGAGAGCGGGGCGGGGCTGGGGTCTCAGGGCAGCGGGACTGTCTGAGGCAGGTCCAGGCTCTGAGCTGGGCCCGGGCGCGGGCGGGTCGGGCTGGACCCGGGGCGTCAGGGGGCGTCCAGCACCTTTGAAGCCCCTCCTGGAGCCGCCCGCGTGTGGGGGGCACGGCCTCTCCATGGCTCCACTGGAGCTGCTCTGCCCCTGGCGCCTCAGGGCCCTTTTATGGAGAGCCGCACTTCCTGGTCGGGAGTGTACCATTCAGGCGCGGGGGCGGATGGGCCTGGCCCAATCAGACACAGGGTTGAAAGGGGGTCAGAAGGGGCTCGCGGGCGGCGCAGCCCGTGAGCTGCTCTTCTGGTGGCTGAGGGGAGAAGCCTGGGAGGCCTCGGCCTGTGGAGGGAGCTGCGCATGTGCCCACGAGGGAGGGACGGGCCGGCCCCTGAGGAGAGGGGGGACTGCGCGCCAGAGGTCCTGGAAGGGGACACGGAGGCTGAGGGGAAAGAAGTGCCCGCGGCTGCCGCAGGGGTAGGCAGAGAAGCCAATCCCGCCGCAGGGGCGGGCAGAGAAGCCGAAGCCCGTCCAGTCGCGGCCTCGGGTCCATCCTGCATCCCCGCTGGCTGAGGCGGCCCGAGGCCAGGCCGGCGCCTCAGAGTGTGGGTGCTGCCCGGACACCCCAGAGCCGTGGACACTCTGGCTCTGATGCCGCCTCTGTGGCCAGGGGTGACACTCCCACGAGTGACCCCTGGCCCTGCTGCCCGGCCTCGCGGTGACCGGCGGTGACACGACTACTGGCCTGTGCTTCCCGTGCGCCTCGTGCAGCTCACGCTCTGGGGCACCACCGGGGCGAGACACCTGGCGCCTGGCACAGGCAGCCGCTGGCCGGCGGGGGCAGGTGGCTGCGGGCTCTGGGGCAGGTGCTGAAGCCTTAGCTGACTGAACGGGCCCTGTCTGACCCTCGCTGGTGCACACGGGGCAGAGTGTGGCCCCTCGTGTCTGGAAACACGGGTTTCTCTAGTGGTCCTCAGGGTGGGCGGGTCCTTGACGGGGTTGGAGGGACTTTGAGGGTCAGGAGCTGGGCTGCAGCGGGGCCTGGAGCAGCGCCTGTGAGCCCAGCACAGCCGTGGGCTGGGTCTCCCTCCGCCCCTACCCCAGGGTGTCCAGCTCAGCCTCCCCCTGTAGCGGGCACCATCTTGCTGAGGCAGCCGTAGGCTGGGCCTGGTGGACACCAGGCCCAGGGCAGAACGGTGCATGTGGCCCAGGACTGCCCCGTCTCCCTCCCAAATAGCCCCTTGTCCGTGCACCCTGCCCCGCTGGGTGTGAGCACGCAGGGGACACCCCTGGGAGAGGGTCCCCCCACTGCTGTCTCAGAGCCCAAGACACAGACCGGGAAGTGGACATGACGAAGACAGCAGTCCCTTGGGACTCGCCTGAATTATAAGAGAAACACAAGATTTACTTAAATACAAGGATTCAGGTTGTATCACATTTATAGGTGCTGAGAATAAAATGACATTTAAATAAAAATATTTAGTAATGTGAGCAAATTCACATATTTCTTGGTTTTCCTCCTCTCCCTCCCCCTCCTGCCTCCACATTTCTCCACCCCCCTCATGCCCATCTCCCAGGTCTCCCCACGGAGGGCACACAGTTGCTGACAGTGACTTTCCAGAGCCCATTGGAGTTGGCTCATCATGTGCTCCACACCCGGGTCCCCCGTGGCCAGTCTGTGGAGGGTGAAGGAGCCTGGAGGAGGAGGAGCTGCAGTCCTGTCCACACAAATGTAAAGAACTAATAAAATTGCCCCCGGCACACTCATTATACTAATTATCACTGAATGGGCTATAGCACAACGCCAATAAGACAGTCAACTCAAAAAGGGCACTTGTCCCACTGGAGGAAGGTGCCTGAGGGCTGGAATCTGGACCGTGTCCAACACACGGAACCAGCTCCAGAGCTCAAATAGCCCAGCCCTGAGGCCCTGCTCTGTCCATGAGGCAGCGCAGGACAGGGTGCTACAACCTGTGAGTGCTCAGAGGAGTCCCCACGAGCCCGGATCATGGAGTGAGAGGCCAGGACACCCTCTGTTATGCCATGGCCACAACCTCAGGAGAGACAGGACACGGCAGCAGGAACTTCCCCCCAGACTGCAGGTATCTGCTACCAGCTGTTTACAGAGGATAATCCATTCAGAATTGAAATTTTTTCTATTTCAAACTTCATTTTTGACTTGAAAAGCAGTTAAAATTCTCATTTTGTAGATTATAAAAACTAATAAATTCTAAAGATGCACAAGTAGCTGATTTCCACAATTCCCTATTCTGGGATGAATTGCAATGAGAAGAAATAACAGTTTTTAATGTAACTATTCTAAATATTATGAATTTTAATTGCATCATCAGATTTTGATTTGTGATAAAAACTAAACCTGAGTTGAAATTAAAATTTTATTATAAAAAATCAGAATGGTATTCCTTTGTGTCCCAAAAGGTGATGAGATCTGTAAGATTCAAGCAGAAATTCATTAACTTTTTACAGCAACATTGGTGACAGTTTCATGGCTCTGACACTGAAGTGAGGGTGCCATAGACATAGACTATGGATGTGAACTTGGGATTTTTCCCCAACTCCATCACTCAGAGATTGTAAGTGATATTGTGAGAGGAAGAAGTAACAGTTTTTGTTTTTTTGTTTTTTGATTTTTAAGCCAGGAAGGGATTTGATCAAAACATATTTTGTTCATATATTTACTGTAATCAAAAGATTTCTACATCTAGACCACTTTAGCAACTGATTTAGTTTAATATTTTTATTAAACTATTTTTTAATTGTTTGCAGTTAGCTTAATCACTACATTTTCCTTAAAAATCCTGCCATCACCAGGGCCTATCCCTCTGTTATCCCCGCAGATGGACGAGAGGATGAAATTGGGGGGTGAGGAGAGTGGGCAGGGCTGCCCCGTGTCCAGACATCCCCACTCACGCATGGGCCTGGGGTGATGAACAAACTTGCACACGGGGGACCCGGGTCCCTGGGACCGGCAGGGACAGCCAAAAGCACAGACCGTCTGGCTCAGCCCTGGAGTGGCCTCCTCCCTGCACAGATGTGTATGAGTCTGAGGGGGACAGAGGGGCCGGGAGGGACCCGGGGTGGACAAGCCCATCCTGCAGGAAGGACGTGTGGGTGTGACCCAGGAGGAGACTCTGTGGGAAAGGTGGTCTCTGAGTCCTCAGATGTTGAGAGTCAGGGGCAGGGAGATGAGGAGACGAAGGGATGGACCAGAGGAGGTGTCAGGACATGACACACAGGGACGTGGAGCCCAGATCATTCAGGACAGTGTTGGGTCCTGGGAAACAGGAAAACAGGGACCCGCACACCCCATCTAGTTGCAAACCTGTCACTGTGGGGCCTCCCCAGACCAGGGCTGTGCTGGAGGAGCAGGGACAGGTTCTCCAGGGTGAGGTGGGGGGCTGGACATGGTCACGTGTCCTCTGGGACTGTGCCCTCGACAACCTCTGGGAGGTGTGCTGGGCTGAGATGCTGGGGTCTGGGCATGAGGTAGGAGAGCAAGACTGGGGAAAAATAGGGAGGGCTGTCACTTGTGTTTGTTGACACCTATGGGATTCTAATTTGTTCAGGTTTATAAGGGAGAGTTGACATTTTTTCTCTTTACCAAATTTCAGAGACAAGTTGCACAAAATAAAATAACACATGAGGTGGTCAAAAAAAGGTTGAGTACAGTGGACACACTGTTGAAGATTTAGACTGCACCAAACCTCGAAGGAGTAATTACCTGGTAAATAGACTGAATTATTATCCTATGCTTATAAACCATTTTACATTCGATATTGGAAGATTTGATTTTTTTTTCTGTTTTCTTTTTTTACAGATGATATCGCCAGTGGTGACCAATCTCTCGACTGTGACAGAATTCATCCTCCTGGGGTTCCCCGCCCATGGGACCATGGAATTTTTGCACCCATTGCTCTTCTCCCTGGTCTACCTGTGCGCCCTGCTAGGGAACGGGATCATTGTCCTCATCACCACCCTGGACCGGCAACTCCACACCCCCATGTACTTCTTCCTGAGGAGTCTGTCCTTCACGGACCTCTGCCTCATCTCAGCCACGGTCCCCAAGTCCATTGCCAACTCTCTTAGGCACAGCAGCTCCATCTCGTTCCCGGGCTGTGTCGTCCAGGTCTTCATGATGGTTATGTCAGCAGGTACAGAACTTCACCTGCTCACGGTGATGAGCCTTGACCGCTATGCTGCTATCTGCCACCCCCTGAACTATGAGGTCGTTATAAGCAGGGACAGGTGTGTGCAGCTGACAGCTGTGTCCTGGCTGGGTGGGGGTCTCTATGCTGTGATGTTCACAGCTGGAACTTTCTCCTTGTCCTACTGTGGTTCTAGCGTGGTCCACCAGTTCTTCTGTGATGTCCCCCAGTTATTGGCTATTTCCTGCTCAGAAAACCTAATGAGTGCATTTGTCCCCATTCTCATTGTTGTGGTGTTGAGCACCTGCTTTTTCATTTTCATCATTATTTCCTATGTCCACATCTTCTCTGCTGTCAGGAAGATCCCATCCACAGAAGGTAAGGCCAAAGTCTACTCCACATGCCTTCCCCACCTGCTGGTTGTGGTGCTCTTTCTCTGTATTGGATTCTTTGCTTACCTGAAGCCGACCTCAGAGACCCCATCCATGTCTGACCTGGTCATTTCTATGTTCTACACGATGGTGCCCCCCACCTTTAATCCCCTCATATACAGTCTGAGGAACCAAGCCATGAAGTCAGCTGTAGGGAGACTGATAAATGGCCAGTACTCCAAGATGTGAGATATCATAGTCTACAGTTATAACCTCTCATTTATTGTTTTTCACCTCTAACTATTGCATGTCATCACTTAGAATGTATAGACTTCTTGCATTAGGATTTGTCCTTTGACAGAAATTTATTTTCTCATATTTTCCATTAGCTCTAGTTTCCTCCAAAACACAATCCTTTGCCCAACCTCTACCTGTGTGATATTCATAAACTATATCCAGTTCACTGTAAAAACATTGTATTTGGTGTGGAAAGAATGTTCTAGAACTCACATATGACGAACATTCACGTAAAATTATGCAGTGGTAAATGGTGTCTGTCCTTGGGATTACTCAGGTCATGGGACCCCAGTCCTAGTCACTTGGTTCCCACAGCCAGTGTCTGTCTCCACTGAGGGTCCCATCCTTGTGGAGGGGAGGGGAGACAGTTGAGTAGCATCCCCAACCCTTATAATTCTTAAAGGGGTGTCTTCCTCTAAGAGACATTCATGTTTCTGTTCAAAAGACAAGGAGATCTGCTCCTGAATCTGCCGGGGATGTGCGGGTGGAAGGATGGAAGCATCCTTGGGGAATCAGAGTCCACACAGAACCCCACAACTGATGTGAATATTCATTTATATGATGTCTCATTTGATCTAACAGGACTGCACTGTTGGATGGACTATCACAAAAGTAAAAAGTGTATGAATTTTGCTGAGGAACTACATTTCTACTTTTAAAATATATGTTTTTTTTATACATTTGTCCGTGTGTTTACTTTCAGGTTCCCTTAGTTTCCCCAGTTGTATTTTGAGTCTCATACCAGGACTTCTTTCGACACTCGGGTAGATGACATTTCCTTCCCTTCCCTTCTATCTTGGAACCTGCTATTTATTATGTCATGTAAAGAATGCCATGTAAAGGTCAGCACGACACTATATGTCAGTTTTTATTCTCAGCAGCTTCTGTGCAGTAGACCCCGGGGCCTCACGGCAGCTTGCCCACCCTGACAACATGAGCTGGGGGTGATATTCCTCCCTCAGGCCTTTCCCAGGAGCAGATCACAGTGACCCCCGCACTTCCTACTGATCATGACATGCTAAGTCCATGAAAACTTTTCTCAAAAAATGTTTGTAAACCATAGGACTTGTGTCAATTGAAATTTCAGAATAAAAACGTGTTCGAAAAATTTCTCAAATTACTGTCATTTCTACGAATGTCTTTGAGCAGAGATTTCTATTCCCTGGGACACTTACATCATGCCCTGTCAGATTTTTTTTAAATGTTTTCTGTTTTCCTGTGGACCAAACTTCTAAATCTCTTTTGAGCCAGACAGTTGATTTCATCAGTGATGTTGCATGAGGTTATGCAAGTTTACAACTTGCCACCATCCCAGATATGCTTTATTCACGTGTTCTGGTTGCTTTAATGTTGGGGATAATTTCCCATTCTGTGGGCACAGTGCCCCCCGCAGTCCACACAACACCCCATTAGTGCCTCCTTTTCTTCCATGCGTGTCCCCTTGTTTCTCTCTGATCCCTCAAGTAACAGCACATTTTTTTCACTAAGCCCGACATCTGCTTTTGCTGCATTTGGTGATGGAGCTTCTCTGTATTTCCGTTCCACAGATGAGTGAGACGACCCACATCTGTCTCTCACTCTCTGGCTCATTTCACTGAAGAAAATCACCTCAGGATCCAGCTATGCTGTTGAAAATGACATGATTTCATCCTTTCAGAGCTGGGTGGTACCCACTGAGTGTGGACTCACACTATGTATTCACTGCCCTGTGGCCAGCACTTTGTTGGGGCCAGGACCAGCCATGGTGGACAGTTCTGCTGTGACCACAGTTGCACGTGGTCTGCCACAACTCCCACCCCAGAGTGTTGTGAGGACACACTCCAAGGAGAAGGGCATGAGGGCACATGGACTAGTGGCCCCACACCCTAGAAAGCATTTGAGCCTCAGAGATGCCATCCCCGAAATAGGCCCCTGCACTGGGTCTTGCATGTGTTTCTGTGATGTGGACACCGGAGGGGGCCAGAACATGAACACACACATTAATGGGGACCGTGTACTAAGGGACACAGGGAGGTGAGGGCAGCATCGTCTGAGACCCAGAGGGCGGGAGACACCAGAGAAATGCTGCGGGATAGCCAGTCAGCCTCTGGGTCAGCATTACAGGCCTGAAAACTCGACCAAGGCCACAAAAGCATCTTCATGTTTGAGAACCAACCACGACCCATGCGGCCTGCGATGGCTGCACAACAGGGCCCAAACCAGGCTCCCAGAGCCCATGTTGGAAGATAAATTAGCCTTTCAGGTACAGATAGTAACGGGGGCATTTCTTACTTCACTGGAGAAGCCATTTTAATGTCCGTGCCCAACTACAGAAAATAGTCACAGTAACTCTTCTGTCACTGCAACATCACTGAGAGATTTACTTAAATGACCTGGAAATGGTGGAGGAGGTTGCATAGGAAGAGTCTCAGCCCAGCCTCTCACTCTTGGCCACATGCACTGCCTCTGATGTGGAGGTGGTGATGGTGGCTCCCGGGTGTGGCAGAACTCAGAGACCATCACACACACATGCCACACGCAGCCCCTCTGGTCAGCACTGCAGCATGATCTGCTCACTGAGGTACTGACCGTTCCCAAGCATCTCACAGTCCAGGCCACACACAAAAGGCCTCTTCCCATGGGGCTGAGGACCCAGAAGGCATGACAGCCAACCAGGAGCTGCACACCACGCACAACCATCCATGACCACAGCCAACACCACGGACCCTCCCCACGTGAAGACCACGGAGAACCTCCCGCGAGCAGCAGCTACTCAGACTCCAACCAGAAGGGCAGGCGTAAGGCGGAGCAGCCATGCGTACGTGACCAAACACACACGCAGGAACTCATGAGGGCATGAAACACCCCACTTCAGAGGGTCCAGTTTTCTTCCCCCTGTCGTTTATTCTTGTGAATTTCTCTTTGTCTTCCTTCCCTCTTTCCATTAGTTCCATTCTACTTTATTCATTTCCCTTCCTCCAACCTCATCCTCTTCATAAGCTCCTCTGCAGATCTCCCCATGAAGGACACACAGGGGTGATGGTCATTTGCCCACTCCCTGTGGACGTGGCTCATATGTGGCTTTTGATAGGGCCACACCTGAGTCGCCGTGGCTGGTCAGTGGATGATGAAGGAGGCCTCAGATGACAATTAATTACAAGCTTTATACAGAGTGCAGACAACACGCAAAATTGCCTCTGACAACTCGGTGAACCAATTATCACTGAAGGTGGGACAGGATGACACCAATTAAGACAGTGAACTCAAAAAGGGCATTTGTCCCTCTGGTATATGGTCACCTGATGGACAGAATCTTGGACAGTGTTCAACACACGGACACCAGCTCCAGAGCTCTAAAAGCCCAGCCCTGAGACCCTGCTCTGTCCCTGAGGTGGCAGCAGCACAGGGTGGAAAATCCTGTGAGTGCTCAGAGGTGACCCCACGAGCCCCAACCATGGAGTGAGAGGCTGGGACACACCCTGTCCATGCCATGGGGAGACCCTCTTTCCACGCCTCAGGAGAGAGACTCAATACACCTGGAAATTTCCACTCAGGTATCTGCTCCCCAGCCATTGTTGGAGGAGAATCTATTCAGATTATAAAGTTTAAAAATTTCAAAAACTTCAAGCTTCATTTTAGTTTTGAGAAAGTACCATAATTAAAATACTGATTAATAAAGGAAACTATTAAAATAAAAGGTGGACAAAAAGTTGAATTTCACAGTGCTGTATTAATATGGGATATGTTTCAATGAGGGAAAATATTGTTTTCTTTACATTGTTCCAAAGATTATGGCATTTTAATACATTTAAGATATCAAGAAATATTGATTTATGGCATAAGACAATTATTGGTTCATAACTGTAATTTTAGCATTCACCACATGAAGTGCGAGTATATTAAGTAAGGAATAAATCACAAATGAATTAACTTAAATTGAAATAAAGATATAATGAGAACAAAATTAAAAATAATACTTCTTATTCCATTTCAGATTGTTGTTTGATTTTGTCCCTAAATATTATGACACATGAAAGACAAGTGGGAATTAAATAACTTTTACAGAAACATTGTGGACTGTCCGTGGCTTGGACACTGATGTGAAGATGAGTGTGGAAATCTGAGTATTGTCAATGTGAACTTGAATTTTTAACTCCATCGGTGATGAATTCTTATTCATATTTTCAAATGGAGAAGTCACAGATTTTAAAAGAACCAGGAAGAGAATATATATCAACATATCATAATTATATTTATTTTAAATCAGTGAAATGTTGTCTACATATAGGATCACCACTTATCCTGATTTATTAACTTGTTTTTATTAGAACTATTTGGAATTATTTCCACTAATCTATTACAATTATTTTCTATTATTACATTCTTCTAAAAATACTTCCTTACCAGGGCCCGCCCCTCCGTCACCCCCCAGAGAGGGGAGAGGATGAGATTGGGAAGGAGGACCAGACGTCCCCACTCATGCGCGGGCGTGGGGTGAGGAACAAACTCACACTCGGGGGGCCTGGGGCCCTGTGACCAGCACACCCCACCCCATCTCCCTGTGCTCACCTGTTACCATGGGAGCCTCCCCAGACTAGGGTTTTACTGGAGAAACAGGGACAAGCACTGTGTTGGAGGAGGGGCTGTGCATGGTCAAGGGTCCTCTAGGACTGTGCACTGGACAACCTCTGAGAGGTGTACTGGGCTGAGATGCTGGGGCCAGGGCAGGAGGCAGAAGCAGCGGGGCTGTGGTGGTAGGGAGGGCTTGAGTTTGTTGTCAGCTGAGTTTGTTGAAACATATGAGATTTTAATTTATTAATGTTTTGTACAGAGATTTGAAATTTTCAGTTCTTTACTAAATTTCAGAGACAAGTTGGACAGCATAATAAAGAGAAATGAGATGGAAATGAAAGGTTGAATATAGCAGTACACGCAGATCAGAATATTAGACTCCGTCGGACCTAGAAGAAGTAATTACCCTGTAGAGAGATCGAATCCATTAGCCTATGTTGATAACCCATTTCATGTTCAATACTGGTAGATTTGACAATGTTTTCTTCCTCTTTATTTTTTTACACAGATGATGTCTCCAGTGGTGCCAAATATCACGGCCATGACAGAATACATCCTTCTGGTGTTCCCCACCCAGGGGAACATGAGCTTCTTGTACCCACTGCTCTTCTCCCTGGTCTACGTGTGCTCCCTGCTGGGGAACGGGCTCATCATCCTTATCACGACCCTGGACCGGCTCCTCCACACCCCCACATACTTCTTCCTGAGGAGTTTGTCCTTCACGGACCTCTGCCTCCTTTCAGCCATGGTCCCCAAATCCATTGCCAGCTCTCTGAGGCGCAGCAGCTCCATCTCGTTCCCAGGGTGTGTCGTCCTGGTCTTCATGGTGATTATTTCAGCAGATGCAGAGCTGAACCTGCTCACGGTGATGAGTCTACACCGCTATGCTGCCATCTGCCACCCCCTGGATTATGAGGTCATCATGAGCAGGGACAGGTGTGTGCAGCTGACAGCTGTTTCCTGGTTGGGTGGTGGTCTCTATGCTGCGATGCTCACAGCTGGAACCTTCTCCTTGTCCTACTGAAGGTGTAACATGGCCCACCAGTTCTTCTGTGACATCCCCCAGTTACTGGCTATTTCCTGCTCGAAAACTTAATGAAAAAATTTGTCCCCATTCTCATTAATGCAGTGATAGAATCTGGCTGTTTTACCTTTATCGTCACTCCCTGTGTCCACATATTCTCTGTTGTCTGGAAGATCCCATCCACAGAAGATAAGGCCAAGGTCTACTGCACATGCCTTCCCCACCTGCTGGTTGTGGTGCTGTTTCTCTCCACTGGAATGCTTTGCTTATCTGAAGCCAACCTCAGGGACTCCGTCCATGTCTGACCTGGTCATTTCTATGTTCTACATGGTAGTGCCCCCCACCTTTAATCCCCCTCATACACAGTCTGAGGAACCAAGCCATGAAGTCAGCTGTGGGGAGACTGATGAAGGGCCAATACTCCAAGATGTGAGATATCACAATCTAAAATCATAACTCTTCATTCGGATTTCCCCTCTAATTCGTACATGCCATCATTTATAAAGCATAGACTTCTTGCATTAGAATTTTTCCTTTTCCAACTATTTATATTCTCATAATCTTCCATAAACTCCTGTTTTTTGTTTTTTTTTAATACTGCAATCCTTTCCCCAACCCCTTCCTGTGTGATTTTCATAAAGTGAATGTTGCTCTCTGTCAAAAACATGTATATGGTGTACAAAGAATGTTCTAGAACTCACACATCACCAACATTTAAGCAAAACAAAGCAGTAGTATGGTTGGGGGGCGGTGTCTTTCCTGAGGCACACACAGTCACAGGACCCCCAGTCCTGGGATCTAGGTCCTCACAGCCTATGTGTGTCTCTATGGAGGGCCCTGTTCCCTGTGGGGGAGGGGAGACAGCTGAGTGGGGTCCCCCACCCCTCATGATATCTAATGGGACATCTTCCTCTAAGAGATATTCATGCTTTTGTTCAAAAGACAAGGAGAATCTACTCTTGAATCTGATGGAGCTGGGAGGATGGACGTGTCCTTGGGGAAAAGGAATCTGTGATTGAAAGCAACAACTGGTGTGCATATTAATTCCTAGATGTCTGATTTGATTATAACAGGACTGCACTGTGTGACATACTTTAATAAAATTAAAATTGTGTGAATTATTATTGAGGAACCACATATATACAGTTAAAATGTATAGGTTTTAGACATTTGTTTTTTTGTGTTTATGTTTAGGTTCCCTTAGCCTTCAAAATTGTATTTGATGTCTCACAGCTGGACTTCTTTTTCTTTAAGATATATTTATTTCTACACTGAAGAACTGGGGTGTGGGCCAGAGGTGCAGGGGTTGGGGGTAAGAGACAGAGTGGGGAGAAAACTGAAATCCACTGCTGGGGGGTGCAGCGGGTAGACAGGAGAGGTCTGTTGCGCCATGTGGGTAGCTCCCTGGCAGAGAATCACACTGCTGCAGTGGCTGCCGAAAGCTTGATAGTGCTGTGTCTAACCCCTGCACCACTAGGAGGCCCTCACTTCTTGTCAGTGTTCCTATAGATAATATTTAAGTCCTTTTCTTCTACAATGGAACTATGCTTTTTTTTTTTTATTTTGTAAAGATCTTTATATAAAGTAAAGCATGGCAGTGATGAGAATTTTTATTCTCCAGCAACTTCTGTGCTGTAAATGCCGGGGGTCTCACTGCTGCTCACGCACCCTGAGAACATGAGCTGGGGTGATTTTTCTCATGCATTCTCTCTGCAGCAGGTCACTGTGTCTCCAAACGCCCCGACGGATCACAACATGAAAATATTTCTTGCTGTATATTTACAAGTTGTGGACACAGTATGTCCTTCGTTGATCCAGCTGGCCCTGGCCACTCGAGCAGCATCACAGCTGCCCCTTGGCCTCATGAACTTCCCCTGAGCCCATAACAGACTCTCTTCCCCAGAGCACAGACCCGGCCCTGCACCCTGTCGCCCACACCTCCCTGCTGAGCAGGAGAAAATGGGGTGTCCTCTCCTGGGAGTGCCTTTGGCTCAAGGAGAGCCCAGGGTGTTGCGGTGACAACAAACTGGTGAATGGGAGCCAGGAGCAGGTTGCACAGGGCAGGACACTGCTGAAAGAGCCAGGCCCTGCCTTCTTAGTCCTGGAACCAGTGCATGGAGCAGCTGTGGGGCCAGAGGACACCGGGACAGGAGGGCGGGACGAGAAATGTGCTGGCATCTGAGGTCAGGGTTGGGGGTTCCCAGGCCTCCCACTGCGGGGCTACTCAACACTGAGATGGGGACCAAGCCCTCCCCTGGCCACGGTTTCAGTCTTATCATGGTGTCCATACGTCAGCTTCTGGGGTCCCTTGTCCTGCATCAGTTAACAGCCCCCGGCGTTCTGGGTCACCCCTCATGATGCACACCCTTGCCGGTGCCCCGCTCCCAGTGCTTGGTTGGGCTCCGTGACTGTGGGGCTGGGGGACCGGGCAGCCCTTACCCTGCACAGAAAACACCTGCAGGTGACAGCGATGGGGCCACTCAGGAGAAACAGACCACAGTGTTCAACCCTACTGCGGGCGAGTCCATCTGGAGGTCCGGCAGAAGCCCAGGTGCACCTCCTGTCTCAGCCGCAATCCTGGCCACCACTGGGCAGTGTGTGTCCCTCATGCCCCTCAGCCTCGGGCTTCCTGCCTGAGCATGCAGAGGGGCTTCTCCATCACTGCTCTGCTGGGGGCTGGTTTCCTGTCTAGTCAGAACTTCTTTCTGGGATAATGTTATCAAGTTCTAGTCATATTTGTCAGAAAACAATTCACAAGTCATATTTTTCCTGATTTACATCATTTTCATTAAACTCTTATTTCACTTAAGAGCACACCATTTGTGAATGTAGAAATGTGCAAAATATTTCCCTTTAGTTGGGCTAAAATGTTACAATATCATTTTCTTTTAAGCTGCCCTGTTGGGCACCACGACTGGGGGTATCCTCGTGTCTCAGGAGAGGAATTTCTCGAAGCACCAGGATAAGGACAGATCCACAGCTGGTTAAGGACAGCTGGAGAGGCTGGGCAGAGTCTGGAGGGGGTGAGCAACAGAGAAGCGGGCTGTTCAGGGGTCTCTCTAGCAGGGGGAGGGGCCCTCAGAATTGAGTCACTGTGCTGCCTCCACTCCTGATTCTGGACTAAGTGGGGAGCCCCTGACCACCTCCCCCTTTTCCACTTTCCAGACGCCATCCAGAACAGAGCCAAGCCCAGTCATGGGAGCCGGGGCGGGCATCCTCAGGCTAGTTTCCGGGAAGGCTGCCGGGAAGGCCTGGTCCCGGAGGGGATGAGGCTCTCCCACCTTGGGTCACCTCCTCTTCCAACCAGGCCTCGAGTGTTGATTCTGTGTCTGGCATGCTTTTTTTCTCCTTTAAAATACCAAACAATATTATGAAGTTTTATAAATAAATGCTCCTTGTGTAATAATTCTGCCTCTTGCATAACACTATTCTCAAGTTTCTATATGTTCTCTTTGCTTTTCTTCTATCTAAAATTAAAAGCAACAATTTTCACTAAAAACACACATTTTCTTTTATTTCCTCTAACATCTCTCATCAACAGATACCTGTGAAGGACATAAACTAGTTGTGATTTTTCTTTTATTTCCTCGAACATCTCTTCAACATATACCTGTTAAGGACGGAAAATAGGTGTGATTTCTCTTTTATTTCCTAAAAACATACATTTAATAACTTATCTCAACCTGAATATGGAAGGATGGTTTGCCTGAGAGGAGCAGATTGAATCCTAGTATGATTTTCTACTTGTACATCAGCACCTTCAATATGAATTACTAAAGTTTTAGCCTGTAGGGTAAATGACTTAAAAGTCAGTCTTATTCTCAGCATCCTGCCATCAGCCTCTATGGATGGCCCCTGTGGTCTTGCACATGTGCCTGTGATTGTGGGCACCTGGGTCAGAGCTCCAGGGCATGCACATATATAATGGGGACACCAGTGACAACAGGCGAGGGGGTGTAAGGGTGTTGTCACTGTGAGATCCAGAGGCCAGGGAGATGGCCAGAGAAATGGAGGGAAAGCACTGGTCAATCCCGTGAGTCAGCATTAAAGGGCTGAAAAATCTACCAAAGCCCACAAAATTAACCTTTGTCTGTGAGAAGCAACAATGGACTTATTGAGCTAAATGGGTGGAAAAAAAGTGGCGGAGTTGGCAGGATTTTATGCAAACAGAGAGAAGACCCACCGAGTGACCTCTGTCAATGGAGTCAAAGACATTGTTGGAGTCGCTGCGGGAGCACAGCTGGTGGCCAGTGTTCAGGAAGAGCTGCCAAGTGCAGGCGGTGGACGAGGCCTGGGAGATGCAGGACAAGCTGCTGTGGAACACCTGGGACCTTGCAGGGAGGAGGAGACAACCTGATGAGGACCCATATACTAGCCCTGAGGCTGCAGACTTGACAGGGAAAATGAGCCCCTCTGCCTGTCATTCAGAGCTCACCCAGTGGCAAAGATCACACTGACTGACTCCAACAGAAAATCCTGCCGAGGCAGGGTCTTTGGGAAGTTGACAACTATGATTATGGGGCCTGGGGGGAGAGGGTCATCTGCAGACCCCAGGAGATGAAGATCCAAGGATGGCCGCTGGGCCTTGCTATCCTATTGCAGCCTATTGCAGGAACTGCCATGCACTCAGCCTGGCATGGCAGTGCAACCTTGGACGGCTGAGAATGGGGGCAGGGCCAGCATGACAGAAGCTCAGGGCTGGCAGAGATTGCGCCCTAGCCAGGTCTCTGCAGCCAGGCAGGAGATGCAACAGCAAGCCAACTCAGAGAAGGCCAACCACTGGTGCCAAGGTTAGGAGGTCCTGAGCGGTTGAGAAGCAGCTGAAGGGATGTTGAAGTGGGCAGTGAGTCTCTTAAAATAACTCGTGGGTGATGCCTGGTCAATTTTCAGTAAATGTCAGGTGCCAAAGAACCTGTCCATTGGGGGGGTGGGAACATGGCTTGTGGTGGAGACCACAGCTGGCAGGGGAAAGAGAGTGGCAGTGTGGGGGTGGGGGGGTGCTGTCCTTGGTTCCCCACCTGTGACGCACAAAGGGTTGGCTGCAGTTCACAAGACCCAGTTTTCTTTCCCTCTTCATTTAAATCAGATTCAATTTTCTTCCTTGCCTGCCCTTGTCTCCCTCCCTCCTCTCGCCTGTCTCCTTAGTTCCTTCCTACCTTTATTTTCCCTTCTACCTGCCCCGTCCCCCACCCACCTCCCAGGGCCCCAGGAAGGGTGCACAGTGTGGGGACAGTGACTTTCCAGCTCCCTGTGGACGGGGCTCATTCTGGTTCTGATGACAGGGCCACACCCGGGTCCCCTTGGCGGTCAGGGGAGATGATAGGGCCTGAGGGGGAAATAGGTCCTGGTTGCAAAGTCTCCTGGGACCCTGATGGGGCCACTGACTCCCGAGGCTCATTACCGGGGATCCACTGAAGTCCACAGGATGATGAGGGACACCCGGTCCCCTTGGGGTGAGGTCCATGAGGAAGGGGATTGTGGGCACGCCAGGGCCCCGGAAGGAGTTGGGGATGAGACAGTGAGCCCTACAACCCGTCTGCGAGTCAGTGAGCTGGAGGCTGGACCCCAGATGTCAGAGGCTAGCACAGCAAAGGGGCAGCGGGGGACCGGCCTTCGAGAGAGGGTTGTGTTTCCTCCTGTCTCTGTGAGGGCGAGAGTTTTGTGGGAAGCAACTTCTGGGTCAGTGGGCACATCAATCCAGACTGTGTGTGTCGGTCAAATACTTTTTTAAAATGTAAGGTTTTCAAATTTTTAATTTTTAAATTACTGACATATTTCATTTAACCCCATAATGTCAAAGTGTTAGTATTCAACATGAAATACTATATGTATTGTTTGCTTCAAATAGTGACTTTATTTTCTTTATTGAAGTAACATTTTTTACCACACAGTATCATTTCAAAATGCATTTTGTATTTCAAAAGCACTGTAGTTGGGCCTCCCGGGTGGCGCAGTGGTTGAGCACTGAATTGCGAAGCTGCCTGCAGCCTCTGCAGCGCTGGTTTGATCTGCGGCTGCTCCCCGGCCACCGGAGGAGGGTCCCACATGCGCACAGACCTCTCCTGCCGCCCGCTGCTCCCCTCAGCAGTGTACTTCAGTCCTTTTGCCTGCTCTGCTCCCCGCTCTGGCACTGGTGAATCTCACATCCCCGCGCTTCAGACTGTACCCAGTGCTTGTATTAAATAAATAAATAAATCTTAAAAAAAAGCACTGTAGTTAAAATATTCATTTTATAAATGAAAACAAATGAATTATAAATGCAGACAAATAGTTCAGTTTCAGAATGCCCTGTTGTTCTGGGATGAGTTTCTAACAGAGAAAATACATTTTTTATACTTTATGGTGTTTGACATATTATGATCTTCACTGCATTTATCATTTTATAATATTTTGATTTATGGTATCTACAGTAACTATAGTATAAAAACATTATTTAAGCACATTGTACTCTTTCTGAGTTGAAACTATATAAATGTTAAATGAAATCACACTTAATGGACACATTTTGGAAGCAGTGAAGAAGAAACACAAGAGAAACTTAAAATAATACAATGGTTTAGAAAGTAAAGTTAACACATATTCATCACAAATATAATAAAAATTAAGTGAATTGGACAGAATGCATGTCTTCCCATGATCTATTTGATATACACATGTAGATATCTATTTTGGACCTGATTTTGTTTTTATTTTAACTGAAAACAACAAACAACTATAAATAAAACCTAAATTTGTCAATATATGTATCTAAATCACTGGAAAACTTTTTACATATGTTACAGCAGGTTCCAAGTTTAATCTCCTGTTTTCATTGTAAAAGTTGAATTGTTGCTCAAAACTCTTAGTTGTTTTATATCAGCACATTCTCCTAAAGATCCTGC
>NW_023601851.1:13327731-13399392 GCF_014898055.3 Talpa occidentalis | reverse complement strand
GGCCTCCCACGAAGGAGGTCAGGCAGGTGACTCACCCCCAAGGATCAAGGCCTGTGGTGGAGGTGTGGTCATTACAATCAAGAGGAGAGTCCCAGGACAGGGAGGCGGCCCTGGCGCCAGGGAACACAGCCTTCTGGGTTCGGGCACCAAATGAATGGTTTGGCGTGGCAAAGAAAAGGGAGCCAGGCTAAACTTTCTCAAAGGAAGGGAAAACTCATGTGCCCAAGGTGAGCTTTGCTGACCCAAGGTGGGTTGTCCCTGAAGTCACATCCGTTGTGGGGAGAGATGTCATTTCATAGGGTGAGGAGACATTAGGCAGGAAAACTGGCAGGTTGGTAGCGGAGGGAAAACAGGCTTAGGGGGAACAAAGTTGTTTTTTTCGTGGAGCCGAGTTGTTTTCTCCTGCTTATGGCTTCAGTTTCGGTTTGATGGAATCAGGGGTACTGGTGTTAGGCCATCTTATTGTTTGTATGTTGGCTTCCCCATTCTTGCCCCTGCATCGACCTTTCATACCAGCCTTTTGTTGATAGGAAAAAGGGGTGACGGTTCTTTCTTTGGCTAACTTCCTGCTGGACAGGGGCGAAGACCAAGGTGGGGCTCAGGCCTGGTTATGAGACGGTCTTTGCAGGGACGTGAGGATATGGGTGGAGGAGTTGGTTAAAGGTGCTACGGGGCAGGTCTTGGATCCGGTGTTGGATTAAATGCAGTAAGCATGGGGCAAAAAGAAAAAAAAATAAAGTTAGGATCAGAGGCCCTCGGAGTGCTAATCCCTTGCCTGAGGCTGTGCTGATCTGTAATCTCTAGGCATAGACAGAAGAACGGCATGTGGCTTGAAGTGATGGGATTAGAAACAGAGGAGAGAGAGTCAGAGGGCCTCTGCTCTGTAGGCTGAGTGAACCTGGACAGGGGCGCAGTGATGCATACCCAAGTTGGGCCCAGCACTCGCATACATACTGCTTGTCCACAGGGACCGGTTTGACCCTGCAAAGCTGATGCCAAGACGTGTTGCCCAAAACCTTGACAGCCATTGGTGTACTCAGGATGATCGTGTGTGGACCCATCCACTTTGGCGGAAGTGATTTTGGAGAGATGGCTTTCAGAAGAACCTGGTCTCTAGGACACAGCAGGTTGACAGGTGCATCAGGGGATGGAGGCACAGGTTGTGGCAGACAACGGTCTGCATGTTCTTGGAGCAGCTGTCTGAGCAAAGAGCAGTATGGGAAATATCCAGCCAACAGTGTAGGTTGGACGGGGAGCTCATGGTTAGTAAGAGGAGGTCTGCCATACATCCGTTCAAAGGGGGTCAGGAACAAGGGGCCACAAGGGGTGACTCAGAGGTGCATTAAAGCCAGTGGGAGCAGCTCCACACAGAATTTCCGCAGCTCAGTGGAGAGTTTGGTTAGGTGGTCTCTGGTCAGACCATTTACCCGTTCTACCTTACCAGAGGATTGCGGTCGGGAGGGAATGTGTAGTTTCCAGGTGATGCCCAGGGAGGAGACCTGTGGAGTAATCTTTGAGATAAAGGCAGGTCCACTGTCCGACTGGTGATGGTGTCCACCATAGTAAGAAGAGGGTGTTATCTGCGTTAGGGAGTGGAACACCCGTGAGGCCTAGCAGGTTGGAGAGTCGTGGATTGGGAGAGGGAAATGAGAGGGTCTTTGACAAAGAGTAGAAATCTAACAGATAAGAGGGTGATGGAGGGGAGAGAGCCTGATAAATGAGTTGGTCGTGGAGCCGATGTGGAGAACTAACATGTACAGGTTAGCCCAGTGTGGGTTTTTTAGGCCTGTCTTGCGATACGAGCAGCTGCCACAAGTGTGCACAGACGGGCCTGCCATCCTCTTACAGTGGGATCCATTTGTTTAGAGAAATAAGCAACTGGTCGCTGGACAGGCCAGGTGGGCCCAGAACCCCTAGAGCAATGCCCTGTTGCTCATCTGTCAATTACAGGAATGGCTTTCCCGGGTCTGGGAGAGTGAAGGCTCATGGAAGAGAGCTTTGCCTGGATAAAGCAGAGACAACAGGGTGCATAAACAAAGAAAAGCATAATCATGATCACTGGCCTACTAGGGGCATGATCCATGATGTCTTGGCCTCACGTTCGGCTGACGAGGTAGCGATCAGAGGGGGCTTTGCTGGTCAGATGAGCAAGCCCATGAATGTTTTGGAGGAGAGGGAGGCATCTGAGTACACACGATTTCTCACCAAAATCTCTCTCTCAGACCTTCAACACTTTCTTTTGGCTTGCTTTCATTCTAATGCCATTTCATTTTACCCATCCGGCTTTACATAATCTTAAGGCCCTTGAGAATATCCCTCTTCCATACATTTCTTTTTTCAAACACACATACCTCATCTCACTTGCATTTACCAGACTTAGCAAAACCTGTTTTAGAAGGGAATTGAACACCATCTAAACAGTGATGAAAAAACACAAATTTAAGGTAGATAGCCCCTGTAGTTTTTCGTTCCTGACCCAGTGATTCAACTGGCAGAGAATGGTGTCCAAAGCCTGCATCTGTTGGGCGATAATAATGTTTCCAATTGGCTAAGTTCACCCTGCAGGGTTGAATCCAGGGAGGAAGAGGGGTGGGTGGCCGTCTGGAGAGGATTTTTAAAAGGAGAAATTCCAGCTGGGCTGACACTGTGTAAGAATCCCAAGCTGCAAGAGTTCAAGGTGACAATGCTCACTGCGGGACTGAGATTGATCATAGACTAGGGCTTCCTGGTGTAGGAATGGGTGCAGATTTTCCATCTGAGCAGGTCGTGTGGAGTAGGGCTGGCCTGTGAATAAACTGTCCACTTGAAGAGCCCTGTTTGGATTCTAATATACTGGTCCCTGAGTCTTTCTTAAGGTGAGCTACAGAGTCTCTCTATCTGCTCCTTGCAATCTGCACGTTTTACCACCTGGGCCCAAGCCTTTGCAAGAGCTCCTGCATCCTCTATGCCATCCCTGTGCCCAGGATAGAGCAGCAGGTCTCTCCCAGCAAGAGGGCAGTATGGTTCTCAGGGAACTGAGCCTATGATGGGGGAGAGAGGTCCAGGGTTTCCTGCCTCTGGCCCTGGGGCCTCTGACCCTGGGGCCATCCACACAGCCTCATACCCCTCCTGGGCCCTGTACCTGCTCAGCTCTCCCCAGCCCCTCCACACCCCACCACTCACCCCGCTCTGCTCCCCTCCAGGTGTTTCACCAGTTCCTTGGCCCTCCTAGCCCTTCATCTTCTCTGCTCCAGGGACATCTGTGCTCCAGGGAGATCAGATTTGCCCAGATTTCTGTGCTGCAGTCCCGTGGGTCTCATGCTCCTCCTGGCTCCTGTGACTGGACATAGTCCCTGAGCCTCACCAGAGCCTCAACCTTCCCTAGTGTACTCCTGTTCACCATGGCCACTGAGTGGTTGTGCTTTGGGGGTGGGGAGGCTTTTGTCTGGTATGGTGCTATTTTTAGTCTTTGTTGCTCTGCAATTCGAATGCTGCACAGCAGCAACAAAATTCTAGGATAATATCTAATACCCAATCTCTGGCCCTGATGATTGCTGAAGGGGCCACTGCACTGAAAGGCCAGCCACGTATTGGGAGACATCTTAGGGTGTTGCTGCAGGGCTGGGGAGCTGGACAGATTGTGTTGGCCCTGCTTTCCTGGTCCCTCTCCAGCTGGGGGCCTGTGTCAGTGGTGCTGCCGTGTTCCCCAGTGTTCTCCAGCTGGAGGACTGACACCAAGGTGCTGCTGTGCTCCCTGGTGTCCTCCTGCTGGGGTCTGGCCATAGAGGTGCTAGTGTCCCCCCAGGCGTCCTCCAGCACCGGGCCTAGTGCAGAGGGTCTGCCCTTCGGGCAGACCTTTAACAGGGAGCCTGGCCCTGCGGCGGTGGTGTGCTTCTGGGCGTCCACCAGCTCAGAGACACCAGCAAAGGTGACCCTTTTGCCCGTGGTGGCATCCGTTCCCCTCTTATGGACTTCCTGCTTTCGCAGGATACCCGGCCTTGGGGTATTCCAGAAACATCAGGCTGCGGGAGGCAGTCCTTGGAATCGGGGTCACTGGGCTCCCGAAAGGTGACACGCTTTGGCACCCGGGAGGTGACGCGCCTGGTCCGCTCCTCCCCCTCCTCCTCATAGTCCTCCTCCCCCGCCTGCTTCCTGGAGTGGAGGATCAGGTAGGTGGCCATGACCTTGTCGTACTTGTTAGCGTCAATGGTCTCCCAAATTTCCAGCCTCTGATAGCCCAGGCGCTCCATAGCTTTGGTTATGGCCGGGTCCTGGGGGCTGAGCGATGGCTCTCTGAAGGGCAGGAGTCCCTCGCTCGTTTCTGCTACCCAGGAGTGCTGCTGGATTTTCTCTAGGGTGCTGCGCCTCCAGGGGTCTGGTGCCAGCATTTTGGCCAGTAGGTCCTGGCATTGCTCCGTGAGGTAGTTAGGCAGATGGACCCACCTTCCCAGGACGCGCACCCTGATCGCCTCGAGGTGTGGGCCCCTGAAGGGCAGTGTGCCAGTCACCATTTTATAGAACACGATGCCCAGGCTCCACACGTCCACCTAGGGGCCATTTTACTGCTGGCCAAGATAGACCTTGGGGGCCCTGTATTCTGGGCAACAGCAGCACGTGCTCAGCGCCCGGTTGAAGGCCTGGAAGCTGAGCCCAAAGCCCACCAGCTTGACTTTTCCCTCTCGGGTCAGCAGAATGTTTTCGGGCCTTACATCCAGGTGTGCGATGCCTTTGGCATGGCAGTAGCTGAGGGCTGCGAGGATCTGCTTAAAGAGCGGGCGGGCCTCACTCTCGTCCAGGCGCCCATGCCTGCTCAGGAAGTCCTGCAGGTCCTCCCCCTGCACGTACTCCATGACGAGCTGCAGCTCCGGCCCGGTGTCCACCACCTGGAAGAGCTCCATGATGTTAGGGTGGTGAAGGGCCTTCATGCACCACATCTCGCGGGCCAGGAGGCAGAGGTCGGACAGCTCGGACTTGCGGACTTCCCTGATGAGCACCTTAGTGCCCGTGAGCACGTGCACTGCCAACATCACCTTGGCGTGGGAGCCCCATCCCAGCTCCCGCAGTGCCAGGTAGCTTTTCCCTTGATGTCCCTGGAACATAGTGCCTATGCACTTGACTATGCTGACTACCCTCACCAGCCCTGACTGTGTTCCCAGCCCTTGTGATACCTCCCCTGACAGCTGACTCTCCTAAGATATTAACAAATGTACTATTAATCTAGTATTAATAGTACTCAGAAAGTATTCACTAACCTCACTAAATACTAACAATGCTAACTTAACTCCACCAACAATACTAACCACACTCAGCTTACTAACAATACTAACTACACTACAAATGAATGAAACTACACAAACAAAAATGACAAATGAGATGCAAATGTAAAAATGTGATTAAAAACAAACTAATTTAAAACTAACCACTAAATTTAAGAATAAAACAGAACAACAAAGCCCAATAGAATAAACAACAGAACAAACAATAATTAGAAACTAAAACCTGAAACAAACAAACAAACAAACCAAAATAAAAACCCAGAGAAACGACAAAGGGAAAGAAAGAACAAACAACAAAACAAGAAAAAAAGGGAAAATGGGGGAAACCACTCCAAAAATAAAAATAAAAAAATAAAAACTGAAGTAAGAAAGTAAAGAATAAAGATAAAAATAAAAGCCAATAACAAAACAATAAAGGAAAATAAATAATAAAGAAATAAAAGGAAAAAAAAGTAGGAAAAAACTATAAGCAAATAATTAAAAAAAAAAAAACAAGGACAATAAGGAAAAAAACAAAGAAAAAAATAAAAATAACTAAAATAAATAGCCTAAACAAATAATTAAATAAATAAACCAATAAATAAACCAAAAGAAAACCAGATACCTCCAAACACGCTCTCACTCTCGCTGTCGGTGTCCGGAGTGCACAGGTCACTGTCCAAAGCTTCCCGGCTCCTGAGGACACAGGCGCAGTCCGGGCGGGCCCGATGGAG
This sequence comes from Talpa occidentalis, assembly GCF_014898055.3. Lineage (NCBI taxonomy): Eukaryota > Metazoa > Chordata > Mammalia > Eulipotyphla > Talpidae > Talpa > Talpa occidentalis. Next base: position 13,393,424 of record NW_023601851.1, on the reverse strand, counting down.
GCGGTGCCAGTGCCACCACAATGGCTCTTTGTGGCGTCAGAGCCAGAGGCCACAGCCATTGGCAGAGGGAACCCCCAGCGGTTTCTCAGCCTTAACGAAAAAGCTGCCGCTTAACGGTAACCCTTGGAATGCCCGAGAGGCCCTTTCATTTGTCCTGAGCAATCCCGTCCTGGATTTTGGCTTTTCAAGGCGTCCCCATCCTGGCCCTGCCTTGTGCAGATGCTTTACTGTCGCGCTCACAATGTGGAGAGAACAGCAAACAGGGGGCGCAGGCAGATGGGCACGCGCTGGGGAGCTGTCCACAGCCTCTGCCGCGCAGGCGAGGGGCCCACGTGGTGCGCAGACCCCTCCTGCCGCGCCTGCTGCTCCCCTCAGCAGTGGATTTCAGTCAGTCTGCCTGTTCTGTTCCCGGCTGTGTCTCTGGGGAATCCTCTCACCCTCCCGCACATCTGCCCTGCACCCCGTGCTTGTATAAATAAAATAAATCTTTAAAAAATAAAAAAAGGAGTCACAGTTACTACTGTTGGAGTGAACTAGTAAGGTTTAAATTCTAAAATATTCAAGAGGTAATTTCAGGATTCTTTTTCAGCCTGTCTTTCTTTTTTGGGGCTATAATTGTGTCATAGAGTCTAGTTTAGTAGAAAAATAACATTAAATAATAATACTTTATACACAATAGTTCCTTTGAGAAGGAATATACTAACAAATCCAATAGGTCATAACAATACCAATGTGCTTAAAAACTTAACAAAAATGTTAGGAAATTCAGAATACTATTTTTTTTAGGTTGCTTTTAAAACTTTAGCCAAAATAAAGTGATTTAATAGTGATAAATATCAGAAAGTATAAGTATCATTGTTTTAATTCTATATATATTACATATATCAATATATGCACTTACAAATATACTAATATCTGAGGAAGGAGATTGAGAGAGGTTAATTACTTTTTCCAAGGTTACCTATATATGATATTCACTCAAAAGAAACAATGACTAATTATTGAGAAACTACACTGTACTTTTGTAGAATTGATAGTGTTCTAGTGATCAAGATATAGAGAGACTGTTGTGATAAAACTGACTTTTCAGTGGCAGGGAATAAAAGCAATATAAATAAGTTTTAAAATATCCAACAGAGAAATAACAAATGGTGATAGGATCTGTACAAAGGATCAAAACAAACCAATTGAATTTTGAATGCCATTTAGGATAACATCAAAATATGAAACCCTTAAAGATATTTTTAATAAAATGTATGTATCTGTAAAGCTATGAAAACTTTATTCTTTAATGGAAATTATAAGACTTCAATAAATGACAATATGAACTCTATTTACAGACCAGGATGCATACAGCAAAGTTTGGGAGAAAGCACAATTGCAGAGGGGAGCACAGAGAGGCAGAAATGACTGAATCACCCTGCAGTAAGAAAAAGGAGGTCAGTGTTTCATGTGGACAAAGGAGAAGGAATTGTGAGATAAGGTCAAAGATATTCACAGAAACTAGTCACTCAGAACTTCATGCTAATTGTGAAAATGGAGAGAGGTGTTGGAGAGTGGAGTGAATGGAAAAGTTTGTGTTTGAGAAAAATCTCTTTGCATTGCGGAAACTAGATTGTAGGAGAACAAGAATGCAACAGGGAAAACAACGAAGAAACATGCAGTAGACAAAGAAAGAGCAGTGGGTCAGAGTGGTGCGTTGCTTAGGATGTTAGCTAATAGGGCTGATTTGGATTAGTATAGAAAGTGAGAGAAATACAGAAATTAAAGATGCTTCCAAACGTTCTATCCTGAGCAACTTGGTAGATGTAATTACTATTTGCTTTTTTTTTTTAAGTTTTATTTTTACTTGCTGAATTCAGAGAACAAATAGTAGAGGTTTGGGTAAATAGAAGATTAGCGTAGTTGAAGAGGTTAGATTCCATCTTCTTTTATAAGAAGTCACACCACTCTATCTAACAAAGATTTATTGATATATAATGCTGTGGGAAAGAATCAAGGTGGAGGCCCTGTTGCAGGGGTGAAAGAATTCACCAGAGACAGATGAGAACAGACAGGTGAATTTATTGAATTACACTGCTAAATGAAGCAGAGGGCGAAACAGGAGAGGTGTACTGTTCAGAGTTTGGGTCCCAAGTCTCTATTTATACTCTAGACACCATTGACTGGTTAGGGTGACTAGTCCTGGGTGTGTCCTGACTGATGATCTGAATCAGCAAAGAGGGTCATCAGTTCTGGGCTTCACCAGCTTAAGGTCCATGTTTCCATGGCAGTTCCATCCACTCCCTTTATCATTCCAGCCTCCCATACTTGCCTGCTGGGTAAGGAGTGGGGGCTTGCTTTTCAAATTCTTAATGATACTTTGACAGGCCAGAGGTGCAGGGGTGAAAAATTTCACCAGAGGCAGACTGGAGAACAGAAAAGGCATATTTGTTCAAATACACTGCTAAGAGAAGCAGCTGGGGAGACAGGAAATATCTGCAAGTGAAGACAGATTTGGGGCTCCCTTTTATAACTGGTTTTGTCAGTTTTGCTTCGGGGAGTGAGTTTTGGGCTGGTTAGTGCAGGGGTGTCTGATCCTGGGGGGTTGATCTTTGACCCAGAATGTGTCCTGGCCTTACCTCCATATTCCTGGTCAAGGGGATCCATCTTACGGTTTGGTACCCAGAGCAGCCTTATCAATTCTCTCTGTGTTCAATCCTCCCAAACCTTCCTGCTGGGCAATGGGTGGGGTTTAATTTTAACCTTATTTAACGCTACCCCACCAGATACCATTTGGTTTCTGTTTTCCAACCACAGTGGATACTTTCCTATATATGATTTACATGCCCTTTTCCTGGTCTTCACCTGTCTGTATCCATTAAATTTGGAAGTATCTTGTGACAGAAATAATTCAAAGCATGCACTATATGACTTAACACTCTTATATCAATTAGTGTCAAATAAATTACCAAAAAGAGAAGCCCAAAACCCCAAAGTCTAAACCCGGAAGCAATTCTATACTTTCTTAAGAGATAATTTCTGACAATTAAATTGTAAGATATTGTGAAATCAAAAGCAGCAAAAGGGGTGAATAGGGTTGCTTTATGTTTTATTGCTAATTCCCTGTCAAAGCCATATGCTTACTTACCAAATATTAAAAGATGTGCCCATCAAATTGTTAGGGGGAAAGGAAGTCCTGATCTAATTCCATACAGGCTTTGTGGATTCCACCCCCACGCCAGACCAAAGTCATCAGGACACTGGGAAAGACAAATCCCATCGCCAACAAAAGAGCGTTGCTGGGACCTGGGGGTGGAGTTAATCAGCCAGATTTGGAATAAAACCAGACACATGGGTCTTGGGGGCCTGTTCTTGGCTTCACAGCTCTTGGCTCTCGGCCAGATCTCAGAGTATCATTGGGTTTCCAGGTCGGCAGAACGGGTAGGATGCATTTAAGACTATCTCTCTATTTTCTCCCTGAGTTGTACATTTCCTCATTTCCCCTTTCCTCAGAGTGCACTCATCCCTCTTGTGGACCTGACTCAGTATGCTCCTGACTACACTGAGCGGGATGAGGAGAGAGCTCGTGCATGGTGATTTACTGAGTTTGACCCCAGCTCCACTTGGAGAGTAAACTCCCATGGGATGATACTCCTCCCGGAGGCCCTGGTATATCTGGTGCTAAAACATCTTCACGGAGGATCTCACTATGGGAGAGATGCCTTATTAGAAACAGTGTGCCCTTATTTGAAGGACCCATATTTACATAAAATAGCACACCTGGGGCTGTCAACAATGTGCCAGGAACAACCCCAAGACTGACTCCCACCCTAAAGCCATTGGGGTTCAATATTGGGGCAAGTGCCCTTTTGAGGACTGGTAGGTGGACTTTACACAAATACTTAGAAAAACAGACAGTTTCAAATACATACTGGATTTTGTGGACACATTCTACGGATGGGTGGAAGCTTTTCTTACAAAGATGGAGAAAGCATCCAAGGTGGCAAAAGAGCTGCTGAAGGAGATAATCCCTCGCTTTGGGCTGCCCAACTCCATCCAGAGTGATAATGGGCCAACATTCATCTCTGACTTTACTCATGCAGTAAGCAGTGTGTTACAGATCAGCTGGAAATTGCATGCTGCATGGAGACCACAGTCTTCTGGAAAAAATGAACCACACCTTAAAGAAAACCTTGGCAAAACTGTGCCAAAAAACACACCTTCTGGCCTCCCCAGTGGCACAGTGGTTGAGCGCCGGCTTGCGAAGCTGCCCGCAGCCTCTGCGGCACCGGTTTGATCCCCGGCTGCTCCCCGGCCACCTGAGGAGGGTCCTGCATAGCGCGCAGACCCCTCCTGCCGCCAGCTGCTCCCCTCAGCAGTATACTTCGGTCCTTCTGCCTGCTCTGCTCCCTGCTCTGGCTCTGGTGAATTCTCTCACCCTCCCGCGCTTCTGACTGTATGCAGTGCATGTACAAACAAACAAACAAATAACTAACTAAATAAATAAATACATGCCTCTTTAAAAAAAAAAAAACACACCTTCGTTGGGACCAAGTACTATCCCTTGCCCTCCTCCAGATAAGAGTGGCACCTAGAAGTGGGCTACAATTAAACCCCTTCGAAACTGGAAGACTTTTGCAGGCCTCAGTTCGGAAAGGCGGTCCAGAAATAGTACAAGATTGCCAGATCATACAAGATGTGAAACATATCCAGGAGGTTCTGGCAGTATTTCACAACTTTGCAGCCTCAAGGATCTCTATGCCTCCTGATCAACCATTGTATCCCTTCAGACCTGGAGAGCAGGTCTTAATCAAGACTTGGCAGAGTGTGGATGCCAAAAAACAGCTGTCAGAAAAATGCACTGGTCCACATGATGTTTTGCTGAGAATACATACTTCTTTGAAACTGTCAGGCATAAAACCCTGGGTACATCATTCCAGAGTTAAGCAAGCACCAGAAGGAACTGACCCAGAGACAAAGTCCCACTGGTCTTGTGAACCCATTGAGGACTTGAGATATTTATTTAAGAAAAAGACAAAAACTTGATTGTTACTGACTTCTTTTCCAGTTATTGTTGCAGGATGTCCAAAGATTCACTTTTCTGGATTTTTTTTAAAGATTTCTTTATTTATTTATACAAGCACTAAGTACAGTCAGAAGCGCGGGAGGGTGAGAGAATTCACCAGAGCCAGAGCAGGGAACAGAACAGGCAGACTGACAAAATACACTGCTGAGCGGAGCAGCGGGTGGGCAGGAGAGGTCTGTTGTGCCATGTGGGACCCTTGCCAGGGGCCGAGGATTGAACCGGCGCTGCAGAGGCTGCGGGAAGCCACACAGTCCAGCGCTCAACTGCTGTGCCACCAGGGGAGGCCGGCTTCACTTTTCTGAAGAAACCCTAAGATGACTAACATGCTCAAACATATCTTCCTTTCAAAGTTTCGGAGATGTGAAATAACATCTAGAATCACGCATATGCTGGCAGTATATATATATATATATATATTTTTTTTTTTTTAACACAGAAAGGCTTTCAATCTTGATTTTGGTATTTCCTTTTAACTTTTTGCTTTTTTTTAAAATTCAAGGTTGATTTTCTGCTTGTTTTTGTTACTTTGGCCTATGAGTGAAACTGCAGTTGTATAAGATACCCCATGCGTGATAAATCATTACTAAAGAGCTCTTTGTGTCTATATGTTGTATGTCTGTATGTCCTTTCCTTGTGTCCTTGTCTTGGCCTCTAGTGGTTGACAAATTGGTATGAATAGTGCCTAAAGACATTGAAAAAAAAAGTCTCCAGTTATGAGGAAAAGCTAAAGGTTATGGTTTGATTGTCAACATTGTAATACTTAACTAATTTGGTGCCTTCATAGAGATCAAATATTGTTATTTCTGCTGTTTTCTGATATTTATGGCAAAGCTTCCCAGAAATCTAAATTCAAGTACAAATTTGTTAGCCTGTCATTTGGCCGATGCAAGGAAATTTTGTGGAACCTCAGTAGAGCTCCTGGGGCACTCCACATTTCCTCCCTTTCCTCCTGGGAAAGGTATTAGATGAATTTGTCCTATTTGGCTTACATAGTAGAGAAAACTAGAAGGGAAGCATTGTCACTTGGGAAAATGGTAACACCTTGACCTGATTATGTATGTAAATTGTCAATGGTGATTGTCACCTTGTAATATTGTATACTTCAATTGATTATCGAAAGAAATTGTTCCTGGAGAGAATAGTGATAAAAGGCCTCAATGGATTCCTAGTGATGTAATTGTTGAGAGTAAAAATTTCCTACAAAGGACTGAATAGATCTGGAGATTCACCTGAGTTTTACTAAGTTTTGACATAATACTGGTAATTTATTTTTGCCTTTCGTTCTGAATCCACAAAAATTTTCTTGTTTTGACTGACCAGGGCATGCAGCAATGTTGAATTTTTTTCATTTTTCAGCAGAGCTAAATTGTGTTCACATTTTCTTTTCCCTTCATACCAACACAGCATAAAATAGTGGTAGTAATTTTTGTTTTACTACTTATCTCAGAGACTGTTTTTGCATAACTTCTGTAGGGACTTTGTCTGTTCAAACTAAAAAAAAAATTGGACATGAGTTTCATTGTGTGGCTTTGAGTGGAGTTATTCCATGAAGTTGAAGCAGAGCTGAACCAAGAAGAGGAGAACCACTTTGTTCATAGTGTTCCAGAGACCTCCAAAGAAGGTGAGGAAGCTTGCCTCCATTGGCAGGACTGGACAACCTGGCAAATGAAAAAGTCCTGGTACCCTCAAGAAGAGGAAAGCCCAGGGCCTCCCCGGTGGCGCAGCGGTAGAGCGCTGGGTTGTGAAGCTGCCCGCGGCCTCTGTGGCGCCGGTTCAATCCCCGGCTGCTCCCTGGCCACCGGAGGAAGGTCCCACATGGAGCGCAGACCTCTCCTGCCGCCCGCTGCTCCCCTCAGCAGTGTACTTCGGTCCTTCTGCCTGCTCTGCTCCCCGCTCTGGCTCTGGTGAATTCTCTCACCCTCCCGCGCTTCTGACTGTACCCAGTGCATGTATAAACAAAACAAACAAACAAGCAAACAAATAAATAAAGAAAAACATGCCTCTATTAAAAAAAAAAAATCTTAAAAAAAAAAGAAGAGGAAAGCCCAGGTGGAGTCTGATGAGACCAACTTTGTTCCTGAAGCCTACATGGACCAAATGTCAAGAGTTCACTCTGACCCTATATGGACTATTCCAAAAGCCAGCTAAAATTGCTGTTTAGTTATTATGCCATATGATTTTATGCAAAAATAGGTAATATGGGTTACAAGTAGATTTTGTTTGCAAACTTTTGCTACGCTGTTGAAAGAATTTGGGCTCAAGGTTGAGAGAACATGGTTTTTATATAAGTTGAACCAATATTAAGATTTTTTTCTTGTGATTTTGAAGTATTTGCTGTCTTGTTTTGGCTAATGCCTCCAGAATTTTTTTTTTTTTGGTTTTGTTTTTTCTTTTGGCTTGCACTGATGAACTCTTTTTCCAGGAATGGAGGACTTTTGCTTTCCACAATGGACAATACCTGGAAAGACTGTTTTTCTTTCACACTGGAACCCTGAAAAATTTTCATCTGAGACTGTATCCCAGCATCCATATATTTGATCCTCATCACCATGGAAATGGTGGCACAATGTGAAAGGGGAATTGCTAGGGGGAAAAAATGTCCTGAGCTAATTCCATACAGGCTTTGTGGACTCCACCCCCAATCCAGTCAAAGCCATGAAGACACTGGGAACTACAAATCCCACCATCACCCAAGGGAGGGTTGCTGGGACCTGAGGGTGGAGTTAAAGAGCCAGGTTTGGTATTAAACCAGACATGTGGGCCATGGGTGGGGGAGGTCAGGTCCCTTGTCTTCATGGCTCTTGGCTCAGGGTCAGGTCTCAGTGTGCCATTGGAATTCCAGTTCAGTGAACATGGGTAGGACACATTTAAGACTTTATCTCCCTCTTTTCTCCCAAGTTGTACATTTCCTCATTTCCCCTTCCCTTGAAAATAAACCTTTTATTAACCTTTGTGTGTGCCTGCAGTGGAGTTTTAATAAGTCCCTTTTAAGTGTGCAGGTGAGGACCCACAGTCAGGTAACCCGTTTTATTTCGGGGCTGCCCTGTAACACTTTCACTTCTCAGATTACAGGCCATTGATCTGAGAAAATGGGGGGCATCGCACCCTGAAGGGCCTGTTTCCCCATCTCATCTGCAGCTGGCCTCGTTATAATCAGTCACACACAGACAGTCACAGCAAACAACCATCAGAACAGCCTGTCACAGCTGGTGCTCCTGGTATCCTTTATGTTCAGTGTCCAGTACTGGCTATCAGCACCCAGCCTCACCCAGACACTACACTGCCACAGTCAGTTTGCATGAATTCATCAGGAACAGAAATTTTTATGCAGAGTTTTTAATCTTGCTTTGTCAGACCTTCATACAGGAACCCTCAGACTGAGAGCTCCTAACAGCCAGAAACTCCAAATGCCATGGGATCCTCAAGAGGAATTTTCCCAATGATACAGATACTGCAAGCCAATTCTGGTGGTGAGAACTTGGCATGGTCCTGAGCCCTGACTCCTGGCTGTTAGACTCTATGGGGACTACACCTGAGGGGGTAGGGGGGAAACATGGATGTGACTGTCATTTTCTGTCTGACTTGATCCTATCACACTGTACTCCTGTGATGCAGTGTTCTTATTTTAAAGTAGATGAATTATTTTTGAGTCAGTGCATTTCTACTTCAAAATTTAATGTTAAGACCATTGTTGTGGTGGTGTTCATTTTCAGGTTCCCTGAGTTTTCCAAATTGTATCTTGATTCCTCTAGCTGATTTTCTACTTGACATTCTTTAAGATAACACTTAAGTTCACTCTTTTTCTACTTCACAAACCATGTTATCTTTTTATATGATGTAAAACTTTATATAAAGTAAAACACTGCAATATTTATGAATTTTTATTCTCCAGAAGCTTCTTGCTATAAACCATGAGGCCTCATGACTGTTTACCCACTCTGAGAACATGAGCTGGGGGATGCTCCTCGCTCAAGCATTTTCTCTGGAGCAGGTCACTGTGTCTCCAAATGCTCCTGAGGGATCATAGCATACTCCGTCCAGAAAATACTTCTTTTAAAAAATGTATGTTAATGACCAGACTGACTCCATACAGATTTCAGAATAAAATCTGTGTCGGAAAATCTCTCAAGTTAATAATCTTTCTAATGAAAGACCTTGAACTTCTGTTTCTCCTCCCGGGACTTCATCACTCTCTGCTCACATCCTTTACATACTTTCTGTCTTTCATTTGAAGAAAACTCTAAACTCAGTTGAGAAGAGGATCTGAATTCAGGAGTCGGGTAACATGGGGTCACGTTAATTAACAATTGCCACTTAAAGGAAACGCTCATTGTCACATATCTGTTTTCTTATTGTGGGCTGTATCTCTGACCCTCTGTGTGTGTGCATCTCCCCTCACACTCCGGGAAACACCCACATACTCTGTGAGTATGGAATGGATAGGCAGCAACTTGTTAACCAAATACCCCTCTGAATGCTGATGTTACGCAGTGGGAATTAGTAGGAACTTTTGAGACCTAATCATCATAAGGATTCTGGTAACACAAGTGACAGAGAGAGGCAAGAAAGACAGAATGGTTTACTCAAAAGACAGACTTGTACCAAACTTGACAAAGTACTCATGTGTCAGAGTCAGGTCTCAGAGAGGGTCATGGCTGAACTGTTCCCTAATCTCAGTTCCCTATGGCTTTAATTTTGTTTTATACTTTTCTTTGATCCCTACTTCACTTGAATAACATTGAAATCTTTCATATTTTGGTTAAAAACCTAGGTGGTCCTTGGGAGGCCAATTGAATGTGTTCAACTTTATTTAAACCAACTATGATATGCATATAAATATCATACATGGCTTCCTCTAATCTGTAAGAAAATCTGAAAAGTGGTTTTCATGGTAGATGAAGAAAAGAATATCAGAATAGTGACCTAAAAATCAGTGTGCAGCCAAACTCTTTGCTTCAATTTATTTAAATGGTTGTTTTCTGTGTACAAATCTTTGAACAATTTTATCTCTGAGAGACTTTTTTAAAAATATAAAACATTATTGTCTAACCACCTCCACAAGTTGTGCTTTATTCCATACTATTTTTGTATACATGTAATATATAAAACATTTTGAGATGGATTGTTAAATGTCATTAAAATGGTATAATATCAATGCTTTACACTCTCCTTTGCTTTAATAACAATCTTTCAGGCAAAAATGGATTAAAACTTTAAAACACGGGCTTCCCTGGTGGCACAGGGGTTAATTCTCAGCTCTAGCAAGCTATCACCAGTCACTGTGGCACCAGTTCAATCCCCAGCCAGGGAGCTAACTCATATGTCACAGCAGACCTCTCCTGTCTTGCCTGCTGCTCCCCTCAACAGTGTATTTCAGTAGGTCTTCCTGTTCTGCTCCCCACTCTGTCTTTGGTGAATCCTCTCACCCCCCCACCTCTGGCCTACACCCCAGTACTTGTATGCATAAATAGACAAAAAAATTAAAAAATCCCTCTAAAACAAATTACAATATGAATCAGGAGACAACAAATATTTAATAATACCTTACCCAAAATTGATGACTTCCTCATGCACACAGTTCTGTCTGCCCGGTGGTTCTGTGTTGTCTCCTGATTGATCTATATAAACATCCTGAGTGTGGTCCCTGGGTATTCAACATTTGGCCTCTCAGGAGTACAGACAGGTATAATGGGGTTTATCATGATATGCACTATAGTTGGTGATGAAAAAAAAAATACAGAACTTTTTAAATATTGTATTTTCCCTTTGCTTTACTGTACAACAGTTTATGTATTTAACAATAGTAATTTTCTCCAATAAACAAGCATTCCTTATTTCCATTTCCTCAATATCAGTATGGATATGTTGCTTTAATTCCATAATTTTCAAAATAAACACACACCCACTAAATGTTTCCACATAGCCACAGTCCCACACAAATAGTTTTCTGTTGAACACTTTCTCAAAATTAAGGAAAATTACAAAAAGAATGAAAAAAAATACCATGAACTCACTGTGCAGGGATACCTAGATTTTGTTGTGTATTTACTGGAGTTCAAATTTTTAAAAATGATGTTAGAATAAGCATACTATATATATTCCCTAATCAAGGCAACTAATTCCTTTCTATTAATTTACCCAAACTTCCTTCTGCTCATAAACACTCTTTCTACCCAGCTCTTTATATGATAAAATTCCTGTTATGAGTAACATTACAGATACATAGTTTATCACATTTGGGTATTTCTTTAAAAAAAAGTTAAAGTTACTTAAGAGCAAATAGATATTAATTTAAAATAAGACAACTTTAACGTAACATAGTCAAATATTTTACATCATTACCAGTAGATATTATTATTACACATTTAATATATTGCTCATATCCTGAGTTGTTTCATACAGCCTCATTTTATGACACTGAAAACTACAGGGATGAACTTCTAGTGTTTCATAGAGATATGTCACTGAATTCATAGAAATTGTTCACAAAATATACCTAGATACAATGACAGAAAACAAATTTATCTTAAAAGACAACTTAAATAATCTCTTAGACTGTTGTCATGGGTTTAAGTTAAAGTGACATTCGCAAAATTTTGTGAAAATTTACAAAGTCATGATCCATAGACTCTTAGATTTCTGAGGCATACAAAAAGCATTTCAAGCCAAATTTCTACATCAAGGTAGGACACCATTGTGATTGGTGGTAGAGGGCAGCATATGGGAAGGACAGTCACCTTGGGAGGCAACCTGTTTTATGATCTCAACTATGCACTTGAGCATTATTAATAATGTGAAGAGACAGTGATGAATAGAGTGACTGTAGTGCAGAATTTCAGGAAGCAAGCACAACATAGATATATATGTGTCCACTGACCATGTGATACCTCTAGGCTTTGGGTTATAATGTCTGAACTAACCATTTGTGAAGTAATATTTTGTCATGTGTGTGAATCAGTTGTATGCTCACAAGCAGAGGTTGCTATGAGCTCTTAAACTGCCTCTTGCTAATTAAAATATCCCAAGAAAATGTATAATAATTGTGCATAATAGCTGTATATCTTGAGTTGCAATGCAGTAAGATTAATTGTGACAAAATATAGAAATGCAAAATTTTTGTAAGCAACAACACTAATAATAACATGTGCAAGACATGAGCCAGTTTATATATCCAGTGCTTCAGGAATTGCTTCTTCTGTAACTTCCATTGGAATAAACATAAATATCAGATTACCATGTTTTCCATTAACTTGTTTGTCTTTATTTTTATGGACTGTTCTTTTACATTCTAGAAAGCATGAATATTTGTCATATAAATTTAATAAATTAATATTTTTTTATTTGAGAAAAGTAATTTTAGTCACAAGTATTAGTGTCTTTTCTTAATATATTATTATTCTTTGGTGATCCCAGGAGAGATATGTTAGAGCAAATATCAAACCATCTAAGTAATTGCCAATACAAAATTCCAACCAGAAAATTATATATGTGTAGGTTACCTATGAGATTTACTATCATTGTCTTCACCCGGTCCATGTTTGGAAGGACAGACTCCTCCTTGGTCCCTTCTGATTCCTCTCCATGTTTATTTTCCCTCAAGAGAAGCCCTCTCTCTGGGGATACCAAGTACCCAGCATCACTCTGCTAAGCAGCATCCAAACAATCTCCTAATCAAAATGGTTGTCCCTTCAGACCATGTAATCTAAATCCCACTCCCCATTAAATCTGCAGCACAGATGACAATGCATTGCAGAAAACTGGATAATTTAAATTAGTTCCCAAAGGAATCTGTTAATAGAGAATAGCTTTCTTTAGTGTGTGAGGAGGGAGAGAGGGATGAGCCTAAGGTACAGATTAAGACATCAGACAAATAACAAAATAATCTCTGTGAGTTTTTCTACTGTCACTGGTGCCCTAAATATAATTCTGTGTAGGCAACTGTCTAGTCCTTTGCTGAGAAAATGATTTCTGACTCTGTGACAGAAGCCATTTTAAATAACTTAAGTGTAAATAATGGACTCAACAAGAACCAGGCACAAAGTTCTCCTCATCTCGGAAACAAGAAAAGCAGTATCTCTGGGTTGCTGGCACCAGTTCTATAAGCAAGGCAGCACATTTTGGCTTAAATGATAATTATTTGATAAAATAGTCAATGAAAGTCATCTCTGATATACTAAGCCTACAAAATATTTTGAAAACATATTTCGTACCATATACAGCTAGGGATTTAAAAATCAATGTGACCAGTCTACATTACCACCAACAGTGTAGGATGTATGGAGAGTAGTATGGCATTTTCTCAGAAGATTAAACGTGGATCTGTTCTAACCCAGCAGTTCTACTCCTAGGGTTCTACCCACCCCCCAAAAAAATAATAATGATTCAAAATGAAACGTGCATTCCTATATTTATTGTGGCACTGTTTACAATAGACAAGCTATGGAAACAAACTACGTGTCCTGAAACAAAGGCTCAAGAAGATGTGGTGGACACACACAATGGAGTACCACTCAGAGATCAAAGAAAAACCTTACCCTTTGCTGCAATGTGGATGGAGCTGGAAGGGATGGTGCTAAGTGGAATAAACCTGAAGGAGAAAGGTCGATAACAGATGGTGTCACTTCTATGTGAAATAAAGAGAAACCAAACCAAGGGTCAGGCAGAAACAAGCTTTAACACCAATGCTTGAAAACTGCTACAGATCTGATGCCTTGAGGGAAGGGGTGGGTGGGTGGGGCAGGCATAGAGGCAAGAATGTTTAAGGGAAAAGAAACAAAAAGAAAAAAAAATGTCATTGACAAAATGTGACCTGAGGTTCTAAACCTGACCTGAGGCTCCAGTGTGGAACTGGCATCTGAGGGCTGGGAGAGCAACTCTCAGTAGGGAAAGCTGGATCCACCTCATGACACATTGCCAGAGTTATGCCTGGTTTTTGTTTTTCAGCAGTATTGTTTTATGTAGCCTCTCTAACTCAAGTTTGTATATATTTACACATATATATCATAGTTATACAGCTGTGATCTCTCTCTGCCTTTCTGTTTCTATCCTTACCTCTAACTCATCCTCCCTTTTATATTTACATATTATACTAGACTTAGGTGAATGATGAAAAGTAGGAAATCAAGGCAGTTTAACAGTGAAATGGTCACACAGCTCACAAGGAAATGACAGAACACATATTATTTGAAAACAGATGTGTCTCACTTCTTATTTTAAACTCTCATTATTTGTTTGAAAAAAAACTAAAAAACAAGTCAAACTATCAAATCATTTACTTTGAAAATAAAATAAATGGTAAGTGTTGTGCCCAAGACTCGGGAGCATAGCCTCCAAGAACCAAAAGACAGCCGATGCAAACACAAAAGGGAGTTTATTACAAACTTGAGTACAGGCTCATGGCACCTCCCAACATAGCAGAAGTTATTGAGAGCCCCGAACAAATGAAGCAGGGTTTTTTTTAATAAGGTTAAATTATGCTGGCAGTTACTCATTGGCTACAAGGATGCGTTCTCCAACTTTGCCCAGCTATCATTCTAAGCTGACTGGCCCGGCCAAGACGCAACTCCAGCCTGCAACTCCAATTACAGCAAGTTCACCCTCATTGGTGACCAGAGGAAGAGGGTGGAGTGAGGGTCGAAACTGTCGAAACTATCTCTGGAATACAGTCGTCTTTCCTGGACAGCAAAACCTAAAATTCTAAAATGGCAGTTACACACAAAATGACAAAGCAATGGCTAAGAATACTTATGCTTGGTTCCACAGTAAGAAATACATAAGTAAGGATATCCTTATTCTTTGTACATTATGTGAAAGATGGCCAGTGAATTCAATTTTATGTAACATAAGAATAGCTAAGTTTTATGGTTGTGAATATATATAATATGGTTCCATAAAGTACATTGAATGTAGATGGGATTTGGACAGGGAGTGAAAGTTATGAATATTTAAATTAGTCAATGAACAATATATCAATATTTTGCAATTATAAATAAAAATTTTAGAGGTATTTTATATGTCTTTAAACTATTCAGCCAGTAATTAATGCAAGACAGCCTGCTGAAAGTGCATGTTTTGAATATGTTGTTTCATTTTTTAAATATATACTTGTATAAACTCTGACATTGACTTTTCTTTTTGTATTTCAAGTGCCTTTGTTTTGATGATGAGACATCCACTCCATAGACAGCCAGATCAAATAAATCCCTGCCACTGTGTGTCCATTGTTTTACCATTCATGGTTGATTTACATGAACTGATATTTTGGGAGCCTCTGTTTGTTTTTCCTTTAGTTTCATTATTTTTCTTCCTGAGATTTAAATTCCCACTCTTATATTTTAAAATTACTGATAAAGAGCAAATGCTCAAAATTAGCCTCCCCACACTTTCAACCCCAGTAAAAGCAGGACCCCCTCCCCCTCTCCACAACTTCAATGTGTAGCCCTAGAGGTGTTGAGTAATTTCTAGGTCTTGCAAGCAAGATTAGTCTATTGTTTAATGGTTTCCTGATGGCTATTGCTGAAGGGAATCTTGAAATCATAATAGTTACAGACAGAAATCTGCATAGAAAAGGGAGGTTCCCTATTCCCTGCCCCAGCTAATGAAGGATAGAGCTGAGCTACTGAGGGGAAGCCAGAAAAACTGAAACAGAGAGTTGGAGGGAAAACTTGGGAAGAGTTTTGAAGGAGATACATGAAGCACAGAGATATGTGAGGGAGGATTTGCTTGCTTCTCAGCTTTGGAATTGCAACAGTGACCTGGACGACATGGAAAGAAATACATGGCATTGAGTCATGTAGAGCCACTTGGAAGAGAAATGGGTGAGAGGCATGTGGGGAGGTTGAAAGGACAGCCCTTACTTTGATTTGTACTTTGATTTTTCTCCTTTTGTTCCAGACTTGCCTGGTCCCTTCTACCCCTTCCTTATGGTTCCCCGCTAGAAGGTGCCTTAGCTTTGTGGCAAGTTCTCACATGGCAAGGTCTCTATTTTGTGGCAACCCTGTTTGGTTCAGCATTTACCCATAAAGGAATGAGTAAATTTGGGTGTTTTATTGGAAAACTATTATCTTTTATTATCTTTCTAGGCCCATTAATCCTATTAAAATTCTTTCTCACTCAGAGTATGCTCTTTTAATGTGGGGAGTGACAGAGCATGCAAATTTGGGGTTCTTGAGGTATCCTCAAGCCTGCACATTAACATAATGAGAACACCAAGAACTGATGCAATCACAACATTGACTCTGATGGCCAACATTGGGCTAAAACAGCAGAACCTGCCCTTTGTACACTAATGAGATATATAGATTCTGAATGAAGAACTTAATGAGAAATCTTGTTAAACCCATAACTTTTTTGGAACCAGAAGACTCCATGTTCCCTTCTTAAAAATAAAATAAGCAAAATCAGTACCCCTAAGAAAATAAGTTTGTTTTTCATAACTGGATTCATAGTCCATTGATTACAGTGAAGGACAGCATATTCATTAATTAATTATGTTATTAGCATACATTTTATTTTTTTATTTTTTTTATATTAAATTTTATTTTTATATTCCCCCATACAATTGCAAACGCCCCATTCTGACCCCAATCCTTCCCCTCCCGCCCCCCCACCCCCCAAAATGTGTCTCTGGTTCATAGTTTTTTGTTGATTTTGATTTTCACTTTCTTATATTCATTTTCCTGGTCCCTTATTTAAGTTTTCTAGATTCCTGCTATGAGTGAGACCATCCGGTATTTTTCTTTTCTTTTGGCTTATTTCGCTGAGCATGATCCCTTCCAGTGCCATCCATGTTGCTGCAAATTGCATGTGTTTATCTTTTTTGAATGCTGAGTAATATTCCATGGTATATATGTACCACATCTTCTTGATCCAGTCATCTACTTTTGGGCATTTGGGTTGTTTCCAAAGCTTAGCTATTGTAAACAGTGCTGCTATAAACATAGGGGTGCAGGTGTTCTTTGGAATTGATGTTTCTGTGTCCTTTGGGTAAATACCTAGGAGTGGAATTGCTGGATCATATGGAAGCTCTATGTTTAGTAGGTCCAGAAATCTCCACACAGCTCTCCATAGTGGTTGGACCAGTTTGCACTCCCACCAACAGTGCACAAGAGTTCCTTTTTCTCCACATCCTTGCCAACATTTGTTGTTGCTAGTTTTTTTAATATGTGCCATTCTCACTGGTGTGAGATGGTATCTCATGGTAGTTTTGATTTGCATTTCCCTGATTGCAAGTGATGTTGAACATTTTTTCATATGTCTGTTGGCCATTTGCATTTCCTCTTCAGAGAAGTTTCTTTTTAGCTCTTCTGCCCATTTTTTGACTGGATTATTTTCTTTGTTGTTGCTGAGTCTCATCAGCTCTTTGCAGATTTTTGTGATCAGTCCTTTATCATTAGTGTTGGGTGCAAAAATGTTCTCCCAGTTGGTGGGGTTTCTCTTTGTTTTTGTTATTGTCTCTTTTGCTGTGCAGAAGCTCTTTAATTTGATGTAGTCCCAGCTGTTTATCTTTGCCTTCACTATCACTGCTTTGGGTGATGTGTCTGTAAAGATGTCTTTGATGTGCAAATCCCGTAGTGTTTCGCCTATATTTCCTTCTATGTATTTTATGGTTTCAGGTCTTATGTCTAGTTCTTTAATCCATTTTGAGTTGATTTTTGTGTATGGTGTGAGGTAGTGGTCAAGATTCATTCTTTTGCATGTAGCGACCCAGTTTTCCCAGCACCATTTATTGAACAAACTTTCTTTGCTCCAATGCATAGTCTTTGCTCCTTTGTCAAAGATTAGTTGACCATAAATCTGTGGGTTTATTTCTGGATTTTCTATTCGATTCCATTGGTCTGTATGTCTGTTCTTGTTCCAATACCATGCAGTTTTGATGATTATGGCTTTGTAGTAGAGTTTGAGGTCTGGGAGTGTGATGCCTCCATTCCCTTCTATTTTTTTCAGGAGAGCTTTGGCTATTCGGGGTTTTTGGTGATTCCATATGAATTTCATCAATAATTGTTCTATTTCTTTGAAGAATGCCATTGAGATTTTGATTGGAATAGCATTGAATCTGTATATTGCTTTTGGTAGGATGGCCATTTTAATAATGTTTATTCTTCCAATCCATGAGCAGGGGATGTCTTTCCATTTCTTTGTGTCTTCTTCTATTTCTTTTAACAGTGTTTTATAGTTTTCTTTGTATAGGTCCTTTACCTCTTTTGTTAGATTTATTCCCAAATATTTGATTTTTTTGTTTCGATAATAAAAGGGGTGGTTTTTTTGATTTCTTCTTCTTCAGATTTATTGTTTGTGTATAGGAAGGCTACTGACTTTTGCGTGTTGATTTTGTATCCTGCCACTTTACTGAATTGATTGATGAGTTGAATTAGTTTTTCTGTGGAGATTTTGGGGTTCTCTATGTATATTATCATATCATCTGCAAAGAGTGATAGTTTGACTTCTTCTTTTCCTATTTGGATTCCTTGGATGTCTTTCTCTTGTCTTATTGCTCTGGCTAGGACTTCCAGTATTATATTGAAAAGCAGTGGTGAGAGTGGACATCCTTGCCTTGTTCCAGATCTTAATGGAATTGCTTTCAGCTTTTCACCATTGAGAATGATACTGGCTGTTGGCTTGTCATAGATGGCCTTTATGATGTTGAGGTATGTTCCTTGTATCCCAAGAATTTCAAGGGCTTTTATCATGAATGGGTGTTACACTTTGTCGAAAGCTTTCTCAGCATCTATTGATATTATCATATGGTTTTTATATTTCTTTTTGTTGATGTGTTGGATAACGTTGATTGATTTTCGGATGTTAAACCATCCTTGTGCCCCTGGAATGAATCCAACTTGGTCGTGGTGAATTATCTTATGGATACATTGTTGGATTCTGATAGCTAAAATTTTATTGAGGATTTTTGCATCAGTGTTCATTAGGGAGATTGGCCTATAGTTTTCCTTTTTTGTGTTGTCCTTATTCGGTTTTGGTATTAGTGTAATATTGGCTTCATAGAACGTGTTTGGTATTGTCCCTTCCTTCTCAATTTTTTGGAAGAGTTTGTGAAGGATAGGCACTAATTCGTCTCTGAATGTTTGGTAGAATTCATTTGTAAATCCATCAGGTCCTGGGCTTTTGTTTTTGGGAGGTTTTTAATTACCATTTCAATTTCCCTGCTTGTAATTGGTCTGTTTAGGTGTTCTATTTCTTCTTTATCTAGCTTTGGGTGATTGTAGAGTTGTAGGAATTTGTCCATCTCCTCTAGATTGTTGAACTTGTTTCCATATAACTGTTCATAGTAGTTACTGATTATTCTTTTGATTTCTGCTGTGTCCGTTGTGATTTCTCCTCTTTCATTTATGATCCTGTGTATTTGTGCTTTCTCCCTATTTCCTTTGTGAGCCTGGCTAGGGGTTTGTCTATTTTATTTATTTTTCAAAGAACCAGCTCTTGGTTTCATTGATCTTTTGGATTGTTTTTTTAGTTTCAATTTCATTTATTTCTGCTTTGGTTTTTATTATTTCTTTTCTTCTACTGGTTTTGGGGTTTTTTGTTGTTCTTTTTCTAGATCTTTGAGCTTCGAGATTAGGTTGTTTCTTTGAGTTCTTTCTTGTTTTTGATGTGAGCTTCTATTGCTATATATTTTCCTCTTATTACTGCTTTTGCTGCATCCCATACATTTAGGATATTGGTGTCCTCCTTGTCATTCAATTCAAAGAATTTTTAATTTCTTCTTTGATCTCCTCGTTAGTCCAGTGGTCTTCCAGTAGTGTGGCTTTTAATCTCCATGAGGTAGGATAGTTCCTTGCCTTCTTTTTATGATTTATTTCTAGTTTGATGCCTTCGTGGTCAGAAAAGATGGTTGGTATGATTTCAATCTTGGTGTATCTGTTGATGTTTGTCTTGTGCCCCAGTATGTGATCGATCCTGGAGAATGATCCATGTACACTTGAGAAAAATGTGTACTCCGTTTTTTTTGGGTTTAGTGTTCTATAGATGTCTGTTATGCCCAAATGCTCTAGGTCCTTATTTAGAGCTTTAGTTTCTTTACTTATTTTTTGTCTTGTTGATCTATCCATTGTTGATAGTGGTGTGTTGAAATCTCCCACTACGTATTTGTTTTCTCTGATATCTGTTTTCAGAGAGGACAACAGTTGTCTGATATATTTTGGTGCTCTTTCGTTTGGTGAGTATATGTTAATGAGTGTTATTTCTTCTTGAAGTATTGTCCCTTAATCATAATGTACTGACCATTGGGGTCTCTTTTTTTTTTTTTGAGTTTGAAGTCTGTTTTATCTGATATAAGTATAGCTGTTCCTGCTTTCTTTTTTGGCCCATTTGCTTGTAGGATTGTTTTCCATCCTTTGACTTTGAGCCTATTTTTATCTTTTGTAGCTAAATGTGTTTCCTGGAGACAGCAAAAGGTTGGGTTTTGTTTCTTAATCCAGGCTGCAACTCTGTGTCTTTTTATTGAAGAGTTTAGTCCATTTACATTTAGAGTTAATATTGATACGTTAGCATCTGTATTTGCCATTATGTTTGTCTTTCCTTTGATTTTATTTATTTATTCTTTTAATAACTTTTTTTTTTGGTCTTCTTTCGTTGTTATTCGTCCCTCTGAGGTTCTGGCTTTAGGATTCCTTGTAGTATTTTTTGGAGTGGGGGTTTAGTCGCAATGAAATTCCGGAGTTTCTCTTTGTCTGGGAAGGTCCATATTCTTTCTTCATGGAGGAAAGAGAGCTTTGCGGGATAGAGTATTCTTGGTTGGCATCTGTTTTCTTGGAGTCTGTTGACTATGTCCCTCCACTCTCTCCTTGCCCGTAGTGTTTCTTCAGAGAAGTCTGATGTCAGCCTGATTGGTTTTCCTTTGAATGTTATCTGTTTCTTCCCTCTTGTCAGCTTCATTATTTTTTCCTTGTCCTGGATTCTTGGGAGCTTTACTATTATGTGTCTTGCTGTGTTTTTCCTTTCGTTGTGGAAGTTTGGTGTTCTTCTTGCTTCTTGTATATCAATTTTCAGCTCCTTCTTCGCATTTGGGAAGTTCTCTTCAATTATATCCATGAATATTTTCTCTGTTCCTACATCTCTCTCCTCTCCTTCTGGAATTCCTATAACTCTTATATTTCCTTTCCTCATGGAGTCAGATAGTTCCCGAAGTCTTTCTTCATTCTTTTTCCTTCGTACTTCTCTTTCCTTTTCTGTTTTGGTTCTTTTTATTTCTGTGTCTTCAAGATTACTTATTCGTTCTTCCATTTCATCTATTCTGCTTTCATTGCTTTTCCCAGAGTTCTTTAGTTCCTCCATTAATTCTTTGATCTCCTGCATTTCTCTTACTTCCCTCTTTAGGGACTCAATTTCCTTCTTCTGATCTATCACTTTTTTTAATCATGGCAATTTTAAATTCTCTTTCTGGAAGGCTCAGAAGTTCTTCCAAGTTGCTGTTGTTGCAATCTGGGGAGTGGTTTTCTTTTTGTGGTGTGCTTCTTTCCTGAGGAGTTGTTAGGTTGTGTGTGGTTCTTCTACTCCCTACTGTCTGTTTTCTAATTTGTCGTATGCGTTGGGACACTGTGTTGTTTGGACTGACTGACATCTTGGGTGAACTTCTCCGCTCCCCTCTGGCTCTTCCAGGAGCCATCTCTGTCTTCTGGGGGAGCTTTCTGCTGGTTTTAGGCAGTTTTTACTGAAGAAATGTCCCTGTTCTCAAATGGCGAAGCGAGATGCAGTCCCTGCGCCTCCGGTTTCAGGCACACTCTTCTGCGCACCCGGTCTGCCCCGGACGTGGGTGCCTACTCCCTCTGTGGGCTCAGACTGCTGGTCGGAAGGGGCCTGGCGTGGAATAACTTCCCGGCTGGCCACTGGGTCCTCCAGAAGCCTTCTGCCCTTTTCAAGCAGTCTTAAGAAATTTCCGGCCGCCCGGGCTGTGTGCGCGTCTCCCGTGGTCTTTGTTCTTCTCTAATGGCGCCCGGAGCCGTCGCTCACCGCTGCGGCGGATCCTGCAGGGTTCTCCACAGCTCCCGTTCACGGGGTGTGGTGGCTGCAATAGTTCCTTTCCACTCACAGTCCCGCTTGCTGCGTCGTTTGTTCTTGTGGGCCTTTTGGTTTGTTGTTTTCCTCCTCTCTGCCGGTCGGAGAGTGCCGCCTCTGTGGGCGGGGGAGGGGAGCTAGCATACATTTTAAATTACCTAAATCCAGATACTCAGTGATGACCACTATTAAAATTTTCTTTGGAATAGGGTTCCGTTTTAGAACCTTCCAAACTTGGAATAAGGTTCCAGTTTGTTTCTTAGATACACAGAGCCCAAATAAAACATTACAAATGGACACTGATGCAAATATTACTTTGTTCTATGCTTCTTCCACCCAATGTATAATTCTGCTAATAACTCTACCCTTACAAATTTAACTATATGCATTAGGGATTTCTTATTTTTTAAATTTTAATTTTAATATATATAATGTCATGAACACATCAAAGGAAAAGAAATTCTCTTTCCCAGTGGACTTTAGCAAAGATCCAGGTGCTTACCCCCAATGCCCAGTCATGAATTTCAGTACAGTTTTCAATAGCACCATATCTGTTTTCTGTGGTGAAGGTGAAGTCATTTTTAGGATATGTTAGTTTCAGACAGTGGGGTCCTTGGGTTAACTGAGAAAAGTTTCACCAGCACCGGGAGTTTCTCCGGCAAATTTCTCAACCAGCAAAGGTGTTAGTTATAGCCAAACGTGCAGGATCATTATTAAAGAGAGGGAAGGGATAAAGAATGTTTGCACAAGCACAAGTGGGAAGAAAGAACTACCCAGAAAGGCACAGGTATGCTAAAAGAGAGGCTATATAATATAGGCGGGCTGTCTTGGAAGGAGGTGCCTATTCTGAGGGAGGTCAGTGAAGAGAAGCACCTGTTTGTTCACAGGTCACAGGTGGGCAGGAGGCTGCTGCCCTGAGGATGGAGAGTTAGTGGTAAGGAGCTCCTGCATAGGCTCAAGCAGGCAGAAGGCCACTGCCCCTTGCCAGTGTGGAAATTGTCCTGACTTCTAGGGAGGGGCTCATTCCTTTGTGAAGTGGTTAATTTTTGTTGATTTTGAATAACTATGTAGACTTTGAAAAGGACTGGAGATTCTACAATGCCCCTCCATCTCCATATCCCCACCTCCTGGTCTGCACCCCATGACACTCTCTACAGCAGTCTGACACCAGCTTGGGTCTGTGCCTCATGATTTAGATGATGGTGCCTAAGGTTTTTTCAGTTCTATAGCTGGATTAAGGACTATGTAAATCTCTTCTACCCCCACCTCCAGGTCTCCACAGTGCGTGAACTGGGTTTCTGATCTCATGGTGCCTCCTTTCCAACCTTTCTACTCTTAACCTCCATCAAAGGCAAGTAGGTGAATTGACAGAATAATGAACAAAGTTTCTGCTGATATAAGTGGGACAGAATGATGAGAAATAAAGAAAAGTTTTTAATGTCAAATGATCTCC
Source organism: Talpa occidentalis (assembly GCF_014898055.3). NCBI lineage: Eukaryota > Metazoa > Chordata > Mammalia > Eulipotyphla > Talpidae > Talpa > Talpa occidentalis. The sequence goes on along the minus strand of NW_023601851.1, from coordinate 13,369,896 downwards.
CTCCCTCATGTTTATTAGCATGGGTCAAAACAAAAATGCACAAATGGATTTCATCTAAGACGAGCATACTAGAATCAAACCAAATCAAATCAAGGGATCTATATTTATTTATAAAAAGTCTCTTTGCATCGATTTTTCAGGGGGTATGCAATCTTTTATTCAATAAATGTTTTGAATGGCATTCTAGAGCCAAGCATGGTAAATAAAAAAAAAAATAGAAATATTGGTGAAGAAGATAACTTGGGCCTTGCATTTATGGAAATTTGAGTTAAAGCAGGAGACATCTTATTTATTTTATTTATTCAATATCATATTTTTAAGGCTGTGATGGAGCATTTACAAGGTGATATTAGGGCATAGGGAAATACATGCAACCTTAATTTATATAACTGTACTACCTTCTTAGTAAGTTGATTGAAACCATTTTTTTTCTTAAAATAAAATGGAATCTTATGGAGGTTACATTTCATTGACACTGGAGTAAGAAATACTCACCCTTTATATCTTGCTGGGACATATCCAGGAAGACAGAAGGGAACTAAAATAGATCCTCTCTGCAAACAACAGAAAATCTACTATGATCCTTCTTAGTTTTGAAAGAAGACTGAGATCAATAATGACTGTTACCTACACATATGAGAGTATAAAATCATGGTAGACATATGTGAAGTATGGAAAATATCTAGAAAGTTGTATCAGTGATTTGGCTGGAAGACATGCCAAAAGAATTATACTTTAGCTTTCAGAATATTTAAATAAATAATTCTGGATAAGATGCCATGGCTTTAACCAGGACACACTTTAGTTCTGATTGCTTTTTTCAGGGCATCCTTCACATCCTTATTCCTTAAGCTGTAGATGAGTGGGTTTAACATAGGGATGACAACTGTGTAGAAGACAGAGGTAACTTTGTCCGTGTCCATGGAATAACTCGAGCTGGGTCGAAAGTACATGTACAGCAGTGTGCCATGAAATATAGCCACCGACACCAAATGTGAGGCACATGTAGAGAAGGCTTTGTGTCTCCCCTCCGCTGAGCTCATTTTCATGATGGTAATGATGATGTAGCTGTAGGAAAGGAAAACGGTAATAATGCTGCACCCCAGAATAAAGCTACCAAAAGTAAACAACAGTATCTCATTGATGGATGTATCTGAGGTAGAGAGGCCCAGCAAGGGTGGGATATCACAGAAGAAGTGATTGATGATATTGGAATTGCAAAATGACAATCGAAATGTGAAGCAGGTATGGATTGCAGAATCCACCATCCCGGCTACATAAGTGATAGCCACTAACTGGGTGCAGAGTCTCCTGGACATGGCAACTGTGTACAAGAGTGGGTTGCAAATGGCTACATACCGGTCATAAGCCATGACAGCCAGCATGAGGCACTCTACATCTGCAAAGGCTACCCAAAAATACATCTGCATGGCACAAAAATTATATGGGATCCTCTTTTGCTCAGATAAGAAATCAGCCAGTATCTTGGGAGAGACAGAGGAGGAGTAGCAGATATCACAGATAGACAGATTGCTCAGGAAGTAATACATGGGCGTGTGGAGTCTGGAGTCTACCTTGATTAGCAGGATCATTCCTAGGTTGGCGATCACAGTGATGCCATAAACCAGCAGAAAGAACACAAAGAGCCCCTGTTGCACATCCTGTCTTCCAGAAAGTCCTACGAAGATGAACTCAGTAAACACAGTGCAGTTCTCAGCAGCCATCTGTCAGGCCTGGAAAATCTGGATGTAAAATAAGAATATGCAAATGTAGGTTTATCTCATCTTACTGTCATTATAGGGAATTGTACTGGAATATATCCATTACTATATAAATAAATAAATGTTGAGATTGCTTACATTTGTCAAGTACTAAGCATAGTTTGTTAGCATACAATATTATAATAATATAATATAATATTATAATATTATTTCCTCAACAATTGATGTCAGATGAGGAAAAGGGAAAATATAAATAGGAATAATGATCTAATCATCAGTGGGCAGGTCTCCAAAATCTTGTGTGTGTGTGTGTGTGTGTGTGTGTGTGACATAAGATATTGCTTTATTTTAAAAAAAAAGATTGTTTGTTTTTTAATTAATTTTTTACATCATTGTTCATTTTTAAACAATATTTGCTTCCCCCTGCTCCCTCAGGTGTAGTCCCCATAGTTTCCTTTACCAATGCACCCGTGCACCATCACCTCAGTCCCCTGTGCTCCTCCCTCCCTCCTCGGATCCCTCTCCCTCCTTCTCTGCAGTATGTCTCTGATTTATAATTGTCCCTTTTTGCTTTGTTGTGTTTTATACTGTTATTATTTTTTCACACTCATGTCTTATTTGGTTCCCCTATATTCTTGCTATAAGTGAAACCATCCGATATTTTTCTTTTTCCTTCTGGCTTATTTCACTGAGCATAATCCCTTCTAGTTCCATTCACTTTGCTGCAAATGGCATGAATTTATGTTTTTTGAATGCTGAATAATATTCCATTGTGTATATATGCCACATTTTCTTGATCCAGTCATCTATTTTTGGGCATTTGGATTGTTACCAGGATAGCTGTCTGGAGGTTCCTCAGTCTACTAAAAACAGTGCTATTATATGACCTGACAATTCTACACCTAGGACACAAAAACATTGATTCAAAATAACACCTGTACACTGTTTATTGCAGCACTATTTACAATAGGTCTCCAAAATCTTAGCTTAAATTCATTTAAAGGGCCTCCCCGGTGGCACAGCCTTGAACGCAGTGCCGTGAAGCTGTCTGCAACCTCTGCAGCATGGGTGTGATTCTCGGCTGGCCTACATGGCACAGCAGACCTCTACTGTCTTGCCCACTGCTCCCCTCAGCGGTGTATTTCAGTCTGTCTGCTTGTTCTGCTCCCCACTCTTTCTCTGATGAATTCTCTCACCCTCCCGTGCCTGTGGCCTTTACCCCAGTTCTTGTATTTAATAAAAAATAAAAATCTTTAAAAAAAATCATTTAAATATCAGTTACCCTAGACACATCTTTTTTTGAGATGCTCTCATTTAAAATTGAAATTATTGGGCCTCCCCGGTGGCGTAGCAGTTGAGTGCAGGGTTGTGAAGCTGCCCTCTGCCTCTGCGACACCGGTTTGATCCCCGGCTGCTCCCCGGCCACCAGAGGAGGGTCCCGCATGGCGCACAGACCTCTCCTGCCACCTGCTGCTCCCCTCAGCAGTGTACTTCAGTCCTTCTGCCTGCTCTGCTCCCTGTTCTGGCTTGGTGAATTCTCTCATCCTCCCGCACTTCTGACTGTACCCAGTGCTTGTATAAATAAAAAATCTTTAAGAAAAAATAAATAAATAAAATTGAAATTATTGAAAATATGATCAAGCACAGTTCAGTTAGCAAAAGCAATTAAGTGTGTTCGAGCACCTCCACAATCCAGACTTCTTCCTCTTTTAATCCCCTGCTATATAACTGCAGATGTATTTATAACATATGAATTAATAAAAGTAATTAAATAATTATGTGTATAATCTTTCATAGTTTCCTTTCATTTTCTAACAACCTTCAGTTGAAAAAAGATAAATTATAAAAACCTAAAAAGTAAATGAAAAAGGCAAGAAATGAAATTAATACCTGACGCAGAACTGCCAGCTCTTTGTGTGTCTGCAGGGTGGTTCAGCCTGGTCTCCTGACTGCCCTGGATTATATAAGCATCCTGACTCTGGTCCCTGGGTATTCAACACCTGGTCTCTCAGGAGTAAGAGACAGGTACAGTAATATGGTTTATCCACTCATATTCCTGGTTTATCCATTCATATTCCATACAGGTAGGGTAATCGAGAAAGAAATACAGGATTGCTCAAAAGCTGTTTTTTTTTTTTTTTAATAAATGTGGTGGCCATGATTTAATGTTATTTTAAAATGAGCAAAACTGATACAACAGAGTATACCAAAGGATGAATCGGAGAAAATTATTTCCAAATTTTCTTCTGCATATTTTATAACTGGTAATAACCCTATTTATCACATGGTTAAATTTCTCCACCATAGAGGAAAATTAATAGTGTGGGAATTGTAATAAACAGTCTGATACTAATACCAATTGTCAAAAGCTGTTTCTTTGCCCCACTCTGTCTTACTGCTCATTGTGGTCCTTACTCAGTAAGAGCAAAGGTCTCCAGTCTGTGAGCACCCAACAACCATGCAGGCATTATGATTAATTCCTTAATTTACAAACAAATACATTCCTATGCATGCTCCCACAGCTATGCATACATACATACACAAATCGTCCATTCAACACATTCTCAAAATGACAGTTTTTGTAACTGGCAAAAAACTGATCATAAGCATATTGCCTAAGTAAAACTGAATTTGTCACTACATTGGTTGCTACATTTGTTGCTACAATTATTATTTTGACTTATTGTTTATGTCTATAGTATTTTTTAACAAAAATGATATCAGAATAAACATATGTATAACTATCAGGAAGGCAAAATATTCCTTTAGATTATTTCACTACTTTTGTGAATGAGCAGTTTATCTGATATAAATAGAAAAATATATACATAATTTATCACATCCAAGTGGTTCTTTAAAATAAATTATAAGATATGACCTTCAAAAGCAAAGGCACTTACAGTTAAATGAAAGCAATTTAGTTCTTTTTACCATAGCTAGTTTATATTGTTATTATCAGCATATATGCCATATAATTTATGTATTAACACAGATTTGGAGTTCTCTCTCACAAGCTTAATATATAATGCAAAACTGAAACCCAGAGGTGATAAGCCAACTCAATGTTTCATGGACATTAAGTTTCCTTGCATCTGTTAGAAATCATTCACAATAGAATCCTAAATACAGCACAATGAAACAAATCTGCCTTGTTCATGTTATCTGCTCCCTTGCAGGGTATTTCAATCAATTTTCTTTTTTTGTTCTCCACTCTGTCCCTGGTGAGCTCTTTAACCCCCATGCTTCCACCTTATGCTTATTCCTCCCTACCCCCACTGCAGTCTTCAGGGTGACTCTGTTAAATACTGTCAGAGGATATTGTAGTGTATTTATGTTAAAGTGACATTTAAAAATTCAGATGTAATTAAATTACCCATTCAGAGACCTGAAATTCCTCAAGTCCTACTTCTAAATCAGCCAGGTTTTGGAAGTGTATGTGGGTGTGTGTGTGCACATGTGTGTTTTTGTATGTGCATGCACATGCACACTTGTAAATTTAAATTTAGTAAGCATTATCATAATGTTTTCCAAGCTGTCTGCCAATGCACTCTGCCAATAACACGCTAGCAGTGAGAATACTGTGGCTTTTCTACATCACCAGCAGCTATCTTGCCTATCATTTTAATTTTAGTCATTACATAGAGTACATTATTTCTCTGATAACTAATACAGTAGAATAGTCACTTTCTTGAGGTATCTCTTAAAGTCAAAATGCAGGCTAGAAAATCAGTTAAATGAAAACTTGTTGATTATATTGGGGATCCTGCAATCTGTGGTGTCATCTTTTCATAACATTTTAAGTCAAATGAACAGAATTGTAACTTAGTCCCACACCAGTTATTTTTAAAATTGCCTCAAATATAGAAGTGAGCTATGCATTATGCATTGATATAATCATGTCAATATGAATAATACATATTCACCAATTAAAAACTTTCTTTTGCCAGAGTGGAGACTGAGACCCAAAGAAGGAAAGTGATTTGTTGAAGGTATAGCTTTTGAGAATTGATTGTAGGGACTCAGATCCAATTTTGCTATTGCTGTTTCCCAGTTCATAGCATTTTTCTCTAGAGACTTTCAAACTGGGCTAAAATTGTTTCCTCTTTGACAAGAGTCCACACATACAAAATATATTTTTTGTTCTTCTGTTTTAACAAATTTTGCTAACCAACTTTTTAGTATGAAGCTAATTGCTTGCATCTTTATACATGTATCCTAATCTATTATCCCGGATTATGATTAGGGATGACAGTGTCTGGGTCAGAAATAAGGAATTGTTATGAAGTAATGGACCTATAATATTTGTTACCCAGGAGACAGAAGGTAACAAATCATACTGCATTCTCAGGAATAGACTTCAAGTTATTTAAGGTTGTTTAGATAAGGGTAGGTAGACATTTGGTTCCAAGCTGGTGAAACCCTGAGGCAATATGTGCAGAGTGTCCTTGGTGACTTAAAAATTACTCTATGTTGGGCTTCCCTGGTAGTGCAAGGGGTTAAGCACCACATTATAAAGCTATCCCGAGCCTTTGCAGCATGAGTTCGATCCCTGGCCAGCCAGGGAGCTACCCACATGGCACAGCAGACCTCTCCTATCTCGCCTGCTGCTCCCCTCAGTGGTATATTTCAGTCAGTCTGCCTGTTCTATTCCCTACTCTGCCTCTGGTAAATCTTCTCACCTCCTGCACCTCTGGCCTGTATCCCAGTTCTTGTATGGATAAGTAAAGAAATCTTTAAAACAAACCATAAAACAAACAAACAAACAAACAAATACTTCATGTTTATTAAAAGTCACTTACACAATAAAACTACCACCTGAGGGTCTCTTAGTCACCATCTTCTGAATATGCCATCCATGCAGAGGCATGATCTGGTCATGAAATTATGCTGTTATGGCACATCACAATTCCAGATGTTCCACCTTGCCCAAATAACCAATAACCCTATAAAAACCCTAACTCCCTTCAATAAGCCCAGAGGGTGCTTTGAGTGAGATCTCGAGTTCTCTTTGCTTGATTCAAGTATATAAAATTCTCTTGATATGAATCTTCAACTTGGTGTGGACAATTTGTGGATGTATGTGGTGAGAGGGAACCCTTGACTTCAGTAACACATTAACACAATCTGAACTGTAGCTCCCAGCATGCCATGAACCAGAGTTCCAGAATGGAGGTGGGCAGCTGGGGAGGAGGGAGAAACGGGTATGGCTGGTATATATTGGTGTAAAACAAAGAGGAAGAGGGATCATGTGGGGACACCCCAAGAATGGTGGAAACCCTCATCTGACCTTATGGTGAATTATCCCCTTGGATGGCACATTGTCAATTTCAGGATTCTCCTCCTGTCCCAGCTCACTAGAACCTGCCTACCTCCTAGTTTGCAATTCTCTGCTGGGAAGTGCCTTGGAACTTTTCTCCTGGTGACTTTGTAGCTTTAGACCCTGCCTGACCAGGTGGTCATTTGCCTCAGGGGCAGAGGGGGTGGCAAATACAAGGCTTTGTGTCCTTCTTTTTAGAAATGGGTAGATTCAAAAACCTAGGGATGGTGAGCAAGCCTCCTTATGCTTGCCTCTGGCATATGAACAGTATAGAGTGCATGCATTTTATTTTACCTTAATGACATTGGGGATTTAAATCTCTAAAGCTGCTGCCCTCACCCATTAGCATTATGTAAACATGTGGTTAATTGGATTTCTACTTCTTTATATTCCCTTGTGCATGCTGCTATAACTTCATAAAGATTGTTCTTTAAATTATTCACATTTGCATCAAATTGATGGACAGGAAGGCAAAATGATATTTATAGTGAAAGTGGATTAAAGGGGCCCAACATGTCAGAGTAAAGGAGAACAGAAGGACACAAGAATTTACTGTTATAAACCCAACTCTGTTAATATTATCTCCTTTCACAAGATGTTTTTCAGACCTTATAGTTGCAGATAAGAAAGCCCATAAGATCGGGGACTCCAGACCTACATGTTGACTGTGCAAGCATGATTGAGAAAACCCTGACCAAATTAACCAAGGTGTTTATTAACATGCTGAGATTTTAAAAGCTAACAATACATGCCAGTGTGAAAAGCATGTTGTGTGACTGTGTGTATGCCACTAGAGGACCTCTCAAAATAGGATCGCAGGCTCTATCCACCAGCCAAGCCCTCCTCTCCCCACATGCTAGCTACTTAATAAAATGCAAACCCACACCATGTTGGGGGAGACCTCCACTTACAAATCCCTCCCCATTCCCTGATGTCTTACAAGTCTATACTCTTGTATGTAAAACTCTGTATTTCCTCCTTTATTTTTTTCAGTGAAGATCTCAAGGACCCTGTGACAATAGTATGATTCACTGATGTCCTGAATATGTGGTGTGTAGAAGCTGGTTCTAAATTTGGATTTCTATTTATCTGACTAAGTTTCTGCTCTCTAGTTGACATACACCATATCTGATAAAAGTCACTACGTAGAACAAATCAGTCTTGAGGTGCTGTAACATACAGGTATCAATAAGGAGAGTGGGTAAGCAGATTACACAATTTCATCTCCCAGTTTTACAGCAATCCACACACAGTCTATTTTTCATGTATTTATATATTTCAAATTATGCTTCCTTTACTGTGCACAAGTAGCATTTTTGAACAATCCAAAAGAACATGGGATAATAAAATATGATGCAGGTAGTAACCCTTAAAAACTATTATAAGAGCATATTCATAGATTCATAGATTTTTTTCTTTCCCCAGCATGATAACTGTAACAGGTCCTATTAAAGGCCCTACTAAAATGTGTTTTATGGGGTTTTACATAAATCCTGAAATGTTTACACACATAAGCTTTAAAAACAACAACTAGAAAATCTAAGAAATTCAGTGACTCTTAAGTTCTGTATTTGTAAATGGATAGTTAAGAGTGACTTATATTTTAAGAAAAAAATAGAAGAGTTCCTAATGGTCTTAAAATATACGACAACAAACATGTTATCTCAACATGATAATTCAGAGCTTTAACCATCAGTAACTAGAGCAGAGACTTTGAAATACACACATATTAGGTACATAAACAGATGAATCCTCTTTACCTCTAGCATAAAGAATATGTATGTATTTATATACATTATCTTAGTATCCACAGCAATTTGTGTACTTTCTTAAAAGTTGTTTTAAGTATTATGTATGTCACATATATATTGTTTTATTAAAGTAAGTAAATATGGATTGCTTACTTATATATAATTTATTTACATATATAATTTGCTTGTCACATTCTACACCCTTATTTAACTGTGTTGCTAATTTCTAATAGACACATAAGAATGTTAAATGACTATAAAACTGAGTCTACCAAAGGGAGAAGTGAAGGGAGAAGGGACAGAATAAAATGGGGAGGGAGCTCAATGCACTTTGGATATGAGGATGGACAGTGGATGCTTTGGGGTAAGTATGGTGTAATAGCAACACCTGAAGGGGGAGATTTGTACCTCTGTAAAACAGGCAAAGGTATAAACCAATGTCACCTGAATAAAAAATATATGTATATGGGGAATATAAAAATAAAATTTATTTAAAAATATATGTATATAGACACATGAATGTTATACTGTATTTTTATGTTATTATTTATTTGCTTGTTTCCCACTTAGTATCCATGACACCTTTCAGTGCTTGGATAACAGACATGGAAAGCTTCACCTCTCCAAATATGAAATGAGCATTCCTAAAAAACAAATCACAAATACCTACTGGAGGAAGTAATTTACAACACAATGATGAAATGGTTGACTATGAACTACTACATGGAACTTTTGAAAAGAGCAGAAAATGGGAAAGACCTGGAAATGTTCTTGGAGGGTCGATGGAGGAGTTAATCATTAGTAATTACAACACAATGGTGTACTTTGTCAATGCTTTTTCCATTGCTCTTATAACCTAACCAAATAAAAATATTTTATTATTTTTCAGGTTTGTTGAGATAAAAGTGGCAAATAATATTGGGTATGTTTAAGATAAATGTATAATTTGTAAAATGATGACCACTATAAAAGTAATAAACAAATCCATCACCCCACATTTACCATTTGGTTGTCTTGAAAACACTTAAGATCTACTCTCAGCTAATTTCAAGTGTACAGTGCATTATTGGTAACTATAGTCACCATGCATACAACAGATCCCAGAGCTTGGTCATCTCATAGCATAATGATTGCAATCTTTGACCAATATCACCCAATTCCATTTCAGCCCTCTACTCTCTGCTTCTCTGAGTTCCACATTTTTAGATTTCACACATATCTAAAATAAACAGTGTCTATCTTTCTCCTTGATTTACTTGTTTTTTACTCTAATGCCCTCCAGGGCCATCCATTCAGTGAAAATCATTGGTTTCTACTTCCTCAAGGTGTGGATTTATCTGCCTTAAGCCTCTTTAGTCATCATATTCTCTTCCCACTAGCATTTTCTCTCCAAACTTGCAGCTTTTTAGATCATTTCCTCTCTGAACTTGCATCTTTTCAGATCTGAGAGTCAAGATCTCCTTCCAACAAAATATTTCTTTTATACTAGACTTAGGCTTTTTCTTCTGTTTTGGATATAATGTCCATGGTTATTACTTCACAGTTATTCTATGGCTTAATATGAAGGAATTTCTTGGTCTGTAATGTTAATTACTTCATCTGGATTGTAGGATTCATTAGTACAAAAGTACTTTATACATCAGTGAATAAAAAGCACATAAAAACACAAAATTCATTTAGTGAACATGCAATAAGTTTTGTGTAATGAATAAATGTTTGAATGCAAAAAAAGAAAAATAAATGTTTGTCCAAATTAGAAAACTAAGATTTCAACAAATAGGATGTACCATATACAATTTCTGCACATATAATACACATTACATCTTTGACAAATGCACCATTATTGTATTGGACTTTAAAACAAACACTTACATCATAAAATTACAGTATTTCAGACAACTTTCTCTTGCAATCTGCCATATAATTTTACAGAAACAACCACAACGTGTTTGTGTGCACATAAAATAAACTTTTAAAACCACGTTTTAGTTTTCAGTTTTACCAGGGCATCTTTCACGTCCTTGTTCCGTAGACTGTAAATCAGGGGGTTCAGCATGGGGATCACAAGGGTGTAAAACAACGAGGCCATTTTGTCCTGGTCCAGGGAGTAGGCAGAATTCGGCCGGAAGTACATGAAGAGCATGGTGCCTTGGAAGATGGCCACGGCCGTCAGGTGGGAGGTGCAGGTGGAGAAAGCTTTGAACCTGCCCTCAGCAGAGCGGATTTTCAAGACCGATAGGAAAATATAACAAGAAGAGACAAGAACTCCTGAAATCATACTCAGTTCAATGAAGCCAAAAACGGTGAATAACGCTAACTCATTGACCTCTATACTAGAGCAGGAGATGACATAAAGCGGGGGTAAATAACAGAAGAAGCGGTTAACCTCATTTGACCCACAGAAACATAAGCAGAAGGTTAAGGTCGTGTGTATCAGAGTGTCTCCCAAGGCCACCGTGTAAACCACAGCCAGGAGCCGGGAGCACACCCTGCTGGACATGTTGACTGTGTAGAACAAGGGGTTGCTGATGGCCTGGTACCTATCAAAGGCCATGACTGCCAAAAGAACACACTCGGAATCTATAAAGATACAGAAAAAAAAGAATTGCAGACCACAGCCAACCAAGGAGATTGACTTGTTCTTGGCAAAGATGTCCATCAGCATCTTGGGTCCAACAGCTGTCGAATAGCCCAGGTCACAGAAAGCAAGGTGGCTGAGGAAAAAGTACATGGGCATGTGCAGCTGAGAGTCCATTATAATTAGAAAGATCATTCCCATATTTGCTATAAGATTAATGAGATAAGTGATTAAAAATAAGGCAAATAGGATCACCTTGTTATCAGGATTATTAGTAATTCCCAAGAAATTGAAGTGTGCGACAGAGCAATTTCCTCTCTCCATTCTTCTTTGTTCTTGTCTACACTTTTGAGAAAATAATAGAGAAAAGGAAAGATACATGATCTACTTTTGTTGTCATTTTTAAAAAAAAGTCTTTATGACTTAAAACAATTCCCTTTTTTGATTTTCTTTTGTATTATTATTTAACTGTCTTTAAATAAACCAGTAACACCTCTTTAAGAACATTATGCAAGCAACTTGAAAATAAAAAATATCTTGTATTTGTTTGATAAGTTAGATAAGTTGAGATAAGTTAGGTAAGTTGAGAAACTTTTATTTAAATCTAGATGTCATTCATGAGATATGTGATTTTCTGCAACTCTCATTTTCCTTACCTTTCTAATTACCTGGAGCATTCTGAATAATATGAAAGAAACACTATTGTTGACTGTTAGAATAAGAAGCTAAACATTTTATATGCTTGATATAATTCACGTGGACAGAAAATAAGATTAAAATTGCTATATTCTGCAAACATGATTGTTTAAAAAAAGATTTTTGTATTAGTTTTAGAAACAATGAGAATAATACTCAATACTAAGGAATAAAACTATGTTACATGCTCTTTATTGTCCTTAGTATTTGTTAGGACACAAAACAAACATTATTAACTTTTTGTCTTGAATTTATCATTGCCACAATATTCATTACTTATTGCGAATGTATTCTCATATCTAAGGAGGATTCCTTTACCATAGGAAAATCCTAAAAAGCAGTGGAAACAACAGTCTTTAAATTTTTATTGAGATACCATCTTACACCAGTGAGAATGGCACATATTAAAAAAACTAGCAACAACAAATGTTGGCGAGGTTGTGGAGAAAAAGGAACTCTCCTGCACTGCTGGTGGGAGTGCAAACTGGTCCAACCACTATGGAGAGTAGTGTGGAGATTTCTGGACCTACTAAACATAGAGCTTCCATATGATCCAGCAATTCCAATCCTAGGTATTTATCCAAAGGACACAGAAACATCAATTCCAAAGAGCACCTGCACCCCTATGTTTATAGCAGCACTATTTACAATAGCTAAGCTTTGGAAACAACCCAAATGCCCAAAAATGGATGACTGGATCAAGATGTGGTACATATATACCATGGAATATTACTCAGCGTTCAAAAAAGATAAACACATGCAATTTGCAGCAACGTAGATGGCGCTGGAAGGGATCATGCTCAGCGAAATAAGCCAGAAAGAAAAAGAAAAAATACCGGATGGTCTCACTCATAGCAGGAATATAGAAAACCTAAATAAGGGACCAGGAAAAAGAATAGCTATAAGAAAGATAAAGTCAAAATCAACAAACAACTATGAACCAGAGACACTCTATGGGGCCATGGGGGTGGGGAAAGGAGGGCTTGGGGTCAAAATAAGGGGGTTGCAATTGTATGGGGAATATAAAAATACAATTTAAATTAAAAAAGTAAAAAATAAAAATTCCAGAAAAAATTTTATTTCATTGCATTTTTGATGGAATTTTATCTTAAAATTGGAAATGATATTTGGGACAATGAATATTCCTGAGATAAATAGGTCTCTCTTTCTTATATTTGTATGTATTTTTGTATAAGTTTCATTTGTTTTTATGTGTGTATTTCTATATTGAAATAATAAAATTGGAATGTGTATGGATATATTCTTTTAGACAAGTAAATATGACATCTGGTTCACCTAAGTTTATTTCCACATCTGGTTGTCATGTAGTGCCTCAATTACTTAAGTTCATGTATAAACTTGCCTCCTGGTTGAAGGAATAAATAAAGACCTTCCAGTAAGTGTATATTAAAATCAAATAACTAAAATGTTGCTTTGTGGATACTAATTTTTGTCAGATACTTTCAGTTCTAGAGAATAAAAAATAACATGTGATCATTAAATTTCAGATTCATTTACTAATCTCTCAATTTTTATTCTGAAAAGGTCACTTTCTTCCCCTTTACTTTTTAAAGTTGAAGACCTCAGAACTTACCTGAGATGAGGAGGTCTTAGATAGATGAACAATAGGCATCTGACTTTTATTTTATCAGGTGGCATTTGGGATTTAAATCTCGGAAGCTACTGGCTTTGGGCTTTGCTATGATGCAAACTTGTCATTAATTACACCTCTGGTTCAGGTATTCCCCAATGAGCACAGCAACAACTTTAACAAAGACTGAGCTCTAATGTTTCAATATGCCATCTAACTAATATGTGTTATAAAGAAAACTGCTAATTATCTAATGAAATTCAAATAGAACTCTACTTAACCGTTTCCAGATCCTTTCTATTGTTCCTTTTGTTTCTTCCCATATTTCTTTCCCTTCATGGCCATATTCATGAATATTACTAATTAATCTTTAATGATGTATCTTCATTTTTCAAAATATAATTCATATGCATGTAGGATAGTATATGTTAGCCTTTATATTTTCTTATGCTGAATATGTTACCCTGACATTAAGGAGATGAAGAAATTGAGCTTTAATAAGATAATTATACCTAGGTTAAATGGTCACCATCTACCAGTAAATGACAATACATTGCTGATTTGAAGTCAGATCTCTCTCACTACAAGTCCAGCACTTAAACTGTCACCATTATCATTTTCTTAAAATGAAAATATAATTCAGACAGAAACTAGAGTACCTCCATATTCATTTCTTGAAAACTAAATAAAACAAATATCCTTGAGTACATGAAATTATGTTTTTCATATCTGGATTATAATTGCTTAAAATGAGGAAAGAATATGACATTAAATTAATTGCATTATCAAAACATATTTTATGGCTACCTAACATACAGCAACTCAGTCATGACCACTATAAAAATGTGATTTGGGCCTCCCCTGGTGGGGCAGAGGTTGAGCAATGGGCTGCAAAACTGCCCACAGCATCTGCAGTGCCAGTTCAATCCCCGGCTGCCAGTGAGGGTCCCATATGGTGCAACAGACCTCTCCTGCCACGCCCGCTGCTCCCCTCAGCAGTTTCTTCGGTCTGCCTGTTCTGTTCCCTGCTCTGGCTCTGGTGAATTCTTTTACCCTGCCGCACTTCTGACTGTACCCAGTGCTTGTATAAAATAAATAAATAAATCTTTAAAAAAATAAATAAAAATGTGATTTGTATAAGGATTTAGTGTTTCTCAGATACACAGAGCTGAAATAAGTCATTACAAATGGATGCTAATATAAATACTACCTTGTACCATGTTTTATTCTATTGAGTATATACTTGTTAATAATTTTTCCTTTACAAGTTAAAATCTATCAATTGGGCATTTTTACATTATTAAAAAAAAATAACAGGCAGATGTTAAAGGAAATGAAGTCCTCTTATCCAGTGATCTTTGGAGAAGGTCCAGGTCTTTACCCTCAGTACCCATTTATAAATTTCAGTACCGTTGTCAATAGTGCCATATTTGTTTTCCAGAGTGAGGGCAAGGACAGTGACTCACATAATGATGAACAAAGGTTCCCCCTGATATAACTGGGCAGAAAGTAAGGAATAATAGATCCGAGAAGTTCTCAACATCAAATGATCCCCATCTTTGACCTTTATTCAGCCTGGGCCAGAAACAAGAAGCCTAGATGAATTTCATCTAAGATGAAAATACTAGAATAAAATAACATAAAATAAAGGGATTAATTTTGCAGGATGTGTGCATTCTTTTATCCAATAAATGTTCTGGCATTGTAGAGCTGAACTCTGTAACTAGCCCTGAGTTTATCAACCATTATGTTCAGACAAAAGACTTCTTATTTACTCCTTTATCTACTACTATATATTTCTAAGAGGGTACTGGACCATTTACAAGGTGATACTAATACATAAGAAGTATATAAACAAACCAATTTAAGCACTACACCGCTATATGAGCAAGTTTATTAAATACATGATTTTAAAAACAATTTTGGAATCCGAAGGTGGCAAAGCTGATTTGACAAGGGAGTAAGAGATACTTGCCCACCATATCTTTTTAGTACACAAACATGAAAGAGAAGGGGATGAAAAAAAAATTATATCTGCATTACCAAAGCAAATCTACTAACATTCTTCTTTATATTGAAAGAAGATTAAGATCAATAATGAGGGTTCCCCAGACTCAATGTAGACATAAGTATGGAAAATATCTAGAATGTTGTACTGGTGAGAATGAAGGAAGATATACTAAAGTAAATAAATCTTAGCACAAAGAATATTTAAGTAAGTACTTTGGGCAAAATAACCAGGTTTACCAGAGATGTAGTTTAATGCTGATTGCTTTTTTCAGGGCACCCTTCACATACTTATTCCTTAAGCTGTAGATGAGTGGGTTTAACATAGGGATGACAACTGTGTAGGAAACAGAGGTTATTTTGTCCGTGTCCATGGAATAACTCGAGCTGGGTCAAAAGTACAACTACAGCAGCGTGCCATGAAATACAGACATAGCCATCAAATGTGAGGCACACGTAGAGAAGGTTTTGTGTCTTCCCTTCGCTGAGCTCATTCTCATGATGGTATCAATGATGTAGTTGTAGGAGAGGAAGATGGTAATGATGCTGCACCCCAGAATAAAGCTACTAACAGTGAACAAAAGCATCTCATGAAAGGATGTATCTGAGGTGGTGAGGGCCAGCAGGGGAGGGATGTCATAGAATAAGTGATTGATGATATTGGAAGTACAGAATGTTAATTAAAAAATTAAAGTGGTATAGACTGCAGAATCCTCCAAGCCCACTATGTAAGTGATAGCCACTAACTGGGTGCAGAATCTTCTGGACATGGCAACTGTGTACAGGAGTGAGTTGCAAATGGCAACATACCAGTCATAAGCCATGCAGCCGGCATGAGGCACTCCACAACTGCAAAGGTTACCCAAAAATACATTTGCATAGCACATAAATTATATGGGATCTTGTTTTGCTCATATAAGAAATCAGCCAGCATCTTGGGAGAGACAGAGGAGGAGTAGCAGGCATCACAGAAAGACAGATTGCTCAGGAAATAATACATGGATGTGTAGAGTCTGGGATCCACCTTGATCAGCAGAATGTTTCTTCAAAACCCAGAGAAACTTCTTGGAATGTAATTCCATTCTAAAATGATGTGATACATATACATAATGGAATATTAATCAGCAATCAAAAAAGATAAACTCATGCAATTTGCAGCAACATGGATGGAGCCGGAAGGGATCATGCTCAGTGAAATAAGCCAGAAAGAAAAAGAAAAATACTAGATAGTCTCACTCATAAAAGGAATCTAGAAAACCTAAATAAGGGACTGGGAAAAATAATAACTATAAGAAAGAAAAAAATCTGGGCCTCCCTTGGTGGTGCAGCGATTGAACGCTGGGCTGTGAAGCTGCCCGCAGCCTCTGCAGCACCAGTTTGATCTGCGGCGAGGGTCCCACAAGATACACAGACCTCTCCTGCCGTGCCTGCTGCTCCCCTCAGCAGTGTATTTCTGCCGTTCTGTTCCCCGCTCTGTCTCTGGTGAATCCTCTCACCCTCCTGCACTTCTGACTGTACCCAGTGCATGAATAAATAAATAAATAAATATTAAAAAAAAGGAAGTATCAAAATCAACAAACAACTATTAACCAGAGACACACAAGGGGGTAGGGGGCGGGAAGAGGAGGGATTGGGGTCTAAATAAGGGGGGTGCAATTGTATGGGGAATATAAAAATAAATTAAAAAAAATGGTTTCACTTAAAGGCTTTTAAAAATGGCTATTATAAAATATAACACATTCAAGATTTTTAGTTTCTATAGCTATAATAAACAACTGAGTAACTTTGAGCCTTACATGGCCCTTAAATATGTGACTACATCCATATTATCTCAACAGGATGATTCAGAGTTTAACCATTAGAAACTAGAACATAGATGGGCCTCCCTGGCGGCGCAAGGGGTTAAGCACAGCACTATGAAGCAATCTGCAGTCTCTGCAGCATGAGTTCGATCCCCGGCCGGCCAGAGAGCAACCCACATGGTGCAGCAGACCACTCCTGGCTCGCCCACTGCTCCCCCCAGCAGTGTACTTCGTTCAATCTGCCTGTTCTGTTCCCCACTCTGTCTCTGGTGAATCCTCTCACCCTCTACCCCCACACCTCTGGCCTGTACCCCAGCTCTTGTATGCATAAATAAATAAATCTTAAAAAAAAGAAACTAGAACAGAGAGGAAATAAAGACACAAATACTAAGAACATACACAGATGAATTCTCTTTCTCATATAATAAATATGTGAGCTTTTATAGATCCATTATTTAGTACCTACAACCATTTTATAAACTTTCATAACAATTATAAAGCAGATATTTTGCTATTAGTGCCCTCAGAGACTGTGAAGGTGCTTTAGATATCGAGAATGAAATGCTTAGTTCTTCAGCAAGATTGTCCACAATTTCATACTGTAGGCAATAATTCAATATACTAGCTGATATTACAGCAGTGACTAAAGAAGAGAGTTGTTGCTAACTCTAAAAATAATCATTCAACCTCACTTGAATAGGAAAGAAAGGAAGGAAAGCCTCCTGAAAGAAATTTTGGGGGACTTTATAATTGAAACACAGTGATGTTATTTATTAAGGCACTTTCCATTGATCTTTGTAACTTAACCATGTCAAACTTAATTCTGAAAAAAATACAACTGTCTACTCACAGACCTATGTGACTATCAGATCATTGCCCAGGATCCTTTCCTTTCCCTGAGTAGCATTATTTAATATCTGAAATAAGATACTTCCAATGAGAGAAGACATTCATTTGCATACAAGATTTCAGCATCATTCTATGTCTTTGACTACCCCGTGTTTTACTTCATGAAAGATTATAGTTCTTATGATTTTTTAGTGCTCAGTTAATTGGGTATCCCTTTATATTAAAGGATACATTCAATGAGAGAGTGCTAGATTCATCAAGAAATTCAAAACTAGTAAATGTACAAGAATCGCTTGGTGAACACAAAATAAATCTTAGTGTACTTGGAATAATGTTCAAATGAGACACTAAACAAATGTAAATATGGTATTGTTAGAAGGATGAGAAAAACATTCTAAAAATAAAGCATGCATCAATAAATTGAAGACCAAAATGAAGAATGACAGTCGTGGGGAATATTTTCAGAACTGCATTTTAGGACAAATAGTTGTGTATTTAAGTACTTTGGAACATTATTACCATTCTTGTATATCATATAATCTATGAACAGAGCAACAAACACTTGTATGTGCCTATAGGTATATATGCATAACATAAATCTTTAAAACCATGTTTTAGTTTTCAGTTTTACCAGGGCATCTTTCACATCCTTGTTCCATATACTGTAAATCAGGGGGTTCAGCATGGGGATCACAAGGGTGTAAAACAACGAGGCCATTTTGTCCTGGTCCAGGGAGTAGGCAGAACTCGGCCGGAAATACATGAAGAGCATGGTGCCCTGGAAGATGGCCACGGCCATCAGGTGGGAGGTGCAGGAGGAGAAAGCTTTCAACCTGCCCTCAGCAGAGCGGATTTTCAAGACTGATAGGAAAATATAACAAGAAGAGACAAGAACTCCTGAAATCGTACTCACTTCAATGAAGCCAAAAACGGTGAATAACGCTAACTCATTGACCTCTATACTAGAGCAGGAGATGACATAAAGCGGGGGTAAATCACAGAAGAAGCGGTTAACCTCATTTGACCCACAGAAACATAAGCGGAAGGTTAAGGTCCTGTGTGTCAGAGCGTCTGCCACTCCCACTGTGCATACCCCAACAACCAGCAGGTAACACACCCTGCTGGACATGTTGACTGTGTAGAGCAAGGGGATGCTGATGGCCTGGTACCGATCAAAGGCCATCACTGCCAGCAGTAGACACTCAGCATCTGCAAAGATACAGAAAACAAAGAATTGCAGAGCACAGCCAAAAAACGGGATTGACTTTTTCTTGGCAAAGATGTCCACCACCATTTTGGGTCCGACAGCTGCAGAATAGCAGAGGTCCAAGAAAGCAAGGTGACTGAGGAAAAAGCACATTGGTGTGTGCAGTTGGGCATCCATTCTAATTAGAAAGATCATTCCAAGATTTGCCACAAGAGTAATGAGATAAATGACTAGAAATATGGTGAAAAGGGTCACTTTTTTTTTCAGGATTATTAGTAATTCCCAAGAAAATGAATTCCATGTTGGTAGAGCAATTTTCTTTCTCCATTCTTCTTTGTTCTTATCTAAATTTTTGAGAAAATGATCAAGAAAAGATAATAGATACATGTTTAACTTTTGTGGACATTCACCAGAAAAGAAAATTTAAGGTGAACACTATATTCTTTTTCAGATGCTTTTTTTTGTAATCAGAAAATAACCCAGTCATACCTTTTATAAAGAGTCCATGCAAGCTATATTACAATAATATATATCTGGGACAGGGTGAATTAAGTTGAGGAACTTTCTTTTAAATCTAGAAGTAATTCATTAAAATTGTGTTTCTCCAGTTTTTTCCTATTACCTATTGCAAGTGTATACCTATATAAAAATGGGGGGACTCTTGACCCAAGAAAAATGCAAAAATAAGTGGAAATAGTAGACAATATATATACATTTGCATCACTTTTGGATTTTGAATAGACTTTTTTCTTAAAAATGGAAATAGTATTTGGAAATAGTATTTGAATAGTATACTATTCAATTTATATGTAGGTACGCGCATGTCACTAGTTTGTACGCATGTGTGTGTACATGACATATTCTAGTTGGAATGTGGATGATCTATTCGCTTCTACAAATTACATGGCATATGGTTCAGATGAGATTACTTCCACATGTTGTTACTTGACATGTGATGCCTCAGTTACTCTTGAAATTAAACAGAGCAAGCAACACCTTACATTCATGCATATACTGCCTCCTGATAGAAGGAATAAAGGCCTTTCACTAAATAAATATTAATATCAAATAATTAAAATATTATTTTGTGGATACTAATCATTTCAGTCACATTCTTTTAGTACTAAGAAAAAAATAATGTGACCATCAAATTTCAGGATGCATTCAATTAAGTAAGCAAGCACACAATTATTCATTTACTAATATATCATTTTGTTCAAAAAAGGTAAGTTCCCCTTCCCCATTTATTTTTTAAATTTGGAAACCTCAGAACTTACCTGAGATGAGCAGGTCCTGAGTAGATGCACAACAGGCAGGTAGCATTTTATTTTATCAGGTGGCATTTGGGACTTAAATCTCTGAAGCTACTGGCCTTGGGCTTTGGTGTTATACAAACATGCATTAATTACATTTCTGGTTCAGGTATTCCCCAGTGAACACTGCAGCAATTTTAGAAAGGACTGAGTTTTAATGCTTCAATATACCAGCTAACTATTATATGTTATGAAGAAAACTGCTAATTAGATGGTGAAATTCAAACAAACCCACTTAATCCTTTCCAGATGCTTTCTATTGCTCATTTTGTTTCTCCCAATTTAAAATATTCTCCTTCATGGCCGTATTTATGAATAATGCTAACTAATTTTCTATCGTATATCATCATTTTTTGTAATATAATTCATATACATGTATGATATTATGTGTTGGCCTATTCTAGGCTTCTCATATGAACAGAATCCTCTTTTATCTGTTTTTATTTTTATCAAGCTTCCTTTGCTCAGCATAACATTTTCAAGGTTCATGAATTTGTTGCAAGTGTCAGAAGTTCATATCACTTTTTGACTGAAAAGTATTTCATTTCAGATATATCTTATGTTGATGTACTCATCAGTTGATGAGCATTTGATTTTTCTGTACATTTTGGCTACTATCAGTGCTATAAATAATAATAACTGAATATACATATTCTGTTAATGCCATCTGCTATTAATGTTACCAAACATTTTCTTCCTCCCATCTTCAACACATGTAATTCATATACATTTAATTGACTTTGTGACTCTATCACAATCTCTACCCTTAGTACACCCTCTCTATTGAATTGTATTTATTCATATAGGAATTTTGCTTTTAGATTTAAGCCTTCAAGAATATGATCAATATTTACATTTTCTGAAATCATAACACAAGGAATTGCAAAGTAATTGCTTTCTAAATATTTATTTATTTATTAATTTATTTATTTATAAAAGATTTATTTATTTATTCATACAAGCACTGGGTACAGTCAGAAGCGTGGGAGGGTGAGAGAATTCACCAGAGCCAGAGAAGGGAACAGAGCAGGCAGACTGACAAAATACACTGCTGAGGGGAGCAGCGGGTGGCAGGAGAGGTCTGCGTGCCATGTGAGACCCTCCTCTGGTGGTGGGGGAGCAGCCGGGTATCAAACCAGCGCTGCAGAGGCTGCGGGCAGCTTCACAACCCAGTGCTCAACAGCTGCACCACCGGGGAGGCCCTCTAAATACTTATTGCTGCATAGTTCGGATGATGAAAATTGGATGGTGATGAACAAAGAATCTAACTACACTAGGTTTGAACATTTTTTTACATATGCTTATATATGTGTAAGTATGACTCATTTACACATGTTTGAATGGATATTACATATTTACAAGGTAGAAGTATACTGGCTTTCTAAAAATAAACTCAGGATATGATTATACTATAGGTGCTTTGTAAGTTGAGGAAAGTTTCATTTTTATATTTCCCGAACTATTTCCTAAGCAATTAACAATGGTATTTTCAGACTTCTTGAGCCTCGATCTACAATTTTGGTATCCAGTATAATTTGACTGCCTCCAAAGTTCCTGGTAACTCTGCTTTCCCAGTGACCTGAATGCTTGATTGTCTGTAATTCTCTATAAGTGTGCTGTTCAAGAATTGACTTATG
Organism: Talpa occidentalis; assembly: GCF_014898055.3. NCBI lineage: Eukaryota > Metazoa > Chordata > Mammalia > Eulipotyphla > Talpidae > Talpa > Talpa occidentalis. The sequence continues at coordinate 13,347,427 of NW_023601851.1, read as the reverse complement.
TATTAGCTTTGCTAAGTATATGCACAGCAAAAGTTTTAAAATATATATATCATATACAAACAAACTTATCGATTGACTTAAAGTTTTAAAACTTTCTCATAAAAGAATTTGGAATATGAAACTTAGAGTTCTAAGGGTTAATACTGGCTGGAATGATTTTTCTTGAGTGTAAAGGGAAGTTTTCATTAATGCTGTGCAGGGAAAGTAGTAGGGAATATTCTGGAATGCAGGAGAGCAGCTGAGGTACCATTTAAAGCTCTCATATCCATTATTAAAAATTAAATAGGAAATTATAACAGTCCCAAATACAAAGAACTACTAATGATGCCTCTATTAATCATACAGAAAAAACTACATAATATAAAATTCAGGAATAAAGTTTTGAGTCATTTCACAAGAAAAGCAAACAAAACAGATGAAATCTTTGTTGAAATTAAAGGGAATATGGAATAGGCTGTGGGAAAAGGAAATCATATATTTAGTAGATCACCTGTGATCATGTGACCAGCAATAGAAAGGAAGACTGCACAAGTTCTGAGTGTCTTTTCCTATTGTTTTGATGTGCATTTATTTGTAAATATGTGAACCTATATTCTTTGCTCATTATATCTCACTTGTGATATAATTTTGGTGATACAGTTTTTTGTGTTATCAAAAGACAGTGGAGTCATGTTAAGGGCTGGGGTATGAAAAGCTATGCTAAGAAATGGTGCATCTGATATTTCTCTGTCTGCTTGTCTTTATCCTTGGCCAAGGAAAGGCTGGCTAAGTAAACTGGAAACTGAAGTTAATAATGCAGTATGTTGGTGTGCTCATGTAGCCACAAGTGACTGAGATGTCTTCTTACCACATGACATAATGGAAGTTCTCAAGAGAAACATCACTAGTAAGAAAGCTAAAGTCAAGTTTCTTAGGGGAATTTAAAACTGACAGTGACTTGGTTTGTGTCTTGTGAATATTGACAATAAGGAGTGCATGAATCTAACCAAATTTTGAAATTTTGAAATTTCCAAGTCAAACTTGTAAATATTTATTATCATGGGATGAAAATAAACAATACAATAAATAATGTAGAGCAAAAAATATTAATGACTGAAATATATTTTGAAATAATATATGTCCTCCAATTTCATCTTCAAATGCAGGTTTTATGTGTGGTATTTTGCCAAGTCTGTGCTTTGATCTCCCCATTGAAACACAGGTGCTATACTATATATTAGGCAGCCAATTTGATGATGCAGAGAATGACATTCAGTAGTACTTTGGTTAATAAAGATAAAATATAGACACAGACAGAGAAAAAAAATTTCTACAAGCTGCTGCTAAGAAACATTTTCCAAATCACCTTGGAATAGGTTGGATATAGAAAGATACCAACACATTATTAAACTGTACTTAAAATATATTTGATGGGGCATTGCTTTTTCAATATACCTGTCTTTCACCATCGTATTGTACAATACACAACCATTGGGATAACTACCAGGTACTTAAATAGTGCAGGCACTATTCTCAGCATCTCAGTTAATCATCTAACAATTGATGTTATAGGTACTATAGTCATTCCATTTTATAGGCAAGTTAGCTCTGGCATAGAAAAATTAAAGAACTTGCTTAAACTGCCACTCACTATTTGGAAACAGAGCCTGTATATACACTGAGGGAAACTGACTTCTTCCAACAAAGTGCAGTTTCCTTCTATGTATTCTATGTTCCATGTTGTCTTCTTTCCATGAGATTTCTAACCTTCTACAATGTTATATTAATTGAAAGAGAAAAATAATTACATATAATAATGAGTTTGTTTTATTGTTTCAACAAACACATGATTGGATAAAAAATAAAACAAGACCAAACACCCTTTCAAACATAAATGCTGAGAAACATATTTCAGAATTTAGCCACTGTCAGATTTCATAGTTGTTAGCTTATTTTATTTGTTTGATTAATGACTGTTTCTTCCATCAATAATTGTGTGCAAGGATCATATCTGATTTTGCTTTCAGATTTGTTCTTCAAATACAGGAAAATAGTTGGCCCAGTTAAAGGAAGAGATGAATTATGAAGAGACTGATGATGCATATATTTATATATTATGTATTATATGTATTTATATTATATATTATATAAAATTTATATATATACAATTCAAAATATATACTTCTTATACAGGCATGCCTTAGAATGATACTTACAGAACAATTTGTCCTCTTTGTACAGGATTTAACAGGGCAGTAGGCTGTATTCTTGACAATATAGATGACGTAGTGTGATCAAACATATGATAGCTATTTTTAAAATATAAAATAAAAATGATAATAAACTGAAAACAAAGGTCAGTAAACATTAGCTGTGAGTATATTTTTGACAGGAAAGTTTACATTAATGCCATGAGTTCTGTCAAGATACTAGCCCTATATGATTCAATTAATCTTTGTTCAGCTTAATTCTATAATGTGGATAAGGACACTGAGGCTTAGACTAATATCCCAAGTTAGTCAGCTAGTAGGTAATGGATATAATTCAAATTCATGTGTGGGTGAAGCCAAAGTTCTTAAGAGTGACCCTGAGGGTGGTTAGAATACAAAAGAGTGATGATAGGAGAGACAGTGTGGGGCAAAGAAATGCTGAAGGGAAAACAGGACATACGTTCCTGAGAAGTTCCCATTGAACATGTTTCCATTCAAAAACAGAGAGATAGGAGGGCACCTTTCTCTTTTCACCCGCCTAGCTGCTTTGGCTGACCTATTAATAACACTGAGAGATCAACAAGAGATAAAAATTAATTTCACACACAGGAAGGGTCCCTAGATAGGGGACCTAGAGAAATGACCAGACTTTTCGATTTTCTATCCTTCTTAGACAAAGAAGAATAGAAAAGAAAACAGTTTTGGGGTTGCAGATTCATATAGAAATAAATATGTCTATTTCCATAGTTGGGGGACTTTAAATGTCTTATCTCTGGTAATAAGGATACCTCCTACCCTCCGTTACTGAGAGGGCTCTTGATATCACATGGTGGTTCATCTCTGCCTTCAAGGAAAAAAGAGGGTTACAGTGTCCTTTCTGTACTGGCTGCTTTTATGTATCTTTCAGTCAAAATAATCAATATGGGATGGCAACATGATTTGTGGCAACCTGGAAAAACTGAACCCATCTAGGGTAAAAGTAGGAGCCACTGAATCTTAGGTTCTTACTTTATAGGGGGATGAACAAAATGATCCAACCAAAATGTTATCATTTACTAAAATTCTTCCCATATATATATATATATATATATAGCAAAACAATTTTAGGATAGAAAATAAATTCATCCAAATTATTGGGTAGCTAGCTATGGCTTGAGTTCACATGGCTTTGACAACAGAAAATTTTTGTTTAAGCAAAAAACTATTTTAGTTTCCTGTAGAATCTATAATATATAGGAAAGAGTAGCAAAATATATTGTTCTAGGGGTTCAATGCTAGAGAATAATAGTGGTTTCTCCTCTATTTAGATACAAATCAGTAGTTCTGGCTCTCAAATACACACACACACAAAAAGCTACTTTTGCACCATTAAAGCCAGTTCCTGCATGACAATTAACTGGATGAATAATTTCTAGTAGAATCTTAGAGTTTACATGTATCCTCATGCCATTAGGGACCTAATAATTGAGGGATTCCAGGCATGATCATTTCCAAAGGACACCTTGGATATAATTAGCAGATTATTGCCATTATGGATCTTTTTTTTTCCCTCAAAACACATTGGTATTTATTTATTTTATTATTTTTTTAAATTTTACATTAACCTTTTACAATACATATTTTTTAAACAATATTTGCTTCCCCCTACCCCCTCAGGTTGAGTCCCCATAGAATTTCCTTCCCCCCCCCGAAAAGGAAAATAATTTCCTTCCCCAAGGTACTTTGCACCATCACTATATTCCCTTGTGCTCCTCCCTCCCTCCCTCTGATCCCTCTCCCTCCTCCTAGCCTGCAGTATGTATCTGATTTATAATTGTTTTTTTTTTTTTGCTTTGTTGTGTTTTGTACTGTTATTATTATTTTTTACACTGATGTCTTATATTGGTTCCCCTATATTCCTGTTATAAGTGAAACCATATGATATTTTTCTTTTTCCTTTGGGCTTATTTCACTGAGCATAATTCCTTCTAGCTCCATCTACGTTGCTATGAATGGCATGAGTTTATCTTTTTAGATTGCTGAATAATATTCCATTGTGTATATATACCACATATTCTAGATCCAGTCATCTATTTTTTGGAATTTGGGTTGTTTCCAGGTTTTACCTATTGTAAATAGTGCTGCAATAAACATAGGTATACAGGTGTTCTTTTGAATCTCTGTTTTTGTGTCCTTTGGGTAGATCCCTAGCAGTGGAATTGCTGGATCATATGGTAGCTCCATTTTTAGTAGACTGAGGAACCTCTAGACAGCTTCCATAGTGGTTGGACCAGTTTGCACTCCCACCAGCAATGTAGGAGAGTTCCTTTTTCACTGTATCCTTGCCAACAATTGTTGTTGCTTGTTTTGTTTGTTTGTTTGTTTGTTTGTTTTTTGTTTTTTTTTTTTTTTTTTTTTTGATATGTACCATTCTTACTGGTGTAAGGTGGTAAGCTTCTGTACATCAAAAGAGACATTAACCGAACAGAGAGACATCCCACTGATTGGGGGAAAATCTTTGCACTCCATTCAACTGATAAGGGACTGATCACAAAGATACACAAAGAACTTAGGAGGCTCAACAAAAACAAAATAAACAATCAGTCAAGAAATGGGAAGAAGAACTTAAAAGACATTTCTCCAAAGAGGAAATGTAAATGGCCAGAAGGCATATGAAAAAATGTTCAACATCCCTTATAATCAGGGAAATGCAAATCAACACAATGGTACTTATAATAGAAATTCTATTCGTGTTACTTGAAAAGCAGTTTTTACTATGACTAATATTTGCTTGTAATGCCACTTGGACTATTTACTATGACTAATATTTGCTTGTAATGCCACTTGGACTCCCACAAAGGACCCTTTTTAAGGTATATATATATATATATATATATATATATATATATATACACACACACACACACACATAAATACATATATATGTATATATAAATATATAACTATTGATATTTAAATTATTTCAAAATAATAATTTTTGAAGATCAAAAAATTTACCTATTATTACAAATACTGAAAATTGATGTTTCTTCCGTGTCATAATATTTAAATTAGTTTGTGATTTGGTACAGTTTAATGACAAGGTTAGTAAAATGCTAGTTAACTCTAAGCAAAAGTAGAGGTTTGCTGCACCTCCCCCTGCAGTGACCCTCAGGACTAATGGCTGTTGCCAAGGTCCCTGAGGTCCGGCGTGGGCAAGGAACCATGCGCGCAGGGGGAGAACAGCAAACTCCCTAAGATGCAGAGAAACTGAATGCCTGCCAAGAGATAACGACCACCAGATGCCGCCACAAAGATGGTTAAAAGAAATGCTGACCACCTGGAACCTTATCTCGCTTTCTCAAGGCCCACAAACTTTATTCTGCTACAACTGTTTCTCTAAAATCTTTCCTTTTTCTGGTCATTGATTGCTAATTAAAAAACTTACATAGTTTAATAATTAGGCTAATGCAAATGAAACATTACTAAACACTGTGTAATAATATAATTGTTAGTTTAATAATCTTTCTATTATGTGCTTGACTTTAGTACCTATGATTAACTGCATTATAAAATAAATTCACCCATGACAATTAATTATGAGTAAAAATGAGTAGGTAATAGTGATAGTTAGTGCAACTAAAAAAATAATTATATAGAACAGTAGAAAAAATTTATAGCCTGTCCAATTAGGAATGAGGCTAGGTCCAGATGTAACTTCAGACATAAATCACTGCCCTGTCAATTAAGCTAAGACTATGAGCAAACTGATCTCTTTGATGTTCACTGTTCCTATGCCTTTAGAAAAAACATATATATACTGACCACTAGCTTAATAAAGGCGCACTCAGATTTACACTCTCTCTTGAAGTGTGTCTGTTTGTCATTTCTTTAGCCGAATCCCTGACCACCCTGCACAGTCTCTCAACCCTGAGACGGCCTCATCGTCTACTGCTGTGCTGGTCCGCGGCAGAGGTTAGGCATTTTATCATGTTATGACCAGACCAGAAATTAAATATTTAAAGCAATTTACTATGATAATAAGGAAATAATTTGAGAACTATTTTAAAATTTGCTACATAAAAGTGATTTTCCAAATATGTTTTCAAAACAATTTATATTTAAAAATCCAATTATTTAGAATTCACCCACTAAAGGATGAACATCTTGGTTATCTTTTCTTCCATCTTTAGAGTGGAGAGTGAAAACCTAATGGTAACTGAGTGAGCCATTAGTACCTGTGAGCAGAGGTCCAAGCACCTATGATTACTGCAAAAAGTAACCATTTTCTCATAAAATCATGTCATAACTTTGTAGAACAACATTTGCAATCTCTGCCTAAATCCTGGGCCTTTGCACCATTCTTTGTGATGATTCTAAATGTCCTTGGCATGGTATTGGGCAGAGAGAGAGGTCAAGGTGGGATGAAGAGAAACTGTTAAGAGTAAGTTCATTGTATTCATTGTTCTAGAAAAGCACCATTGTTAGGCATATATTGATAAATTGAAATTTCAATCTTTGACATCAGATCAGCTGGTATATAGCAAGTATGAGAGTGGCTATTTGTTTTAGATCTGAGTTTATCAAGAAGACACTGCAGGTTATATTGCTTTGCTTCACCTGATTTTATATCATTCAACATCAGAAAATCACACAGGATTTTGTAGGTAACTGATTAGCTATCTCCTATGAACTGCCCAGAAGAGGTCAAAACTGGAAATATGTGGCACTTCCAACAAATGATAGGTGATATTTTGAACCAGCCTTAAGAAGTTATATTTTCCCACAGCACTCTTTGATGTTGAAACTTGTTTGGTAATGAAGAAAAGTCAAACTGTTTTCTTACAGCCTCAGAACCTACTTACACCTGCCACACACGAGAGGGCAGCAGAGACAATTCTATAATCATCCAATGAGTGAGAGTCTGCATCTGAAGACTCCCCTAATTTGTAGTGTTCTTGGAGGCCTTTGCCCCACCGCTTTCCCTCTGGTAACCTCAGTTCTGCAGATTCAAAGGGCTTGTTTTAGTTTGGTTTTGTCTATTCCTTTGTTTTGTGTCTCTGTATTACACATGTAATTGAAATTATCTGGTATTTATCTTTGTCTTTCTGACTTATTTCAGATGGAACAATCCCCTCCAGTTCTGTCTGTGTGGCTGTGAATGGCAAGACTTCATGTTTTTCATACCTGAGTAGTATTCCATGTGGATATGTACCACACCTTCTTTACAGTCATCCAGTGGTGCCACTGTGGTTGTTCCCTTATCTTGGCCACATAAACAGTGCTATAATGAAAATTGGAGTGCATATTTTTTTTTTCATTTACTGTTTTCTTTTTAACTCTTTGGTGGGGACTCCCTAGTGACCTAGGGTTTAAGTCTCAGTGCTATCACTGCCATGGCTACCCCAGCAGCCTGAATTTGATCCCAGGCAAGGGAGCTGATCCACATATGGTACAAAAGACCTCTCCAATCTTCCCTGCACTACTCCCCTCAGTAGTGTATTTCAGTAAAATATCCTCCCCCACTCTGCCTCTGGTGAATCCTTTCACTCTCTACATCTCTGGCCTATACCTCAGTTCTTCTACACAAAAATAAATTAATAATTTTTTTAAAGATTTATTTATTTATTTATACAAGCACTGGGTACAGTCAGAAGCGCGGGAGGGTGAGATAATTCACCAGAGCCAGAGTGAGAAACAGAACAGGCAGATGAAATACACTGCTGAGGGGAGCAGCGTGTACCACATGAGACCCTTGACCAGCAGCCGGGGATCGATCAGGTGCTCCAGAGGCTGTGGGCAGCTTAAAAAAATCCTCTTTGTTTAGATAGATATCTAGGAGTAGAATTGCTGTTTTGTATGGTGTATATATTTTTTTTTAATATTTTAAGAAACTTCTGTGCTGTTTTTCATAGAGACAGGACCAGTCTACACTCACCAACAGGGTATAAGGATTCATTCTTTTCTACTCCCTTACCAAAACTTGTTTTGTCTTATCTTTTTGATACAAGCCATTCTTACAGGTCTGAGTTAAAGTGTTATTGTGGTTTTCAATTATATTTTTGCCGATGGCCCCCTGCAGCATATTTTCCTGTTAAGTAACAATGAACATTTTTCTTTTTTTTTATAAAGTTTTTTTTAAAGATTTATTTATTTATTTTATTGTACAAGAGCCGGGGTACAGGCCAAATGTGCGGGAGGGTGAGAGGATTCACCAGAGACAGAGCAGGGAAGAGAACAGGCAGACTGACAAAATACACCGCTGACGGGAGCAGCGGGGAGACAGGAGAGGTCTGCTGCGCCATGTGGGACCCTCGCCAGCTGGCAGGGATTGAACTGGCTGCCGACAGCTTCACTCAACCAACTGTGCCACCAGGGAAGGCCCCAATGAATGTTTTTCATGGCCTGCTGGACATCTACATGCTTTCTTTGGGCAAGTGTCTAGCTTTCCTGCCATTTTAGAATGGGTTATTTGATTTTATCTGTTGTTGGGTTGTAGAGGTTCTTCATAACTTTTGGACACATGGCATAGCAGACCTGTCCTGTCTCACCTGCTACTCCCCTCAGCAGTGTATTTCAGTAGATATACCTGTTCTACTCCCCACTCTGTCTCTGGTGAATCCTCTCACCCTCTTCACCTCTGGCCTACACCCCAGATCTTGTATGCATAGATAAGGAAGAATAGATTTTTAAAAAATAAAAGATAAAGATAAAACTCCTGTCTTTTTTGACAATGTGGATAAAATTTGAGATGATTATATTTAGTGAAATAAGTCAGAAAGTGAAAGAGTTTCACTTGTGAAATATAAAAATCTAAAGGAAACAAACTGGCAAAACAACAAAAACGACTCTTAGATTTTGAAAAACCTGTGACTCTTATGAAAGGGGAGACTGGTGAGGGTTGAGGGGGGGTGTGAAACTATACTCCCCAAATTATGTAGTTTTAAAAATGATTGGTAAAGATAAAAAAGAGTCTAAGTGGGCATTGAAAGGAGAGAGTGGGGAAAAATATAATAAATTCCAAAAAAGAAAATGTCTTCTTATAGCAGAGTCAACAATCCTCTTCTTTGAACATTTAACAACATATTGCTACAAACTTTGTCTGTGATTTATAGAATCTACACTTCCCCAATTCTACCTGTAGTCCATATCATCACCCTCCCTCTATCTCCCAAATCAATGATCTATTTTCATATATATTCTCTTACTGATTATCTCAATTATTGAATGTTTTAATGTTACAACTAAAGGACCACTTTATCAGCATAAGATAAATATTAACACATTACTACTCCAAGTAACAGCTATATATGTGCACATATACACATACATATTTGTGTGTGATATAGCACATATGTGTTTATGTACATTTATTTAACATTATATCTTTATGCACATATGTCTATAATCATGTTTATATAACATATATTGTTTATTTTTATATATTACATTATATATATATATATGTTTATATATCACCTGCATATCATTTATTATATCATATGTATATAAGCATGTGTATGTATACTTTTTTTAAAGATTTATTTTATTTATACAAGAGCTAGGGTACAGGCCAGATGTGCGGGAGGATGAGAGGGTTCACCAAAGACAGAGCGGGGAACAGAACAGGGAGACTGACAAAACACACTGCTGAGGGGAGCAGCCGGAGAGACGGGAGAGGTCTGCTTGCCATGTGGGTTGCTCCAAGCCTGGTGGGGATGGAACTGGCACTGCAGAGGCTGTGGACAGCTTCACAGCACTGCACTCAACCGCCTGTGCCACCAGGGAGGGCCAAGTGTGTGTGTATATATACTTTTAAAAAAGAAAGAGGAGACAATATAGTTATCATTAACCTTATGCATACTCTTCCAGCATGGAATTTATAGCTATGAATGTACATTCATATTGAAAATATATTCAGTTCTCACTCTTCCTAAATCAAGCAGGTGATCACTCCCTCCTTACCAATTGACTTCAGAAATGGAAAGCAATATTCCCCTCTGAAGTTCACAAGTGCACACTGACACACACAAAGATGCACACACACACGTAGGGTTTCTATGTATATGTGTCTTTTTTTCTATTTCTAAATGAAAAAAAATATTTCTTACCTCTATAAAATAATAATATAAATCATAAAAGAAACCAAGTTTATTTTGCTTAAAAGATGTTCATATATTCCAAACTTTTTGTACTAGTTGTGCATGTTCAGGATGTTTTCACATAGGTGATGCCAATAACTTTTTTCATGTGTAGATAAAGGAAATGATGGCTACCTGATGACCACCAAGTGCTTTGACCATTTAGATTTCATTTCTAAGATGTCCAATTTAGTTAGAAAATTTTTCTGTTCACCATTTTTTAGTGTGTAGAAGAAACTTCATTTAGTGTTTATAGAAACAACAACCAAAAAATCAGTGTCCCTTCTTTGCCCTTTTCTGTAAAGACAGTTAGTTTAGAATTACTAACATGTCTATTTTGTCTCTCTCTTCTCTTTCCCTTTTTTTCTATTTAAGAAGAATGGACAATGAAAAGGAGAGGATTTCTCCAATTCCTGCAGAATTTTCCTGGAATTTGTTGTAAATATATTTGTCTTTTGTTTATTCTTTCCACATCTAAAATCATTTCCATTGCATTTTTATAGTTGCCTATAGCTGTCTTGTCTGAGAATCCTATTGATTCACTATTTGCTTTGTTCTCAGTAGGCTGATTCTCTTTTTGTAGGTTTATTAGCAAGGTTGTTAACACTTAACCTGGCTCTTTACTTCCAGGCACAAATTTTTAACTCAAGGTTAAACCATGATCTTGGAGAAAGGACATGGCTTACAGAGACGGGTTGCTGCTTATGATGGATTCATTAGATAAGCATGACATTTTTTAAATTATGGAATATAGAAACAGCACATGTAACTGTTCTGATTTCCTTTATCTAGAATGAATACAGAGATAAATTGTCTTCTTTTCATATTATATATAATATTCCATAACATAATAAGTATGTACTAAAATGCAAGATTTTAGTAAAACAAATTAATAGAATGACTTCCTTGGAGATTTCTACAAACAATATTGATGATATTATATGTATCAATCAGTTCTAATATATATGTTAATAGGTATACTAGGTATATATGTGATATCCTTGTTTTAGTAGGTGATGCTTATTTTTATAAAATTTAGCTCCTTTCCCCCAAGTTTCCCATCCTTTCTATCATTCTAGACAATGTATTTAAAAAAAAAATACTTGTGAATATCCCCATGAATTTTACTAAGCCTTTCTTAATTAATGCATGCATTTTAATTATTATTATTTATCAAGTCAATGAGTTGAAATTTATAGAAATACTTAATCTGATATGCTCATAAATAATATTTAATATTCACTAGTATTATTGCTCCAACATTATTGAAAAAAACAATATTCCCCAAAGATGCTAACATTGTAACAAATAATTTTTTGGGGAGAATCATTAGTAGGACAAAATTTGTATAAAGTTTTGGTTAATATTTGTTACCAACTGATTTAAAAATGACTATACAGCTCTATGGAAAGAAATACTATACTTTCAAATAAGTGATAAAATAGAGTTTACATTATGATTGAGTGCATTGCATCAATCCTTATCAAAAGTTATCAAGTGGAGACATTTCACAATGATATTATAGAATTCTGATAGAATAATTTGCTATCTATTGACACATGCAACTTGTATAATTGGAAATAAAAATGTCTTCAGTTTACAACTGATATTTAATTGCAAATAATTACCACCATATAGACTGATAAGTTGAGTTTAAGATAGATTTGTTTATTTTTTTGCAAATATATAAGCAATCAATTCCTATAATTTTTTTGAAATAAATTATTCACATAGCAATTTTCTCAGTGCCATTATGACATCCTTATTCCTGAGACTGTATATCAAGGGATTGAACAAGGGAGTCACAATAGTATAGAAAAGAGAAAGTATTTTGTCAGTTCCTGCTGAATCTTTGGTTTTAGGTCTTAATTAAGTTATAGTGCCTGATCCAAAAAACAATACCACAACTATGAGATGCGAAGAACAGGTGGAGAAGGCTTTGGCCCGACTTGTGATGGCAATTTCAGGATGGTGGAGATGATTTTGCCATAAGAGACAAGGATCAGCAGAAATGGAACTGTGACAAACAATACAGCAACTACGTAAACCATCATCTGATTCACAAGGGTGTCCCCACAGGCCAGTTTGAGTATTGGGGGGATGTCACAGAAGAAGTGGTTGATGCAGTTAGAATTACAAAAGGGTAAAGAGAAAATCTGGTAAGTCTGTCCTATTTGGACTGGAATCCCACTGACCCAGGAGCCGGCCACCAGCTGGACACAGAACTTGTGGTTCATGACCAGAGGGTAGTGCAGAGGGTTACAGATGGCCACATAGTGGTCATAGGCCATCAGAGCCAGCAGGAAGCACTCGGTGGCCCCCAGTACAAGAACACAACACATTTGTGCAGCACAGGCAACAAAAGAAATCATTCTCCTCTGGGTCCAGAGATTTATGAGCATTCTGGGATAGTGTAGCTGATACATAGCAGATTCCCAAGAAAGAAAAATTACCAAGGAAAGTATACATGGGGGTATACTTTTGTTATCAGAAATATGGTACTATTGCCCAACAAGATAATAATATATATGGCTAAGAACAATGTAAATAGTAACCAGCGGAGATGGGGAACCTCCACAAAGCCCAAGAGAATAAATTCCATCAGTCTAGTTAGATTTTCTTCAGGAGGTTTTTCTTCTTTCATCTGCAGAAGGAGAAATTTAATGTGTGATTTTCACTTTGCCTTCATAGATCAGCATCCCTTCCCTATATTGATTCAGGACATGAGATTGGCTTTTAGGATCATTGCAATTTGTTTCACTTTAAGATTGCTACTATTTATGTCATTCTCATTTTGTTTTCAGTTTAGATTCAACTATCACTGTACACTGTGCTTGCACACCTAATACAAGGTTGAATATTTGATTTGGAAATTAAGTGAAGCAGTACACACTTTTGAAATAAAATCCCACTTTTAAAAGGAAGAAAAGAATAAATATACAAAATAATAAAATTCCAATAATTTGTATCATTTTTATGGATGACACATTCATGAATTATATAATATATATTCATATATAAAAATATATAAAATTATATACATTTCTAGTTATGCACCCCATATGTTAGTGATGAAATCATAAGTGTATAACATAAAATATGTAATATGTAAGATTGGGGTTTTCCTCAAGAGGATAACAAAGAAGAAAGGCAGAGATTTATTCTGTGTACTCTAAAAAAGTTATTTATGCAATTTTCTTTTTTGTAAATGCTTCAGTTCTTTTTAATAATGCAAAATAATGTTCTAGTAGCTTTTTTTTAAATCCAAGCCTATATTCCCTCAATAAGTCCAAATGATGAAGGGAATGCATAACAATATTCTAATTTAGCTGATATGGGAAGTTACCTAAGCTTCAGCTATATTTGTACATTTGATATAAATTAGTAAACTAGCCCTTGAAATTCAGAAAAGAATATTCAACTTAAAACTTTATTTTATTATTTTACAAAGTCATTCACTTTCACTTACAATGTTTTCCTTAACATTAATGTTATTTAGAGTCTCAAAGGATAAAATTTATTTCATGGATTGCTTTACTTCAGAACTCTTATTACAATGTCAAGCTAAACACACAAATATAACACTAATTTATTACAATTCCCTGGCTCAGAATGAAGATTTCCTATGATTTATTATCTATACCTTGAAAAGTGCTTCAATTATTGTAGTTTGCAGTATTTTAAAGCAATTTAATAGCATCATTAACATTCATTCACTGTAAATTATATTTAATGGGATCAGAAAATGTATTCAAAATCACGCATTTGCTATTAAATATTAAACAATAATTTTAATTTAGAAGTCATGTAAGTTAAAGTTTAGTGTTAATATAAAATATTTCATATTTACTTTCTTATTTGATATGATGTTAATTCTTTTCTCAGTATAAGAACTTAAATATTTAAATTACTGTAGGTGAAACCACTTGTTTTATCAAGGATATCAAGTGACATCTCTGAACATAAAGTGCTCTTTAAATATAAATAGTTCCCAAGGCCCCAGGGATCTTTTCCACCTGACACATGTAAATTTCTCATGACATTTCTAAAATCATCTCCTTGGAACTCTCTGATTTGTTATATTTTATTTTCTGAGAAAGCACTCATTGTTATCTCTCTCACTTAGTGAAACTTAATTTTGATATTGTCATCTATTCTTCTTTCTCTTAAACTTTATGATGCTTCAAAAATATGGTTTTTATAATTTATCCAAATATTATAATGTTATAGTGAAGACTGGCTTGTTATTACCCAGTGCTTTTTTTTTTAACCAGAAATGGAAGGATTTCCTATTTGATTTAAATTTGTTTCAAATAATGAAAATTATATGTCACTTGGCTTTTAGTATGTCTTTTTTAATAGAAACTTTGATTTATTTCTCAAACAGTTCAGTAGTATTACCAGTTTGAATCATATTTTTGTTGTTGATTATTAATTTTTGAAGTAAAGGACAATTTACTTTTCTGAATTAGTTTCAGGAAAGAACAGAAGCATGTATAAAAGTAATAGACAATCTTATTTTAATTTTAATTTGTATTTTTATAATGACTAATGATGGTAAGCATCTTTCAGTGAGGTCTGTATCTCCTCTGTTAAAATATTTATTCAGGTTACATGTATATTTGATAGATTGCTTCTTTTCTTATAATTGAGTTTTGTGTATTTAAGTTTTGCGTGTGCTTAGCATATTCTCTATATATTTACTTTTTGGATATACAATTTGAAAGTATTTCCCACTTTGGCTTTTATTTTAAATCTATAAATAATGTTAATCTCAAAGAAAAATATTTTAATTTTGATGCAGTCCCATTTATGGATATTATTATGTATTGCACACTTGGTTGGTTACATACATAAAATGTGTTGCCTAATTTCAGGTCACAAATATTTTCCTCTTTTTTTCCTGATGATTCTGTCATTTGATATTCTACACATAAATTTATTACCCAATTTTATTCCTTTTTATAAGCCATGAATTTTAGGCTTAGGTACTTAAATGTTTAGTAGACTTTCTTTTACTTATGAAATATAGTAACATTATCATGATTTTTTTTTGAGTATTTTAAAAAAGATTGAAGTAGAGTCATACATCAGTACTGATATAAGTGTTCATAATCATAAATTTTTTGAACATTTGGTTTTTGGGTAACTATTTCAAATAATGGCAAAGGGGGGTCATATTATTTGTAACCCATTTTACAAGTGAACTCTTCAAACTGAAGAATGAATACTGCTTTCTAATAACAAAATTACACAGAAACATCAACAAAGTGGATGGGAAAGATAAATATTTTTTAAATGTAAAAGTGTGTGCACACACAGCTTTCAGATGATGAAATAACCACTGTGGAAAATCTTACCACTAACAATCACATCTACAGGGCCTTTCTACTGTGCCCCCATTGCTACGTGAATTGCATTAAATTGACTACTAATGAATTATGTTTATATCCATGGCTGCCTCCAAAGCTATGGGGTGTTAAACACATGCAAAGCAAAGCAAAGCACTCTTGACACTCAAAGTGCTCAGTCACACCAGTTTTCTTAAAAGTACCAGACCAGCAACTTTGTAAATCATTTCCTAACTCAAAAATATTTCTGCACCAATTGAAAGATACTGACAAGAAATCAATCAGCACCAAATATTGTCAACATGACATCCTGATATTTTCTCCCTTAGAACTGTATTCAAGCATATACAGCAAACCTTGCATGTATATAGTTCACACAGGAGTATTTCTGAAGTTTCAGTGTTGATAGTCTGGGACTTTTGAAATGATGGCAACAGAGGGTTCCTAGCCTCTCCAACCTTCCCTTCCCCTCCCCCCCCTCTTTCCACCTCCCTCCTCTTCGATTCCATAGCTATGACTTCTGCAAACTTCCAGGAATGAAAGGAGGTGAAAATAAAAGACACAGCCTTTGTTGGCTGTGCAGTCACCTCACTAGCAAGAATTGAGTCATCTGCTCACACTTAGCAGGAAGGTTGTGGTGATATATGGACTATTTCAAATCCCCAAACTACAGTTAGGGAATAGATAAATGTGGGATAGAAGTTACTGTTGGTAAATCTGTGCTGGTCTATGGTATATCCAGTATCAAATTATTGCCTCTATGTATCCTTACTTTGCAGAGTTTAAATAAATTCCCACATATTATGTGGCTGAAAAACCACATATTTGTTATTTATTATCTTAGCAGTTCTATGTATATCATGATTATGAAATACTAGAATCGTTTCCTTGAAACCCCCTATAAACAAACAAAAAAACCCACACATTCATGAGATACTAATGAGGCTATTATTAAGTCTTACTAAGGGCAGAGGGGAAAGATTGATAACTACATAAAGAGTAATGATTACAGAGACAGAAATGTAGAGTTTAAAAGGGTTATGCCCATGACTGAAAACCTAGACTATTTAAGGGTACATATTTATTCAATGAGTTTTAGTTATAAAATATTGTGATTTATTTTGTTTTAATTACTAGAATATGTGACACTATGATAACAAATGGTGCTCTTTAAATAGATACATCCTTTTACTCTGTAGAAAAGCTCTCCTAAGAACAGAGGCATACCTTAAATTTCATTTGAAAAAAGGGAAACTATATGAGAATAATGTCTTGGTCATTACTCAGAACTTAGCAGAGTCAATTCATGGATAGTCAAATAATTTTATAGAGGATCAGATGACTTTTTATAAACTATATCATAAGTTACTCTCCAATCATGGTTATGTGTGTCATATAAATGATAAATCCAGGGGATAATTTCAAAAGGCCGCCACATGGTGGATGAACACATCAGGAAGACAAAGGGGAGAGAAATAAATAAAAGGAGAAAATACAAAGACCTTAAAGTTTTTGTAAAAGTACAAAGACATAATTTGATTTTTAATTGACCAAAAGTTCATAATGACATAATCATTCATTGATATTTTCTTTGAATATTACCAAAAATTAAGTCTACATACTCCCTATTTAGGTGAGGAAAGATTTGTGTAGCACATTTTAAAAAATCTGAGCGTATAACAACAGTGTAAAGAAAATAATACTAATGTGGAAGCAAGTAGGTTTTCTTGCTCAGACAGTTAATACTGTAGAAAGTCCCAGTTAGATATCATAAACAATCTCTTAATATGAGCTGCTGATTCAAGAATCTGGAGTTGGGAGGGGGCAGTCATTAATGATAATATCAGTTCAAACATTTAATGATGCCAAACACTTTAGAGAGGGTTAAAGGCATGAAAGATTTGTTATATTGCTCTTTTTTTAGTAATGATGTGGATTTTAGTGTAATTCTGAAAATAAGTTCCAATATTTCTTTCTCTTGAAAACTCACAGGTGTTGGGATATTTTTAGCTATGAATTGGTATGGGAGTAACTGTTTGTAAATAAGAAGAAATATTTATAAATGTAATAAATTAAAATTTAATTATACTTATAATTTAAAGTATCAAATTATTTAATAAAACATATTCAATAATATGAATATAAATCATTACCTAAAATGAAATATAAATGATAAATAAGAAGAAATAATTCAAAGCACATTACTTTGGAACCAGATTTCTACAGAGAGCAGAGAAATACATGCAGAGTAAAGTGTGGGTGCATGCTCTCTGTATATCATTTGCTTCACTAAAAACTTATCAAGAAGAAAACTGGGTGAAGGAAAGCTGCTGTTATGATGAGTGAAATTCACATAGATGCATTGCATGTTAAACAAATATGCCACATTGTTTATTGATCCTCAAAATCCCTAGATTTTGCCAGGGCAGGGATCTGTTATAGGTCATAGCAACATTTATTTATTCATTCACACAGTCAATTACTCACTCAACAAACATTCATGTTAAACTGTTCCTGGTCATTGTTGGTGGCAGAATCCCAAAATGCTACCAAATAATACAGCAAATATTTTTAAAACATTTATGTAAATATCTTATATCCATTTGTACATTTTAGTCAAAATTTTTAGCAGATTGAATTCATTTGTTTTTTAGTTTTTATATGGACTCTCATGCATATTTTTTTTTTTACAGAAACAATCTATTGTATGGGTATGGAACGTTGAAGATAGATCAATTTGCCTTGTATAGATCCCTGCACAGTAAATGTAGGCTACTATTTAGAAGTGTCTGAAAGAACAACACAAGTTGACATGATGAACTTAAAAGGAAATGTGGGGAGTGTGATGTTTTGCTGAAAACTGGCAAAACAGAAACAACATTTACAATTAAACTCATTGCATTATTTTTTAGAGAATAATTTTCTCAGTGCTGCAATTACATCCTTATTCCTGAGACTGTATATCAAGGGATTGAACATGGGAGTCACTATGGTGTAGAAAGGTGAGAGCACTTTGTCAGTTCCAGCAGAGTGTTGGACTTTGGTCTTAAGTAAGTTACAGTAGCAGATCCAAAGAATAAAACCACAACTATGAGATGCGAAGAGCAGGTGGAAAAGGCTTTGGCCCTTCCGCTGGCTGTTGGCAGCTTCAGAATTGTGGAAATGATTTTGCTGTAAGAGGCAACTATCAGCATAAATGGGACTGCAATAATCACCAAAGTTGCTACATAGATGGATATCTCATTTACAAAAGTGTCCCCACAGGCCAGCTTGAGAATGGGGGGAATGTCACAGAAGAAGTGGTTAATTTGGTTAGAATTACAGAAATGCAGAGAGAATATCAGGCTTGTTTGTCCTATCTGGATTGGGATTCTGGTGAGCCAGGCGCCAATAGCCAACTGAACACACATCTTGTGGTTCATGACCAGGGGGTAGTGCAGAGGGTTACAAATGGCCACATAGCGGTCATAGGACATCATGGCCAGCAGGAAACACTCAGTAGTTCCCAGTGTAAGGAAAAAGTACATTTGAGTGGCACATTCCAGCCTATAAATGCTTCTTTTCTGAGTCCACAGGTTCTTCAGAATCCTAGGAAGCGTGACTGACACATAACAGATTTCCAATGAGGAAAAGTTTGCTAGGAAAAAATACATGGGTTTCTGCAGTGCAGATTCAATCCTGGTTACTATAATGATGAGGCTATTTCCTATTAAGATAATCATATAAATGATGGCAAACACCCCAAATAGTAACCCTTGGAGGTTTGGAAGGTCATAAAATCCCATGAGTACAAATTGTGTCACAGAGGAAACATTGTCCTCTGATTTCATCTTGTCGTAGGACATCTGTAGAAATGGCATAGTAATAATAAGTACAAATAGGTTACTTTCTGTAGATTTGTTCTTTTATGTAACAACTAAAGATAACATAACATCAATTTCTTATAAACACTAAACCTATAGCAGACAGGAACCTGAAAAGTATAGTGAATTGTATTTTTAATTATTATTAAATGCAAAATTTGGAAAAAAAAACC